>NW_027526282.1:1068984-1086443 GCF_048455015.1 Haemaphysalis longicornis | reverse complement strand
AGCATTTTTTAGGCTCGCCTTGTCCTGCGTCGTTGATGGCGGTGCCGTCCACACGCTGACTGCGGATGTGCAACTCTCCTCCTTACACCCACAGCTCCGCGATACTACACTATAAAAAAAGAAATAGCTGCTCCCGGTTTCGATTCCACGACTCTCTGGCCGCAACGGGAGGTACGCGGTGCTCTTCAAACTACGCTACAAATCCGGGACAGGAGCAAGTGCTACGAACGCGCCTTATATCCTTGACTCATTCAAACTACGTCAAGAAGCTACTGATACAACGAAGACACGCGAAGCTGAACGTCAACGGAAACGACGAACTGAAAACTTTAGAGGGGGATGCTGAATTTCCCGTGGGAAAGCTTCGGCGGGAAGCGCCACGCGCCTTGCAGCTCAACCAGCCCAGTCTGCAGCGCCTCTAATGCTGATTGTGGCAGGATGCCCCTAGGGATTGGCCAACCAAAGAATCCATCACGAGATAGGTTCGCGTTCAAGCACCGTCGTCATGTTCCCGTAGGGGAACCGCCGAAGAAGAAAAAGAACGAGAACACAAAGCTGCGAAGAGGAGGGCGTGTACATTGCTCTCAGCCGGTGCACCAATGTCAACAACCTTTACCTCACCAAAGCTGACGGAGACTACCGATTCTACCACGGCGACAAAATCGACAAGAACATGATGGACGAGTTTCGGCGCCTCGAGAACCACCGCCTACTCACCGTAACACAACACCACTTGCGTGCCTTTGCCAACGGTGTGGACCCGGACGCGGAATTCCCTCTGGCGCTAGTAAAAACTAGATCACTCAACATAACGGCAACACAATAGAACCACATGGAACCGCCACGATGTTTCGCATCCTCATCAGGGTTCCCCACGGGAAGGTGGTGTAATTTTTTTGTCTACATGGAGTGTAGTATGGTGTTATTGAATATGAGGAGGTATAAGCCCTGTTTGCTAAGGGGTTCGGCGAGTTTTTAAAAAATGCCTGTAATACTTCTTAGAAAGTAGGAGCACGAGCACACGTTAATTTTACGTATTTAGAGCAGATGAGCGGTCGCCTTAGTTTTCGTAGCCGCGTGCTATCGCTGTTCGAGTCTTGATGGACCAGGTTTTCCTGGTCCTGCAGGTCCGCGCTGGTCACAGCGCATTCCCACTGCTCGGGAGTAGGTGAGGGAAGTGGAGAGGGGTGCGATAAGCAGAACGATACGAGGCGGGGGTTGCAGCTTGGGTGCGCAACTCTGGGCAGTTGTAGTTGTAGTTGAAACGGCTCGAGGAGATCAAATAGGTTGGTGCTGTTCTAGAATCTATTTAAAGCCGTCGCGGGATGCGGGATTCCGTGTTGGTGAGTTGTGGGCCGAAAGACGGCATTGTCGGCGGTTGTAGAGATAGTGCACTAAGGTATTGGAGTAGGTGGCTTGTAGTGTGGTGTATTGTGTCTCCCAAGGTGTCCCAGTCACCCAGCCTTGTCTGGTAGTGCCCAGTAGAAGAGTTCGCGGGCCGCAGCGTGGGCAGCTTTGTTGCCGGCGAGGGAGGCGTCAGCTAGGGTCCACACAATGGTGACGTTAGGAGGTTATACTAGGGCTTCTAGAAGCTTGAGGGTAAGCAGACGAATTTTCTTCGACAGGCCTGCTGAGAGTGAGTGATAATCGCGAGGTAGCCGCACGTTGCGATATAAATTGCTTGGCTATAACCGTAGCCTAATGGTGGAAAAGGGGACTGGTGGTGGTAAGTGGCCGCAGGGCATATGAGGACGTCGGTGTCGGATACCGCTAGGATTGTATGGGAAGGTGAGTGAGCGATGTTGGTGTAGCGGGTGTCGTTGTCCGATGAGTACTTTTAGCATAGCTAGCGAACACGAGCGTTGCACGTCGTTTTTTCTACTCGGGATACTTAGGTACTGAGATTTGGGTGACTGATGTGGCCCGTATATGAGGTCGTATCGACTGTACGGCTTCATGTAGTTCTGGTATAGGACGCTCTGAATTCTGGAGAACTGCGCGGCTTGTAGTGGTGAGCGTAAGGCGAGGGTTTTGTTTGGTTCGTTGGGCTTCTATAGGTTAGGAGAACGAAATATGTGGGCCACGTTGAAGAAGCTTGTTGGTGGATGCGAACGCCATTATACCCAGGTTGTGATGTAATCATTTGGCCTCGTAGGTGTGTGACGCGTACGAATGGGAGTCGAAATGGCAAGAGGGAAATACGTATATTGGCAGCGTTCCCTCACTTGAACACTACCTAGTTTTCAAGTGAGGGAAAAAATCTGTCACAGCTGCCTCGGACGTCGATGTTCGTCGGTGTTCGACTGGCGGGTCGTCGCCACTTCCGGTCGCAGTCGAGTGTTGGCCGCCTGTCGCCAGCTCTGGCAGAACTAGACTGCAGGAGCTGCACCATGATCTACGTGGTGGGTGCAGTTGGTCTTCCTCCTTGGGCCGCGATCACGAGCCTCGGCCAGTCGTATGATCACGCCCCGGATGTCTGCGGGTCCCGCACTCTTTGTCGGGCCCCGACTCACACGCCTCGATTGAATGGAACTCGAACTGAACCACAGGAACTTTGGGTCCGGCCACGGTCCTCGTCCCCTCGTCAGCGCCGAGGCTCTGGTGTTGCCTGAGCCATGTTCACTCCTAGAGCATTTTCCCTCTACCTCCACGCCCTCATGCGGGCGCGCGTGGTCCACGTTTCTCATTTTTGTGGCCAATCCTCACAATCAACCCCCACTTCAAGAGGTTGATGCGCAAAAACGACCTGCTCAGACGGTTCGGAGGTCGTCCCTGGACCATCATGTCGAGCGTTCACCGTTTTTCACAAAGCGCACACACACGCGCGCCTGGGATGTTCAAAGTATCGGGTACAAAAAAACCAACACACTCGTTGATAAATTAGCGGCAAAAATAAACTCCAAGAAAAAATCCGACATCACTCTGGCCAGAGAAAAAAAATTGGCTATAATGGTGGTAGGCGAAAACAAAGCCAAGGGCAGTACATGCCACTACAATATAGACCAACGTTGAGCAGACAGCCTCGAACGGTGACGTGCTTCCGCTGGAATATGCAACGAGGTGGGCAATTCCTTTCTGCCACTGTAGGAGTACACCACCGATCAGTGCGCCAAAAGGGCCGGTTCAAAGGATAAAGGTTTCGCCGCTTTATGACTTACGTTCGGTGGAAAGAAGGTTCAAAAGGCTGTTGCCCCTCCGCACCCTCTATTTGGAGTGCTATGGAAGCTTGCCGACGTGGTTTTTGAGCCGGAGTTCGGGGTTCATACATTTAAAACATGTTTATGTGGAACAATCTGGTTCGTGTGCCCAGGTCGAATATGTAGTCGACATCATTTTTTCTTTCCCGGACAGTGAAGGGCCCCCTATCGTCAGGATTGTCTTGCACGTGTCAGACAGGATAAGGAGCAATACTTGCTCTCCACCACCGAGTTGACACCTTTTTGTCGTTCGGTCGTACCGTTTCAGCATTACTTTAGCATTCCTAAGCTGTTCGTGTGCTAAGTGACAGGTGTCTTCGAGGCGCCATCTTAGATCGACAAAGTAACGTACGAGGTCTTAGTGGGCTGATCGATTCATTCCCCTGCCCATAACTCTTTCAGGGTTGCAATAGGATCGCTGACGTATCGGCAATAAATATGGTGCAAGGGCGAGAAGCCTACGCTACCTTGGGGAACTTCGCTTTAAGCGAATAGAAGTGGCGCCAGGTATCTACGTTTTAAGGGCTCTCCTGGCACAAGCAGCGAACCATTTGTTTCAGCGTGCCGTTGAACCGACCGGCGAGCGTGTTTGCCGTCGGAATATGTTGCGTCTTTGGCAACTTTATACACGTGAGAAGACTGTTCAGCTCCTTCATCAGGCCTGATTTCTTCTTGGAAGTCGTGCGAATGATTTCTCGTGGGAAACAAACGCAGGAAAACGTTTCAATCAAGCCTTCGATCATCTTCGTCTGGATACTTGGCAGAGCACTTGTGTCCGGATAGCGTGTTGCAAAATTTACCATTGTGAGGACGTACCGATTTTCCTACTAGGTGGTTGGGGAGAGAGGACCGATGATGTCGATCACTACTCGCTGGAAAGGAATCTCGATAACTAGCATGCTGTAAACAGGTACGTACCCCACGGGATGTATGTTTCGGTACGGTTCTCTAGCAGCCGTCATCGGATCTTAAAGAGGGTGTGATATGGGATGGCACGCCTAGCCAATACAACAACTCCAGCACCCTATGCGTTCTTTTTGTGGAGCCTTGGTGGGCGGAGAGAATCTCTTTTGGGCCATTTTCAGAAAAATCGTCCCGGAAACCGCCAGCAACGTGTACTTGTTCCATCTCCTTCTTGGATGGAAGACAACACCATCAGAAAAGTATTCCGTGCACAAGAATAAAGACCGTTTCTGCTGTGTTCAGTCTAGTTTTCCTGTCAACCGACTAAAAGCAGGACGGAAGCATGCGGTCTTTCTTCATCAAAGCGAGCACCGTTGCAGTTATGTTGAGTTGGCTGATGGCAGCTACAGGTAGCTGGTTCATGCGTTTCGCTGAACTTGCGCATTCCTCCTTCTCTTCCTTGACCGACGGTGGTGACGCAAACTGGCTTTGCCTGCGCGAACTGTAGTGGACCTTGCTGGACTTCGACTTCCGCTTGGAAGAGGGATGTCCTTTCGGAGAGGTGGAAATGTGTTGATGACCCCTCCAGTTGACGTGCGGCGCTGGAACAACACGGACGCCCGCGACATTTTCCAAAATCACCTCGTAAAGATGGTTGTCCATGCAGCTCGCTGCCATGTGGCCTGTGAAGAATGGGAAGTAAATGTACACTTCGGCTTCAGGTAGGCACGCTCCATTGCGGTCAAGAAGGTGCACAGTGCTCATACCTCCTGTGAACTTGGAATCAGCAACCAAATATTGGCAATGATTATAGTGTTACAGCCAGAGTCGCGTAACACGTTCAGTCGGCATTCTTCCAGCCAACTTTTAGCGGTACGCATTCGGTCCCTGGAAACCTGGAAAGATTTGTGGCTGGGTTCAGGCTTCTTTTGTTCATGAAGGGGTGGAATCGTGTCCTAATGATTATCGCGTCGTCCGTTGGATGGGTCAGCGAACGTGGCGCTTACTTTGCAGAGTCTACGTTAGGGTAAGTTTCCTCTTTTCCATCGGCTTTGCGGCACGTTGGACAGGAAACAGTGTTTTGGCTAGAGGATACCATGTTCTTTAGCCAACAGTCAGCTGGCCAGTGCCCTCGATTGTTACAAAGGAAGCAGTGGGGCTTCATTGTCGCCTAGCTTTGTTGGAGAAACTGGAGGCCTGCCAGACTCTTTCTCCTCTCTGCGGTTCCCTAGGATGGTCAGTCCTTCGTCCTCGAGGTAGTTGTCAGCATTTTCGGGTAACTGATCTAGAGTTTGGCACCCCCTTTACTTCATGAAAATTGCAGCTTCCCATGAGACTTGCTTCCCATGAGACGGAGAACAGCTTCCCATGAAATTGCAGCTTCCCATGAGACTTCCCATGAGACGGAGAGATTCGTAGCTTCTGCTGATTTTAGCGAGTTTCTGCCAGTTATTGAAACACCCTAACAAGCGACCAGCGAACTGGCGGCCTGCCTCAGAGTTCTCTGCATTGGCTCCACGAAACTTCGTGAGGTACCCCTCTTTAGTGTAGCGAAATCGCTGGAGCGGGGTGTGCGTCAGCTTCTATTATTCACCGCATCATCCACAGCTGTGGTCCCAGGACACTGAAAGCTTCACCTATCAGGCACATGTTCAATGAAAATGTCCATTTGTCATGCGGCCAATGTAGGCTTGTCGCCACGCGTTTGAAGCGCTGGATGTTTACGTAGAGTTCAACGACCTCTTCATTGAATTTCGGGATGAGCGTGTGGGCCTGTCCTACCCATGGGCAAAGATAGTAGCTGCAGGCGTACCCGAATTTCCTATAGCATTAGGTTCTTGTCATACTTCCAACTGAAGTTCGTGGACCGACCGATCCATCTTTAAGTGAGCTGCCGCTCGCCATTTTCTTCCCTTTGTGCTCACGTTTTTCTCAGATTCTCGCACGCTCTCTGTTAACAAATTCTTTCAACTCAGTGCCGGAGAGGCGAAATTTCTCCCCGAGGATCACCAACTTCTCCAGCTCCATTCTCGTCTGTCATACACGCAGTAACAAGGCGAAGCCCTTTTGGGGTGGATTCTGGAGGGAAGTCTTGTCGCGGACGCCAGATTGTGATGGACTCGTTTGGTCTTGTAGGGGTGTGCGAATGCGAGTCGAGAGGGAAAGAGGGAAAAAAAGTATATTGGCAGCGTTACGACCGAGCGAGAAAGTGGTGAAGCGGCCTTATAGAGAACCACAACCACAAAAAATACACGAGTTTATTATCCTTACCAAGAGCTCAAGTGATGGGGAAAAAAGCTTTCACACCCCCCTCGGCCGTTGATGGTGGGCGCAGACGGTGGCGGGTCCTGGCCAGTCCCGGTCACAGTCGAGCGTTGGACGTCTGTCGCTAGCTTAGTCGGAGTGAGACAGCACAAGCTGCACCACATTCTACGTGTGAGTACAGCGATGCTTCCGCCCTGGGCCATGATCACAATCTCGGCCAGTCGTACGACCACGCCGCAGATGTCGGCGGGTCCCTCTCGCATTGGCGGGACCAGAGTCAAACGCCTCGAACGACTGGAAATCTAACTGGGCCACCTGAATTGCGGGTCCGCCCCCTGTCCTCGTCTCCTCGTCAGCTCCATGTCTCCGCTGCCAGCCAACCTCTAGTCTTTTTCCTCTTCCAACATGTCCTTATGTGTCCAGGCGTGGTCAACGTTTCCCACTTTTGCATCCAATTCTCACACATTTATATTGTAGGCTCGACGGAAGAGAGCATCCAATTTGGATTGTTCTTGGGGTCGGAGTTGTACATCAGGAGTGCCATAAGTAAGCCTTCTAAGCCGTAAGGCTTCCAAATTGACACGTGTCTTGTTCTTTAAGAGCGTGTTTGTGCAATCATATACCAGGGATGAGGTGGGCGAGTTGGGATACAGTGGATTGTATTTGGGGTAGAAGTGCTGTTCCAGATCCGTTTGTTTGGAAGCTTACTCCTCGGGATTCGTAATGTCTTCACTTGCGGGATGGGTTCCTTTGGAGTCATGACCTGAGGGTCCGGTGGTAGGTCTGCGGGTCTTCTACGGGCACGTGCACGAAGGACGAGAACGGCTGATTTCAAATGCTGACAGGTGAGGCCGCGTGGTGCGAGGTAGTAGAGGAAGGTTTCCACCCCAAGTTTTAAAGTGGACCGTTGGGCGCCGGATGATTCTGTGGTGATTCCGAATGTAAGGTCTTCCTTCTAGAGCGCACAGCAAAGGTTAGTGGTTCCGGAAAGCTGCTTAGGCAGATACAAAAAGGCAACGCGGAACAGCTAGGCGGAAATAACCGGCGTGGCGTTCCCTTTGGGTGTTTATGTCAGTTACCCGAGTCGAATTGTGGCAGTTGCTTGAGTAAAAATGCTGGTGTACAGTGGAAGGTGTGTTGACCACTCCGTGTGGTGTTCAGTTCATTGAGGATGGCTTCATTGGTGACTTGTCAAATGCACCACGCACGTTTAAAGGTTGGGATCCGCTCGGATGAATTTTCCTTAGGTTTTTCTATGACCTGTTATTTTAGCTGAATAAGGAATTCTGTGGAAAGGTGGTTACAGCAGCAAACACGGTGGGTAGAAAATGTCAATATTTTTCACATCGGCAGTGAGTCTTGCGTGTACTCTGTTCCAGCAGCTTTCCATTGCATGACGTGAGGAATATGGGACGTATGTTAGGGGGTAAATCGGCTTAAAGGGTTGGGAATTAGAGTAATGTCGGCATGGCGTCATTGAAGAGAAAGGGTGCCCGCTTGTCAGTGGTGAATAAAGAAAGCAGAATTCATTCCTGGGCATCATCGTCGAGATTTCAAAGACGATTGATGGTAATGCCATCGCGTCCAAGACTCCTATTTCTAGTAAGCTTGCTGAGGGCCTCGTGTGATTCCTTGGTTGTTAAGGGCGTGTTCAGTGCGGCATTAGTGGGACCTGAATATAGGGAAGTAGTGCGCATGAGGAGGGTCATCGGTTGCCGAAAGAGGTCGTCGCGGAGAGAGTGGAGGAGTTATCGGGGGATGAGGGGGGTGCATCGCTGTTTGGGTGAGGAGATTACTTTGGTGGGTGGTGGTGATGGGTGTAGGCTTGTCTTGGATAAGCGTCCGAAGGATGGGCCAGGGTCGGCTTTGTGAGGGTGTTATTAATTGATTGCAAAAGGACTGTCAATTCTGTACACTGAGCGCGTGTGCATAATGCACAGCCGGCAGGGTTATGTTTGCGATGCTATTTTTGAAGGTTCAGTTGTGGTTTTGTTTCTGCCACCGGTAGGCCAGGCCCATGCGGGCTTCCCATATATGCAGCAGATGGGTGTCAGCAACCGGGTGTTTCTCGTTCAGTAGAAGTTTTAGTGTGTTTCAAGGCTAGTGCTTCTGGGGCTGTTGTTCAATGTTCAAGGCTGTCTATGATGGGGGGAAGTGCAGTAGGGCCTTGCGGAATCCTGCCAATTTTGTGATTCTAGCCTTTCCCAATGAGCGCGTGGTGCATCCGAGATTACTCGTTATCTTGATGATAAAGTGACCGATGCCAAAGGTTTCTTGTTTTTGTTGCTATTCCAGGCTTCGAGGGCTTCGATGATACGGTGGTGAATAAAGGGATTGAGGCACTTTGGGACCTTTACTACATTGTCGTCCATGGAAGGTTTAGATGGAATGCGGGCGTTGTTTGCAAATGTGAGATCAGGGGACGTATCACTGGAGACGCTCATACCCTGCCAGGTTGGGGTGTTTCGTCGCTGTATAGAGTGAGGGCACGGTGCTGGGTAGCTTGGAGAAGGGTGGTGCCTTTCGTAGATGCTTGTGAATAGCCCCAACAGTGATGTGTAACATTGAAATCACCCAGTTGGATGAAGGGACTTCGTCATGCTTGTTTATTAGCGGTGTGTATCGAGGCTTCAATAGTGTAAAGTGAGGTTGCCGGATGACAGTAAACATTGATGGTATATGCACTTGGGCGAAAGTGTCACTCAGGAAGAACCTCTATGAAAGTGTTTGCGATGGGGGAGGTCAGGTATTCTGGCGCGATAAGGACCTGTGCCACTAACCTTGCAGTGTGGTGCAGAGGGCCTTGTGTAAGTGGTATATTCTCGAATAGGTGGGTTGGGTGTGTCATCTACTTGTAGGGCAATGACCCGAAGAGTACTTGTGGAAATGTGTAGGGCTAGCTGATTTTTGTTGTTCCTCAGTTACCGGCAGTTGTATGGGTGGGTTGCGAACTCCTGGGGATAAGTTCTCTCATCGGTACAGGTGTGGGCATATTCGGATTACTCGTGCTGTTGACACACCAGTTTCTTTTTTTGCGGTTGGGGAACAGGGGCAAGTTCGGCGATTTGTTCAGGTTGCGCTACTCGAGTGCTGATCTATTCAATCAGGGGTTGCAGGGGCTCTAGGATGGATAATACTCTAGCTTAGATGGCTTCGAGGGCTTTGATGATACGCTGGTGAATGACGGGATTGAGGCACTCTGGGACCTTTACTACCTTGTCGTCTATGGAAGGTTTAGATGGGATGCTTGCGGCGAGGCCGCGCACTGTTTCTTTTAGGGAGTCAAGACGTTGGCTTAGCTGCGTGCATTGTTGTTGTAGTTGTTGTTGTGCTTGCTGAAGTTGCAAGGGCAGGGTGATTTCGGGAGGGGAGAAAGGGCAGGTGTTAGTGCTGGGAAGGAGTGTGGAGTGTGAGCACTGTTAGTGGTGCACATGGGTGGGAAGGCGTGAGCAGTGGGAGGTTGCGCAACAATGGCTGACCAGCTCGCTCCGTTTTGGTGCGTATATCGATTTACCGTTTAAATCAATTTTTCGGAGTTGGAGTGGGCAAGACTCGTTTTAGGCACTCCTTGCTAGCGGTTACGCGGGGTTGCTGGCACAATTTCTACGTAGATACAGAGTCGTGCTGGGGGAGGGGATGGTAACGTGACGGCAGGGAAACTTGGGTTAACCCGGGTGGCGGTGGATGCCTTGACGATGACCGACGTCACCGCAGCGTTGACAAACCTGGGCGACGCGGCGGTAGCGCCGGCAGCTCTGGAGAACACAGCCCACTCGGACGTAGCAGGGTACCCGGGTGCCACTGAATGTCAGGAGGGCAGATGGGGTGTGTCCCATGAGCCGAGCGTGGGGGAGGATTGGGCGGTTGGCTTCAAGACGTTTTTGCAGAGTTTTCTGGATTGTCATCGTCGTCATCACGCCAGCCTTTGTGCGCCCACTGTAGGGCAAAATCCTCTCTTAATAATCTGCAATTACCCCAGTCCTGGGCTAACTGCGAGCAATTTATCCCTGCAAATTTCTTGATGTCATCTGACAATATAGCTTTCGCCGACTCCTGCTACGCTTGCCTTCTCTAGGGATCTAGTCTGTTACCCCAAATGACCAACGGGCATCTTGCTTTCGATAACATGCCCGGTCCACGTCCCTTTCTTCTTAATTTCTACTAAAATGTCCTTAACACGCTTTTGCTTCCTGACTGACTCTGTTCTCTTCATATTCCTTATTGTTACACCCATCATCTTCCGTTATATCGTTCGCTGAGTCTTCCTCAATTTAAGTTCAACCCTCTTAGTGAGCCTCCCAGTTTCTGTTCTTCATGTGAGTACCGGTAAGATGCAGCTGTCATCGATTTCTTTTTTAGGGAAAATTGTAGGCTGCCATTCATTATTCGAGAATGTCTGCCGAATGCACTCCAGCCCACTTATTCTTCGAATATTCTCTGCCTCATGGTTGGCATCTGTGGTCACAACTTGGCCTAAGTAGGTGTATTAACTTACTTCCACATCCTCGCCACCTATCTCAAACCGCTGTGCTGTCCCAAGATTATTGATTAGAAATTTAGTTTTCTGCATAAGATTTTCAGGCCCACGGTTCTACTCTGTTTGTCCAGTCTTTCGTATGATTTGTAATTTGTATGCTTTGTAAGAAAGCATGCTTTGTAATTTGTCCTCCGAGTTACTTAGCAAGGCAACTTCATGAGCAAATCTGAGGTCACGGAGGTATTCTCCATTAAATCTTACAACCACCTGTTCCCAATCTAATGTTCTGAAAACTTCTTGTAAACGTGCTGTGAGTAACATTGGAGAGATTGTGTCTCCTTGCCTGACACCCTTTCTTACACGTATTTTACTTCTCTCCTTATGCAGAATGGTAGTAGCTGTGGGCCCAATTTAAACATCATCTAGTATTCTTACATAATGCTGGTTCCGTAATTGCTGAATGACTGCTCAAGTTTAAACCGAATCAAAAGCTTTCGCATGATCTATGAACGGTATATATAGGGGTTCAGTATACTCCGCGCACTTCTCTATTACCTGATTGATCGTGTTGATATGGTTGATTGTTTATTAGCCTTTCCTGAACCCTGCTTGCTAGTTAGGTTGACTGATAGCTAAGGTTGCGGAAATTCTGTGAGCGATTCTCTAGTAAGTACCTTGTAGACGACTGACTGTAAGCTGATCGGCCTCTAATGTTTCAAATTCTCAAGTCACCTTTGTAATGGAACAGGATCATGTCCGCGGTCTTTCAGGACTCTGGTACACTCGCGGTCTTAGGCATTGCGGATTGAGGTTCGCCAGTTTTTCAAGTACAATTTCGTGACCCTCCTTCAAGAGGTCTGCTGTTATCTGATACTCCACAGGTTCTTTTCTCCCTTCCTTTTTTTATTTTTTCCTGGGTTCTGTCGTCTTCGAAGTTGTGGATCACACCACTGCAGATATTGGGTGGTGGCTTCATGTATGAGATAACCTTGTCGTATCCAGTTCCGAGGGGGATCGTTATTAGTTAGCTAAGCACCATTGCGAGCGGATGATTGCTTGGGGGTTGCCACCAGCAGGCTGCAGTTCGCTTGAGCTTGTAGAATAACTTCGCCTAATAACTGCTGCCTCGTAATCGCGCTTAATCCGTGAGACTTGCCTCAAGTGCTAGGGGAGTCTATAACGGTATACTCAGAGCAGAGTGCGGGCGGTAAATGATTTTATAGTGGTTGCTTGGTAGTCGCGGTGGTGGGGCGACACGCGTGGTTATATTCGTTTTTCGGTGTTCCTGTAGATGGCGGGGCTACTACTTGGAGTCCGACGATAGATGACGGGTTGGCTTCTTGGCGTCAGGTGGTTTAGAGCTGCCGACGAGCACCATCTTCCAAGGATATTCTGGGGAAATTGTGCGGCCGTCAAACTCCATAGTAGCTTGGGATGGCTGGTGGGACATTGATGGGTTACTCTAGTCCAACATTGTGGCGGTAGGTGACATGATAGACGAAGCGGTGTTACTAGTCCTAGATAGGAGGCCTGGCATAGCCGGCGAGAGGGGAGACCATGAATTGGACGATAGTTCTGACATGTTTAAGCCTTAGGGGTCAGTCGGGCGTCCATGTGTTCCAGAAAACGTACAGAACGGAACGGCTGGTCCCTACCGTATGAGGTTCGGAGAAAAAGTTCCGCAATTTTAGCAATGTAAAGGCCGTCGACGTGAAGACATTTTCTATCTCTCTTAATCTGGTTACAATGACGGGGCTCCTGCGCCGAGCATGGCGGGGGATATAGCAAAGAAGGTTTACTGGTTGTGTCTCGTCAAGAGGCATCTGTTTATCATTGTCGGTACTGAAAAATTGTATTATTTGGTTTGAAAAATAGTGAGATATATACAGGTTTTCTGTTTTTCAGTGCACACACAGTATGTGGGATATGTGAAGGGTTTCTCGGGGACCTTGCCAGGGACCACGCTAGCTCCCGGCGTGTCAACCACCCGTGCTCCCATGCCTACGGCAGCCCAGCGAGGTTAGCCGTTACGAGAACACAGTAGACTGTAGTGCCGAAGCACAGCCGTTTATTTGGGAAAAAAACATGCGCGCACACGGGTTGACGACGTTCACGAATCACGCCGCGCGGGTCGTGATCGTGAACGGGTGGCAGGCACTCACGGCGCGCGACAAAGTTCCCACCTGAGATACTTGTATCCGCCACAGCCGCGATGTTCTGCCGAGCCAGCCCATACCGCGTCGCCGACCAGACTGTCGACTTCCGCGCGAACCCGTTCCTGCGCCCGCACCCCTGCGCCTATGCCCGCATAGACAGGTGGTGTCATCTCTCGGGGGCGCCGACGAATCGTCGGAGCGCTGGACCGGTTTCAGCGCACAAGCGTCTCTCCAGAAGCGCGCACCGGCCCGGGATCGCGGGCCGTGGTTCTTCGCGATTCCCACACTCCTTCCCCATAAAAAGACTGGACGCCCCTTGAGCTCAAGTGACGCCATGTTACACAACACTCGTCACAAAGCCCCAAGTCAGCAAAACTGCCACCGAACGCCAGATCTACAGCCGTCCTAACCAAAGTTCGCCACACGATGCCGCCGTCGCAATGCTCGCCCCACAAACCCGCAAACACATTGCATAAGTTCTGAGGAGCTAGCGAATGGGCAGCACAGCAGGTTGGCAGGCCCGAGGGTAGCCTGCACCCACAGCCGACGAACGCCGGTTTCGCGCAATTAAGCGACGCCCCCCCTCCCATCTCAAGGTGGCAACAGGAACGAACACGCCCACTGCGGCTGCCCGAAGGCTCACGTCGGTCGCGTAGTCGCCAGATCCCGCCGCCTCCTGGGTTCCGTGTCCGCTTCGGCCGCAGGTCCTCCGAAACGGTTAGCTGACGCACGGCAGTCCGGCGCACCAACTGGCGATAGCTCCGCGGGGCGCGCTTGGCCCCGCCAGTGGTTCAGCAGGCAATCCTCGCTGTCCGTGTTAGTGGTGACTGACGTGTCTCTCGGTGGCATCCGTTTGCTGCAGGTCTCGCTCTCACGGACTGGTGCAAACAATTCCCAAACTTGAAGTAGGGAGCAGCAGGACTCCGCAATCTCCGGTGACTGGACGGAAAACTCATGGACAACCTCACCAAATAGGGTAAAAAAGATGCCCGAGGGTACTCCCCATTGCACGTTCGCTTGCTCGCGGAATCACGAGTTCGGCAACTGTGCTTCAGCAGACACCCCCGCCTGGAGGCAGCTCGCCTAACTATTACGGGAGGTTGCCATCGAAACACCCGTCCGAGTTGTTTCCACCCGGTGCGTTGGTCGGCAAATCAGTGCCAGCGTCAAGCAGGCGGGGCACCTGCAACTCACTCGCAGCAATACACGCTGCCATAGAGCCAGCGCCAACCGCAATACCAGCGGCTTACGGGCGCACATCACCGGTATAGGTCGCCTGAGAGTCTGTCTCTTACTAAGATTGGCGATCTTTTGCGAGAAACGAGCCCTCTGCCGAGCCGCGCGAAGCTCTTACTGCCTAAACGCAATCTGGAGCGAATATTTCACGCCATCGAGACGCACGCACTCCGGAAGCGCGGAGAGAACGGTCCTATTGCTCCCGCTTCCCCCCACAGCGAGAGGAGACTGATTCTTCAGCGATCCCCCCCGCTCTTAGTCAGGCGTAAAATCGGCTAACACTCCACGTCGGATACGAAACGCAGTAGCGGTGGGCTTACCATGCAGATTGCGATCTCGAAAACGCTGAACCCTCGCTCGGTAGTGTCCGCCACGCCTGCGAAAAACTTCAACCGCCACCGCCCGCGCGACGGCGCCGGCACGGCACTTCGAGGAAGGCGACCCGTCGCCATGTTGGAACAAGGTATACGTATCACCCGTCTCGCAAGCGGGCCGCGACTGCGGGGCTCAGAGGCATCCTTCTGACGTACCGCCTGGTGCGTGTAAGAAATTTTACACATTTGCCGTCAAAGCTTTATCGGGCATCAAAACTGTCTGCATGCAACTGACTGGCGCGAGGCGTTTTGTCAGTAGTCTTCCAAACAGAGCGTAGCGGGCTGAGACTGCAGGAGGAGCCTTTCTCGGGGAGCTTGCAAGCTCGAATTCATCTGAAGACGAGACCCACGTCCGGGCGCCATGAGGGATACGAGGGGGGTTCCTCTGGCACCTTGCCAGCACTCTGGGGTAGGCCACCACGCTAGCTCCCGGCGTGTCAACCACGCCGGCTCCCATGCTAACGGCATCCCAGCGATGTTCGCCGATACGAGAACACGGTACACTGTAGTGCCGAAACACAGCCGTGTTTTGGGGAATCCCAAAGCATGTGAGCACAAGGCTCGACGGCGTTCACGAATCACGCCGTCCGAATCGTGATAGCGAACGGGCGGCAGGCACTCACGGCGCGCGACAAAGTTCCCTCCTGAGATACATGTATCCGCCACCACCGCGATGTTCCGCCGAAACAGCCCGAACCGGGTATCCGACGAGACTATCAACTCCCGCGCGCACACGTTTTCGCCACCCGCACCCGCGCGCCTATGGCCGCACAGACCGGTGGAGCCATCTATCGTGGGCGCCGACGAACCAGCGGAGCGCCAGACCGGTTTCTGAGCACAAGCGTCTCTCCCGAAGCGCGCGCCAGCTCGGAATCGCCGGCCGTGGTACTCGCAACTCCCTAAAGTAGCAAAAGTGATTATCAGCACTAATATAAGTAATTTCTTATGGAAAACTACAAACGATTTCCTCGTCTTGGAGTCAGGTAGGAGACTGGGCTTCCCAGCACTGTCACCTTTTGGAGTCAACCATCCCGACGCTGTTGCCACTGTTCGGACTGAAGCATCTCACAGCAGCCACCATTGTTGCGACTGGCCATCGGAGCGCACTCACCGGCTTAGCAACGTTGCCTTGCTCCGTTCGCTATCGACGCTTCGCAGAGGAGACCGATGACGTTCTCAAGCCAACGAAAAGTTGAAGCAACATTTAAAGACAGTATGTACAAGGGTAACAAAAGCGTCACACTGCTCGCAAAAAAGGCGACAGCACCACTCAACTGAGTGCCTCGGAAAATCGCCGCCGTAAAGTGCTGCCCAAAAGTGCAACCGAACGGCTTCTTATACCCCTGGATTTTGTTGCAGCCCCGAAAAGTTTCAATCGCTTCAATCAGGAATCTCTCTGGCGGACGTTTGAAACATGACGAATGGATGCGGAGCTGTTGCGTCAGCCAAGGCACCCC
Source organism: Haemaphysalis longicornis (assembly GCF_048455015.1). NCBI lineage: Eukaryota > Metazoa > Arthropoda > Arachnida > Ixodida > Ixodidae > Haemaphysalis > Haemaphysalis longicornis. Next base: position 1,070,378 of record NW_027526282.1, on the reverse strand, counting down.
AACGGGGAAAGGGAAGGCAATGCGATGGCTATCTCAGTGGACCCGTCTCTAGGCATGGAAAGGCATGTCTGCCGTCGGTAGTTCATACGATTACTGATTCGGCCGAGCCGCTATGATAGGGAAAGGAGAGGCGACTCTGCGGCGATGCAAGTTTGGGCCTGTCGGCCAGGGGCGATTTGGTCTTGTTGGTCGAAGCGTGAACGTCCAGCCCAACCCCCCTCCCCCTTGCGGTCCGGGCGCCGCCCCGTACAACAAATTTGGGCGGGGCGCTCTGGCACAACATCAGTCACTTCACTCTACGCTTTATATGAAAGAGTGCAGGAGTTAATGGAAGTTTTCGTTTTGTGATGGTTGTTACCTAGGTCTGCACCTAGTTTTTGATAAGATGAATAAGGTGACCGGTACACCCTAGTATGCCTATGTTGTATGAAATAAGGAACACATCTCACCGATCGGTTAATAAACAACACAAACATACAAAGTTCAACTTTCAGCAAACGATAACACAACTCACGCTATAATTCAGTTAGTGATGACTAAACGAGAAATATAACCACCTAATTTAGGTTAAGTATGAAGTAATACAGTAAGGTCCTCAGATGTGGCTGACATACATTACAAAAAGTTTTGAATTCGTCACAGCGAAGCTTGGAATGAGCAGAAGAATGTTAGGTTTGCGAAGAAGCTAGTACGCATGTATTTAAAACGCGTTCTGGAGGATGGCTTAAAGAACAGTGGTTGCCAATGCAGCTGTTGATGCATTCTTTTAAAACGCGTTCTGGAGGATGGCTTAAAGAACAGTGGTTGCCAATTCAGCTGTTGATGCATTCTTAAAGACTAAACGTGGGACCTCGGTTTGCTGGGTAGATTGAAATTTTTTCACATACCTCCGCGCGTAAGATGTATTGAGGAAAACCAGAAGATTAGCGTCAATTGGGGTGGACCAATTGTTGTTTACAAAACTAGTACTGGGGTTGGACTGATTTCTGTTATTTGGAATTGAAGGGGTTTGCCAAAATACGCCCGAAAATCTTCTTTAAGATTCCTCTTTTCCGAGCGTAAACGAAGTACAGCAAGGTTTGTAGCGGCTAAAGTGTTGCTGCTTTATTTGAGGTGCGTTCACTTCAATTCAATAAGTCTTGCTCATGAAGACGAGTGTCACGCAGGATATGAATATACACGTTCCGAAACAGACATTGAATTTTGTCATGATTCAAGTACTCCACACCCATGCATAGTTTTATAAATTTTTTTGTCTAACTGGCTCACCACGAACCTGCACTCTCCTCGCCAAGCTTAAATGAAATTCAGCGGAGGTATACGTTTTTACTCTTTCTAGGTGGATGTCAAACGTTCCGTCACGGAATCTTAGTCCACCTCGGGGATTTCCCCTA
>NW_027526282.1:600000-1068961 GCF_048455015.1 Haemaphysalis longicornis | reverse complement strand
ATGCATACCTACATACATACTGAAGGATCCCCCTTCGAGCATAAAGGGTTCGCGAGCCCGAACCCGCCCGACGAAGTAACGCCGATACGCATGAGAACAAATCAACGGTTTATTCCGGGAAAACCAAGATAAGAAAAAACAAACAAAGCAAGTTGGGAGCAATATAAAAAGAGTACAGAAAACAAGCACGGAAAGCGCTTAAACAAAACACTGCTGCGCTTGCCGCCCTGCTTGTAGAGAAAGTTACAGCATGGTGCTGTACCCTCACGACGACGTCTTCAGTCACTTGGGCCGACGACGGGTAAAGAGCGTCCACCGCGGACGCTGGTTGCTCCTCGCTGTCCGGGCGTCATTGCTGTGGCTGGCCGCCCGTCGGTCCCGTCCGCAGCCCGCGGAAGCAGCCGCTCTCGCGTGTGCCCAAGTGCGCACTCCGCCTCCCCCCCCCCCCCCCGGCGCTCCTGTGAGCGCCGCTTTTACGCCACTCCGTTGGTTGTGCGCATGTTCCGGGTTGTATGCGCACTACACGTATTTGTCCCGTCTCACAGTTCACACACGCGCGCACGGGCTCATGACGCACTGACGCCACTATCGCTGTTCGACGCGCGCACTTCACCGTAATCACTCTGCGCGGGCGCTCGTAAGGGCTGCGTCCCTACAATACATACATACATACATACATACATACATACATACATACATACATACATACATACATACATACATACATACATACATACATACATACATATATACAACGCTACTTCAATTCCCGGTCGTCCTCAATGCGAACCGCATGCGTCCGCTTCATAGCGAGTTAACCTGGAAGGCATGGAGCTTTATTGCAGCAAAGACGTGTATGTCTCTTTTCCTCGCATGTCATAGGATACATACATACATACATACATACATACATACATACATACATACATACATACATGCTTGCATGCATGCATGCATGCATGCATACATACATACATACATACATACATACATACATACATACATACATACATACTTACATACATACATACATACATACATACATGCAATCTGAAACAGGAAAATGCCTTTATGGGTACTGATTCTGAAGACCGAGAAATAATGGCTTCAGTCTGCGTTGTGCATGCAACATGCCTCCGGCGAGCTTACCTTCAAGCATTTTCAATAAAGTACAGCGAAGCCAGCCGTGCTTGTGCGGGCTTTTACTATGGCAACCCCGCAATAAGCGGCTGCCTAGAGCAGTAACACCGTGCGTGGAAGAGTGAATGAAGGCAGCAGCAGTTTTCATTTTCCCCCTTAACCACTCATTTTACCTTCCTGTAAGGGGCGCCGCAAAATGCGTGAAACTCGTGCACGCACTTCTCGACTCAAGTGCGGGATCAAACTTGCATATTTGTACTTGCGAATACAGTACTTGTGAATACTACTCGCGAGTAAGTGCACTCGTGAGTACACGCATTCCATAGCGCTGTAGTCATGAGTACTACTTCCAAGGACTGTAGTTATGAGTTATACTCGCGTGTGCCTGTAGTCGTGACCGCAGTACTGGCGAGTACTCTACTCACCACTGCACGCACTCCCGAGTAGTCTTCATAAGTACTGTACTTGGGAGTACAAGTACTCACATGTGTGCTAATCACCATACTCACTGGGTTTTTCGGTCCGTACTCAGTCATCATCGTACTCATTCCTGAGTTTGAGAAGACATGAACGGACAAATATTACGCTGATTTATGCTCAATACTCATAGGTAGATGCAATGGCCTGCTACGGAGCGTGTAGCCACGCGTCGGCTGGATACAGCCGCCGATCGTTGCTTAGTTTAGAGGGGATTCATCTTTTCGTATTCCACACTCTGTTTCGAGAAATGGGAAATATTTGTGTATGATTTCCTCTATGATGATTTCCGGAAACGCGGCTGCGAATGGGCTGGCAGGTGGGCTTTCGCTATTAAGAGGTGACTTGTTGTTGGAGTGCTCATTCTCAGATCTTCTGAGTGCTGCGTGCCCGGATGATCTGTGGCTGTTGTCGCCCTTTTAGGTTTTGTGATTTTGAAGATTTTGTGACCACACGTCGGATCCTTTTCTCTCTACAGGTCCAATCTGACAACTTCTTATCGGCGCGCAACGGACCGTTCCACTTTAGCGCTAGTTTCCTTGCGACGGCTCGGATACGATATTCTTCTCACGTATACCCTAGCCCTTATATTGAACAGTGCGTCTTGTCTGCTCGTGTACAGAAGCTCCTTTCGTCTTACGGCCGCTCTTATTATTGCCTGAGACGCGAGCTGTTTGGAGAGTGGGAGACGTTGAGCAAGCTTCGCGTGGTAATTTTCGTGTATGCCGAATTGTGTCACGGAAGGCGCGCCTACGAAAGGCGGCATGATGCGTCGCGACCGTGAAGGAGCAAGAAGAAAGTCGCATTAGTCGCCTCATGGATTTTAGTATTATAATAAAACACTCCGAAGGGAAGACGTTGTAAGAAAGCATTATTACCAGAGATTGGTTCAGACTTTCTACAACCCTGTTACATTGAGGCTGGTAATTAATGGTCTCTAGCTTTTTACAACCTACGAGTTCATGCATGACGCTTAACAGGAAATGTGTGCCCCTGTTTGTTAACTGCTGATCTGTTAGCTCGTGCGTGAAAAATGTTTTCTCTACGAACCCTGGAGCAACCGTTCCACCTTATAGGGGCGACGCTCCTCTTGCTCGGGCGCTGTCCCGGCCGTGCACGGCCGGGACAGGGCGTGTTGTGTTGCGGACGCATCATTTCTCCCCTTTACTGGATGTGGATACCACTAATCATCCTTGCGCCTACCCGTGGAAGTCATGTGTTTAAGAGTCCCCCCCATACCCAAGTAATAAAGCCCCTCGGTAGGGCTTCCTTCCGGTAACGTGATGATCGCCCTTAATTTCTGACCGTCGTGTCGTGCTGTTCCCGTTTTATGCAGCCTCTTTCCGACGATGGATCAAACTTGTCTGCAGCTCGGATGGATGCTCTACTTAGTTCGTACGCGTTCTGGTTGGCTGTTCCCAACCTGTGAACTATCTCAAAACCATACTCCTTCGAAAGCATATTCACCCTCACCAGTTGAGAACTCGGGTCGCAGGCGTTCATCAGCCACTTGGGAAGCTGGCAATATGTCAGTATTCGAAAGTGCTGCCGATACAAATAGCATCTTATATGGCACACAGCGCGTACAACTGCGAGGAACGTGTGTTCGGTATCTGCATACATTTTCTCTGCCTGATTGAGCTTCCTAGAGCTTGAAACAGGTGATGTTCCTTACCGGCATACTCCTGACCCCGTATTGCCCTTCCCCAAACTTGCAATTATCCGTCGCGAGCGTACGTCCGGGTAACCTCCGGAAATCTTAGTACGGAGCTTCAACAAACTTGCAGTTCGTCCACTTAAATGCCTCTTTGTCATCCTCCATCGATTGAAAGGGTTTCTTCATGCTTAACTGTGTGAGCGGCTGCGGCGCCGGTGCGAACTTACGTTTTGGCCAGTGGTAGTAAGACAGGAGGACGAGGAATTCTTTCACTTCAGTCTTTGTTCTGGGTTCGAGGAAATCCCGCACGCACTAGATCTTAGATCATTCAGATCGCACCTCCTCGGCGGATAAATATATCGCACCTCCTCGGTGCGATATATTTAACCGCAAGGCGAAAAAGTTGATACTTAAATGGCTTCAGCTATAACACCTGAGCTTGTACCCTATAAAATACCTTGCGTATGTTTACCACACAACTTTCAATTTTTGTGGTGTAAATTATGACGTGGTATAAACAAACATGGCAGCTCTTTCCTGACATCCCAGCTCGGGTGGCCTCGGCTATACACTGCCAAACCGGGGCTCTGTTCGCTAACCCCATAAGCATCGGTCGGCGTAGTTATTCTCCGGGGGGTAGGCTGAATAAATTCTTTTCTTTGTCATCTAGCGATAGCCAGACGCCACGTCAACGACGGGGAAAATCTTGACGGAACCCTGGACTCAGACAGTATCTGAGATGTTAGGTAATGGCTACAAGAGTGCGATGTTACTTCGTGTACCGACAGCAAGCACAGCGATGATGATTGTTGTTTGTCACGGGCGCTAATTTCCACCAATTGGCGTGAAGCCAGGGAAGAGGACTTTCCATTTTTCGGGATGATCGAAACAAAAAATTTGGCTGGCCGCCAACTGGCCGAAGGGGAGTTCAGCCCAATGATTGAATATCTGTTGGATAAAAACGCTGGGCCTCCCCGTGCTTTTCTTAGACGAATCAACTAGTTCTGCCTACGCTACAACGTGCTTTGTAAGCGCTATTACGATCGGAGTAAGGAGAAATTTCTTGTTGTCGTACCGGCAGAACTGCGCACGGAAATTGTACAAGCGTACCATGACGAACCAGCAGCTGGGAATCTAGGGGTCACTCGCACATTCACGGGGATTCAGAAGTATTACTGGCCAAAGCTCTTAGCCTCGGTGCAACAGTACGTGAACAGCTGTCGGGACTGCCAGCGCCGGAAGACGCCGCCAGTCAAACCTGCAGTACTACTTCACCCACTAGACCCTCCTGACGCACCCTTTAAGTAAATCGGAATGGATCTATTGTGGGCTCCTTCCACAAGTCAGCCTCAGGGAAGAAGTGGATCATTGGGGCAACGGATTACTTACCGCGATATGCACAGACGAATGCTCTTCCTCGGGGAACCGGTGTTCTTTCTTCACAAACTTGTCCTCAGATATGGTGCGCCCGCTGTAGTGCTGACTCACCGGGGGACGGCTTTCACATTTGACTTCATGCGTGAAGTATTGTGCTTGACGCACAATACCGACCGCAAGGCCATCGCTTATCACACAAACGGCCTCACGGAAAGACCTTATGAAACCTTGGCTGCCATGTTTTTATGTACATCGACCTCAACCACAACACAAAGGATGAAATTCTCCCTAATGGCACTTTCGCTTATAATACAGCCATGCAGGAAACCACCCGTTCACACAATTTGAGCTTGGTTTTTGCCGCCCAGTTACCAAAACCCTCGATAACGACGAGGTAGCATGCACTGAAGTTGATGAATTAACGCAAACAGCTGAAGCAGCTCTTCAGCTTGCAAGATTTCGCATACGCAAGTAACAAGAAATCGACACCCGTCAATATAACCTGAGGCGAAGGAATGTGGAGTATCTTCCCGGCGCCTTTGTTTGGGTATGAAGGCCTAACCGCCCCCGCGGACTGTCGGAGAAGCTGCTTCGTTGCTACTTCAGACACTACGAGGTTATCTGACGTATCTCCGACATGAACTACAAAGTGTTACCTGAGAGCAACTCCAAAGTTTTTTCTTAACGGCGACCGAGTTCTGAACTTGTCCACGTGGTGCGCCTAAAGCCGTATCACTCCCGGTCATTAGACACTCCGTTTGACCTACTGCGCATGTACTATTTTTCCGGTTACTGCTGCCCTCTTGCTGCCTTGTGTTTCGTCTGTTTATTATTTTCACGTACACGTTCTAGTAGCGTGGGGTCGATTCCAACCCGGAGGGGGAGCAACGCAGCAACTCCTGTGGTACAGTTAAACTTCCCGCCGTGTCCACAGTGGTTTACCTTTCCGTTTGGTCGTTCGGCATTGCTCCAAGGCAAGCAAGAGGACGAGGAGCGCGCTCCGAACGCGAGAAAAAGGAAGACGACCGTAGAACGGTTGAGGCTAGGCGTAGCTCATTGGTTGTGGACACAAGTTCGCCTTGTTAAATAAACAGAGTGCCCCGCACGGGGCACCTTGAGTATTCATGGTGACGGTGTTGGCGACACCGCGGACCCCGAGCCCCCAACATAAACTGTAACCTACCGTGGTGATGTGTTTAAAGGTGAAGGGTAGAAGCCTCAAACGGTGGCCGTCGGAGCCCAGGTCAAGCTCCGGCGGATGGGCTCCCTGTCTGTTTACCAGGCAGGGAGCTCCGGGACCTCTCAGGCTATCAGGGTAAGGTTTGAGAAGAAAGTACCCCCGTCCCCTGCTTTTTTCTATGCTGTATGGAAAATTCAAAACCCCCCTCCAAACGTGATCGGTCCCTGAAAAGGGGCCGCACCGAAGTATCTTTCCCTCCACTTTCAAGCAGTAGCTTCCCAAAGCCAGACAAATACTCTCGTTTCCTTGTTATCGAATCTCTTGACTCAGCCCGCCCTCTTGCTTCACAATCAGTATTTTTGATTACAAAATACCTTGATGGAATAATTGGGAAAACCTACAATGCCAAAAAACAACGCACAGGTGAAGTCCTTGTTGAAGTAAAAAACCAACAGCAGGCAACCACACTTCTTGGTCAGACGAAAATGGTCGATCTGGATATCAGGGTCACACCCCACCGCAGCCTGAATAGCTCGCAGGGTGTGATCTCTGAGGCAGATCTTCTTAACGAGACAGATGCCGACATTCTTGAAGGTCTAAAGGATCAGGGTGTCACAGCCGTGCGCCGCATCACGATGCGTAGAGATAATAAGATAATCCCCACGAAACATATTATCCTGACCTTCAACTGCTCCTCACTTCCTGACCATATCAACGCAGGGTTCATCCGATGCTCCATTCGTCCTTACATTCCAAACCCGCGCCGCTGCTTTAAGTGCCAGCGGTTCGGGCACGGAACCAACTCCTGCCGTGGTCGTCTGACCTGCGCAAAGTGCGCTCAGCATGATCATCCTTCTGATAATTGTCCATCGTCAACCCTCACCTGCGCCAACTGCCAGGGACCCCATGCCGCCTACTCTCGAACGTGCGAGAAGTTTAAGCAGGAGAAGGCGATCATTAATGTGAAGGTAACTGAGAACATCACCTTCCCCGAGGCGCGAAAGAGGTTCGCCTCTTTTCCCCTGGGGAGGTACGCCGACGCAGCTCGCCGGGGGGCGGAGCGGCGTCTGGTTTCGGCGGGGACCCAGTACCGCGAGTCGGACTTGGTCCCGCCCCCGCGCCCCCCTGGGTTGCCTCTGGCGGCTCAACCCGCCACCGCACCGCCTGCTAAGTCAGCAGCGGCTGTGGTGGCATCCACGTCCGTTGGGGATGCCGCTGCACCCTCTGTTTTCTCCTCTCCACCGGCCCAAAGCACACGCAAGGGCACGGAGATGGAGACGGAGGCAGTCGCAGCGACCCCCTCCCCCGCCTCACTGCCTGTGCCACCTGTGGTGCTCCCCACGCCTTCGGCACTGGCAGCGCAGGCAAAGAACACCCGAAAGGGTACCACGTCAAGGGGGCCCAGTCCGCTGGCCACCCCCTTGCCATCAGATGACGACATGGACGTCGAGCCCTTCCGGCTTTCATCGCAGCGGAAGGAACGGGCTGCGACGTCCAGGTCAGTAGAGAAGGTCAGAAAACCCCTTCCAAGAGTGCAAGCCCCGAAAGACCCTACATAAATAATCACACTCCAGTAGCTCTAACACATCATAATGGGAAGAGAAAACATTGTTCAATGGAACTGCAGAGGCCTTCTGAATAATCTTGACGACGTGCATGAGATTCTGCATGCCAATCAGCCAAGTTTAATGTGTGTCCAGGAAACACATCTTAATTCCAAACACACAAATTTCTTGAATAGTTACCTGGTATACAGGAAAGACAGGGATGGCTGCACACACTCTTCTGGCGGTGTGGCCATAATCGTCCGGAAATCCTTAGCATGCCACCCTGTCACCTTGAACACTATCCTTGAGGCTGTAGCAATACGCTTAATAATATTTAATAGGTTGATAACGGTATGCTCCATATACATTCCTCCTGATGTTTCACTTACGAGCTCCGACTTCGAGGCGCCGGTTGACCAGCTGCCCGAACCATACATCCTTACAGGCGACCTTAATGCTCACAACTCTCTTTGGGGCTCTTCCAGAACGGATGCCCGAGGTCGCCTGATAGAAAAATTCCTTACATCTTCTGGAGCATGCCTTTTCAACAATAAACAGCCTACATACCATAACATAGGTCACAACACATACTCATGTCTTGACTTGGCTATTGGCTCCGCAGTTCTCTTTCCTCTTGTCGAGTGGGGAGTGGCAACTGACCCATATGGCAGTGACCACTTCCCCACCTCGCTCACATACATAGGTAAAGGCCCAAGCAGTCCATCTTCCCATAATAGGTTCAATGAAGCACGAGCTAACTGGAATACATTTACAGAGACATCCAAACTACACCACACATCCATAACACACCTACACGTTGAAGAAGCTACCCAACTCCTCACGGCGCACATCCTCGACGCCGCCGAAAAGTCCATTCCCCACGCCTCTGGTGCCCCGCGCAACCAGCGGAGGCCGTGGTGGAATGAGGACTGTAGGCGGGCGCGACAGGCCCAGAACAAGGCGTGGGGTGTCCTTCGTCGGTACCCCACGTCGGGTAACCTCATTTTGTTCAAACGGGCCAAGGCGTTAGGAAAACGTGTGCGCCGTGAGGCAAAACGAGAGAGTTGGCGTTCCTTCATAACATCAATAAACTCATACACAGACACACGGAAAGTATGGACAAGAATACGCAAACTCAAAGGACAACAAACACACAGCCTGCCTCTGGTCAGCACAACAGGGGACACACTCGAAGACCAGGCTGACACCCTCGCACAACACTTCCAACACGTGTCCAGTTCCGCACACCACACAAACACTTTCATGAAACACAAACAAACGGCCGAAAAGAAGCCTATACTAGATAACAATAGGTCAACATCTTCTTATAACTCAGAGTTTTCATTGCATGAGCTGAGGGCTGCTTTGAGCACGTGTAAACCCTCAGCTCCAGGCCCAGACAATATCACATACACAATGATACAACACCTGCACGCAGACACTCTTCTAACACTCTTACACCTATATAACAAGATATGGCTTTCGGGGCACATTCCAAACTCTTGGAAGGAGGCTATAGTTGTAGCTTTCCTGAAGGAGGGAAAGGACCCGTCATCCCCCTCAAGTTACCGTCCTATTGCCCTGACGAGCTGCCTGTGCAAGCTCTTCGAGAAGATGATAAATCGCAGGCTCGTGTACTTCCTTGAGTACAACGGTCTTCTCGAGAGCTGCCAGGCAGGCTTCAGGGTGGGGCGATCGACGAACGATCAACTGTTAGCTCTTGACTCGTACATCAAGGATGCCTTCGCGCACAAGCAGTATTGTTTAACTGTGTTTTTCGACCTTGAGAAGGCATACGACACCGCTTGGCGTTATGGGATCCTTAGGGACCTCAAGTCATTCGGTGTTTCGGGCAACATGTTGAACGCTCTTGTCAGTTACTTGTCGGACAGGACGTTCCGAGTAAGAGTCGGTGGTGCACACTCAAAGGTTCACGTGCAAGAAAATGGCGTGCCACAGGGTGGCGTGTTGAGCTGCACTCTCTTCATAGTAAAAATGAACTCTCTTGGTAAGGCACTGCCACCTACAATCTCTTATTCCATGTATGTAGATGACGTCCAGATATCCTATAAATCATGTAATATGTCAATCTGCGAACGTCAAGTCCAGCTTGGTGTCAAGAAACTTGCCGGCTGGGCAGACAAGAATGGTTTTAAATTGAATCCGGTAAAAAGCTCCTGCGTTGTGTTCTCCAGGAAGCGCGGTGTCCATCCGGACCCAGACATTCATCTTAATGGCGTGTCGCTTCCTGTGAACAAGGAGCACAAGTTCTTAGGTGTTGTGTTTGATCACAAACTCACATTCATTCCCCACATCAAGGAACTCAAAAATAAATGTCTCAAAACAATGAATATACTTAAGGTTCTCTCCCACCAATCCTACGGTTCCGACAAAGAACTCCTGCTTCGCTTGTATACTGCATTGGTTGGGTCTCGTTTAGACTATGGCAGTGTGGTATATGGGTCGGCGACTAAAACAGCGTTGCGAATGCTTGACCCAGTGCTACACTTGGGGCTTCGTCTCGCCTCGGGTGCTTTTCGCACTAGCCCTGTCGAGAGTCTGTATGTCGAGTGTGATAAGTGGAGCCTTGAGAAGCAACGAACGTACATGGACTTGCTATATGCTTTTAAAATTTCATCACTGAATAATCATCCTTTTTATCCTGTCTTTAACGACACATCAACATCTCTGCTCTTTGCAAATCGCCCATCCGTTCCTCTGCCCTTTTCACTTAGAGTGAGAGAGCGAGCCTCGGATCTAAGTGCTTCGTTTTTAGATGTGTACAGGTCATCCTTTTCTAACAGTTTACCGCCTTGGCAAGTTCGCCCGGTGTCGTGCGACCTTTCTTTTATGAAACTTGACAAAAATCGGGTACCGCGAGCTGCAATACTGCAGCACTTTCTGTCTCTGCAGTTTAAATACCCACTTGCAGAATTTTACAGTGACGCGTCTAAAACCTCCACCATGGTCTCCTGCGCTGCTCATGGTCCGGATTTCAGTGCAGCCAGAACCATGAGCGTCCACACAACAATTTTTTCAGCAGAAGCGTATGGAATTTTACTGATTGTACGACACATTCTTGAAACTCAAATTCCCAATTCCATCATCTATACAGATTCTTTGAGTGTTGTTCGCGCACTATCATCGCACAAGCTCCCCAAAAACCACATAGTTAATCTTGTATTCAACACTATCATGTCCGTGTATGCACAAAAGCATCAGCTGGTCCTCTGCTGGGTCCCAGGACACGCAGGGATCGCTGGGAACGAGTTGGCAGACGAGAGGGCCGGTGCTGCTGCACTCAGGAACACTGTGGACATTACAACGGTACCCTACACAGACCTCAAGCCACACATAAGACAACACCTGCGCAGAACATGGCAAACACACTGGGACGAACAGACAGACAACAAACTACATGTAATAAAGCCACACTTGGGACGGTACACATCTGACTCACACAACAGACACACGGAAGTCGCCTTGGGTAGGCTACGGATAGGGCACACGCATGCAACTCACTCGTATCTGCTGGCGGGATCTCCTAGACCCCAGTGCAGCAGGTGCGGAGAGGCCCTATCCGTAGTGCACATACTAATCACATGCAAGGCACTTCACACAACACGACACAAACACTTCAGAGAACTCTACAGACAACATATTCCCCTACATCCATCGTTTTTCCTAGGTGACGAAGCCATTGTTTCCGTGAAACGTGTGCTTGAGTATTTGTCGGACGTCAAGTTTTTAAACCTCATTTCCTATCACGCATCATGAAATCTGGCCCTATACACCAGCCATGCTCATTGTCGTTTTGTGATTTTACTTTTGTTTTTGCTGATTTTACTTAGTGTTTAAGGTATCACCTCTCATATACGACTATTGTTTTGGCGCTCTTTGCCCCAGTTGGCCTTGCGCCATAAACATCAAACCATCATCATCAAATAAACAGAGTGTACCATTTACTACTAACCGTGGTTACAATATTAAAAGGAGACCTCTTTGGCCCCACACAATTCCGTCCGGCGTCGACAGAAAACCCCGAGCGCACGTGAGAGCGTGCCTCGTGGCAACCGCCCGTCGTCCCCAGCACAAGGCGCCGAGAATGAGATTCAAGCAGTGGCTTAGGAAAAACGAATGCCTAACGCCCGTGAGCACGTGCCTCGAAGCGACCACCCGTCGCTTTCCAGGTTTACGACTATTGAGCGACCACCTTCATCGTAGTCATCGTGGAGTGACCGGTGCGCCACGGGTGCACCGCGCCGAAGACGATGACAACAAATCCGTCAAGGCATCCTTCCAAAATCCACACCTGGGGACGGCCACCGGACCAGCTGACGAAGAAGTGGGCGCCTGCCCTGGCCAGCACGTGCTACAAAAGGATTTGCTGTACGCGGGTGTGCCGCTGGAAGATGACTACGAAATGCATGACAACAATTGCTGCTGGATAAAACAGCTTACATACTTTCATCGTCTTTGCTTTACAGCAGCGTGCAAATATGCATTCCACTACTCACGTCCGACTGATCTCCCTATCCTGAGATACGCTCTCAGTGCGGCGAAAAGCTAGGTCAACCACGAGCTCTAATGCTACTCTAGCCTTGCACCACTAGTGCAAGCTGCTTCAACTATTGTTGACGGCTTTATTGTGTAAAGTACTCTTTATTTGCCTAATTTATACTTAAATGCTAGTTTAGAATCAAAATGATGCCCCTCATCGAGGTAAAAAAGATTTGCGGACATTACTCCTCTCAGTTTTAAGATTATATGTTGGTTAGATATGAACTTTCACTGCCAAGGGGAATTTCTGAATAGGAATCCAGACTCTGACGGGCTTTGTGATTTGGAATCTATTCGACTGGGTATGCATTAATTGTCGATTACTGTATGTACGTCATGGCGGAATAAGCAGTTTTGAAATCGCCGCGAGCTTCACATGGCACGTTGGATTCTTATTGGCCAATCTTCTTGTGTGCGCATTGAAACTTTCTGGGTGGGTATGTTTATGCAGTTTCGAAATAACAATTTCGTGCATAAAACATGGCTGCTACACGTGCTTACATCGTCCCGAGTCAATGCACCGGGCTTGGTACCGTGCTAGGCATATGAGGAGAATGTTAGGTGATCTTAACGTAAACCTCGCGATATGCCAAGCAGCTTCAAACTCATTGTACAGCTTTAGATAGATTCCCCTTGAATATATCAGCCCTCAAAACGTGAAATGTTCCTTTTACTGGGGTCGTCATCAACATTCTTTCATCCTTACGTCCAATTTTTCTGCGTATATATGATGTAGGAATATTGGGATTAATGTAGACTGATGCTCTTAGCGACCTTAAAGACATTCATGGTTATTTACGGCTGAGTACTTACGGTTGACAAAGTTACACCTCCGAGTGTAACGTTAGAGCTAACAACGTTGAATCGTTTATGGCCTTCGCCGGCTGCCGCCATCCTCAGTCGCTTAAAACACCAGTGGTTATAATGTTGAGCCATCGCAACTCCTGAAAAAATCTGCTAGGAATTTCAGCGTACGTGCGGGCAAGGAAAATATTTATTGCAGATTCTTGCTACCCATTTTCGCGACGTCAGCACAGTGAGCCAGTGATGCTCCGTATCAAAACCAGTTCGACCTAACACTCTTTTTTACTTCTTTCACCTTCCCGTGAAAAAATATATATTGCTTTTATGAAATAAGACAGCCTTCTGCGGGCGCGTGTTTTATAGTGATAGTGTGCGGAAGCTAAATACCTTCTTAGTGAAAGGTTATATGCTAAGTTTCTGAGCAGCTTTCAAGGTATTGTTGTTTAAATTCCTAATATGACATATGCAATGACATTTTTTTCAGGCATGCAAATTTACGGCCAATATAACGTTCACAGGTTGGTTTACTATTCAGTACACTGGAGATAATGGACCCTACTACGAACCCGTAGGAATCGGATATCTTGAAAACACTTCTGCGGGGTTACTACGCCGAAGTGATAATACATTAGAATACTTAATTAAAGGAACGTACCACCAGGTACTATGTATTCGAGGATACTGACCCCAAAGAGGCTTCACTTGATAATAAAGATCGGCTTGTGGCGAAGGTATTTCTGTGGACAGCGTGATCTTTTTATTGTGAGATTTATTCCCGTTGAGACCGAAATTATAATAGAAATGCGACGTATTCACATTATTCGTACACTTTCCTTAGGGTTAATAAAGTCTTCAACGCGCTTTGCAAGTATCACGCAGATTTTTTAAAATATGATAGCTCTTAAATAAAATGCCATCTTCAGCCGGTTAATAAACGCAGCAGACAGTTCCACCTAAATATATCCGTGTTCGGGGTTTTAGGAGTAAAACCAATGTGTCCTGTGTACTATGGAGCACATGGAGCCGATTATGACAGCGTCATGGCGACAAGAAACGTATACGGTAAAGCAGTACGCGAGAAAACTGCGCAATATATCACCACAAATAATAACATCGCAACGACAAATCTACAAAGCTACAAAGCAGCAAGCAATGCAAGCATTGTGCAATAAGAGTACAATGATGTCATAGGACAACACCAGTGCAGATCCGGATGGAGACCTGATATTTTTGTGCATTTACAAACACTTTTAATTGAACGAACTGCCTTTTGTGAGTTTCTATTTTCTTTCTTGCACGCTCATAAGTGTATTTTTTTACCTTTTTCTTCACGCATGTGAGTTTCGGGCTTTATGAAACACGGTTTATGGTTCCTCTTTCAGCGGCACGGACTTTAGTTACGCGCCGTTTCACGCTTTTATTTTGTATCACATCGATTACCTTAACAAAGCGTTATAGTTTTCATTATGACGTCAAAAGTGTTAGATTGTTCATCCTGACTGCCAAGCTGCAGAGCCGCTCATATGTTATTTTTTCTCGTTATCTATGGGTAAAACAAACTTTCGCTTCGTTGTTTTTACGGCCCTGGTTGTTTCCAAAAAATTTTGTAGTACGTCACACTTACACAAACCAAAATTTTCGAACCTTTCTGAACAATTTTCCAGATCGCATAAAAACAATACACTTCTCTTTCTTCAAAGAACTAGCCTTTCATTGACTAGCTTCCCAGTAGAGCGGCCAGAAAAGACGTCACAGAAAAGTAACAGTACAAAAAAGTTTCAAATTTCGCGCTCCATAGGAGTCAGCAATAACGTAATGGGAAAAAATGAAAGCTCCGTCATTAAGAGAAAGATGGTGAAAGCGAGGAGCTTTCATCCATGCAACGAGAGAGAAAGTTGCATGGAAGAACTAAACCTGGCTGCGGAGAAGGAACCTAGGAGAAGATAGCCAAACTACAAACAGATCCCCGAGCAGAAACTAGGGCTTATCACGTCTGAAGAAATCCAACTCGGCAGTCAGGGTACACCCAAGAATCGGTGTTGTTTCCTCTCCTGTTACAGTTCGCATTCATTGGCCTTCCCGCTATCCTAGAACAAATACACAACTTTCCACTTGCCATTTTCCGGATGGTAATACATTATAGACGGGCACCATATCTCCGGGGCGATCCAAGAAACGTTCGAACGTTCTGCGGCTCAGTGCACGCGTGTGCCGAAGACAGTGGTCTCCACTGTTCTCCTCAAAAGTCATATTCATTCATAGTTCACAAGCATAGCCTCAACTCAAAATATGACACAGTCTTGATTGCCCTCGACAGGCACGCATTACAGCCATCTCGGGCCCGAAATATTGTTGGCCTTGGAAGCAACGAAATCGGTCTGCTCTTCTGGGGACCAAAAAGCGTTTTCAGCATAATTTTAATTTTTGAAGAATGTACAGAAGCGGCTGTTCAACCTCGACACATCTTAGCGAAAAACATCATCAAACACTTACGAAAGTTACTAACTCGCATAACCTGCGCAGCCTCGTCAAGTGTAGAAACCTTTCGATGCCTCATCGTCGGCAATTCACGCCGGTTGCCACTGGAAGAAACATGATAGCTAATAAACTAGAACAATGACTCGAAAACAAGATTTCAAAAAAGTTCAAAAAGTTTACTATATGCAAGCTGCTGAAGTATCTTTTGCAAATTGCGGACAAAATAATAGTGTGTACAGCTGACGCTCAAGACGTTTCCAGTCTGAGCGAACACCCCGAGAGGCGTGAAGTGAATTAAGCTCTAAAATACTGGGAGGTTCGAGCAATGTTGTGAATGCCACCGCCGATCTGAAGACAAGGCATAAATTGGAAAGGTGCTCTTATAGCCGTCTTCTCAATGGCTAACACCCCTCCTGGGTCTAGTTTTAGTTATAGTTTTAGCAGTTCTAGTTTTAGGGTCTAGTTTTAGCGCCTGTGTCGTCTTTTCCTCCCTTTCTCCAGTGTGTCGCTCTGTTTCGTTAAATAATGTACAAACTTGCCCAACTACAAACTCTGGTCTAGGAGTCCTTGGCAACATCCACCTTTCTAACGATGCTGCAAACGTAAAGGTTGCATAAAAAATCCGGCATTTAAGAAAGCATTAGTGGTCGTGGGCGCTTCAAGGAGTCATGAAGCCAAAATGCAGGTTTATTGCATTCGAAAGATTGCCTCGTTAGAATAACACTCACACCATTCCTAAACCAAACTTCTATCAAATAAATTATACAGTCAAACCCGGCTATAACGAACCCGGATAGAGCGAATTATGCTATTATCGAACAAAAATATTTCAGTTACGGAAATACATGGGAAACGTATTCCTTTTAA
This sequence comes from Haemaphysalis longicornis, assembly GCF_048455015.1. Lineage (NCBI taxonomy): Eukaryota > Metazoa > Arthropoda > Arachnida > Ixodida > Ixodidae > Haemaphysalis > Haemaphysalis longicornis. The sequence goes on along the minus strand of NW_027526282.1, from coordinate 1,052,874 downwards.
CGAAGTTCACATCCGATACATCGAACTCTGCGCGCCTAGAATGGCCGCCGAAATGCAAGGTCTTGGAGTGGCGATTCACATGTGGATTGGCCGCGAACACGGAGCAAGAGTTGCGGCTGAGACAATGCGCCTCGCACGGAGCGACGTGACGCCCGACACTTTCCGTTACTGTTTTCGACGCCCGGGACTCATTACGGAACCCGCCCAGTCAATGAGTCCGGACCAAGTCAGCAGCATTGGGGAACTGTGGGAAGAGCTCGCCTATGTTCCGATGATGCCGCGAGTGAAAGCCGAAGACGCATATAATGAAGCGCTTTCGGCAGTCCATGTGCTCTGCCAATGCGTCTTCGATTTTGGAGGACGCGTACTCGAACTGGTGCAAGCAATGTTTCGTGTAGAGAATGCTATGCTAGTTGAAGCCGCCAAAACGAAAGTGAAAAAAAAAATCACCGCTTTTTTTTTGCGAAGTAGGGAGTTCAGGCGGAAAGTAGCTGTATTACTTGCAATAAATGGATTATTTTGGGTATGGTAATGGCTACTTTACTGTGTTTGTTTCTCCATGCGGGGATGGTGGAGTTGGGCAGGGCGACGAAGGGTGTGGGGGGGGGGGGGGGGGCTCCCGCGGATTGTGAACTTATAACAATAAGTTCGTTATATGCGGGTTCGGCTATATCGAACTAATGGTAATATCGAACTAATCGCGGTGCATATTGCAATTTGCTATAAACGGGTTTCACTGTAGTTATGAAAGAATAGCCATGCGACCATATGTCTTATTTTTTCCACTAGAAGCCGCCGTAATATTGGCAGCTGCGCGAATGATTGCGGCCGGAAGAGTCGAACCAAAATAACAAGAGTTCTAAGCTTGAAGCAGAAGCTATCGCTTACATTGAATGCTTATAATTCTTATAGCAGTAATAATGGCGCGGTAAACAGTTGAAGTTACAGCGGACACGGGAACATAACAGCGCCAGTGCGTACAGAGCGCACTATATCCGTTATAGCGGCACAGCCGTCCGGTGCGTTGAGCTTGCAGTGGCCAAGTGGCCGTGGCGTCCGTGTCCTGGGTTCCACATTTTGCTGGGGATACCAATGTTTCACGAAACGAGTACCATCAACTGCTACAAACATTGCCCAGGCAGAGATCCGGTGAACAAGAAAGCAAGTGTAGACAGTGGTTCCGAGCGGCATGGTGGCGTCATCTAGCAGGGCTGATAGCGAACAAGGCGTTCCCGGACATTTGCTGCAGCCGTAGTCCACATTCTTACCTTTGCTTCAGTTTTTGTCCTGCATACGTCATCGCAGACGTCATCAAACACCCGATATAGCACGAGGATCAAAAGTATGACTTAAACTTTTTGATTTCTCACTGAACAATACACCGTGTGGTGCCCGACAACCGCTGGGGGCAATACAAAACACCAAATCTTTCGAATAAAACAAAATTGTATTTTGTGTGCTTGGTACTTTAAGTGCATATAAATCTATAACTAGGTAAGGGCACCACCCTCCGAGTTCTTTCAAGGCCATGAGGTTGAGTTGTGGTGCGGAGTTTTACGCAGAATTTCGTATGCAATGTTTATGGCTATCGAAACTCTCGCTTCATAAAACACGGCGGATTGGCAATTCCGCGACGATGCTGAGTGATCCCTTGTAAAATATGAGTACGTACTCATGTTCTGTGCCGGCTGGTATAAGCGGGAGAAAATTTTGTGAGGCTACGAAATTTCACTAAGATAATGTGCTGTGGAGACGATCGTATACAGTGGTAATGCTGGTATGGCCGGTGGGGACCGACACTCTGTTTGAATAAGTGGTTCATGCAACCACAAACCCATAACAATGTCCAAAATAAAGTAGCAAAACGAGCTGATATTAGGGCTGATGATATCGACGATGATGCAGACATACCAAAAGAGCAGTGAGGCCTCATTCCGGGATGGTGCACCCTCTTTACGACAAAACTTTACTCATCATCGCAAACACGGTAAAATATCCTGCTCCCATAAGCCTTACCGCTTGTGTGCGGAGCTGGGCAGCCCCGGAACTAGACATTGCAACCGAAACAGACGCCCTAGCACCATGTGTACTATATAAAGCAAAAAAGCATCAGAATAAATATAAAATTATTCCATGCGCTAAACACGAGCTCTATAGAAGCTCAATCAGTAGTATCATCTCAACACACGATGACACACAAGAAAAAAATCTGTAACTTCAAAACATCTAGAATACCTGGAAAAACCGATCAAACTAGAATCCATTTTAGGTACAGCTCACAATTCTCAGAATTGATGCTCCATTCAAATAATGCCATGGATTTCGTAAGTGTAAAATACATTCAACACAATAAATTAGCGGAAAGCAATGTTTATTGATAGGTGCGCATGGACTCAAATTTGGTTATACATGAGACATCTAGAATACCTGGAAAAACCGATCAAACTAGAATCCATTTTAGGTACAGCTCACAATTCTCAGAATTGATGCTCCATTCAAATAATGCCATGGATTTCGTAAGTGTAAAATACATTCAACACAATAAATTAGCGGAAAGCAATGTTTGTTGATAGGTGCGCATGGACTCAAATTTGGTTATACATGAGCGCATAATATTTCAAGCTTCGTTGTAGGATGTAATAGTGTCATTCAATTGGAGTATAAATGCTTACATAAAAGTTCCTGCCTTCTTACCTTACTTTCTGTACACTCGAGGTATAGTAAATTTTTCTATAGAACAAAAATGACGCCACTTTTTAATATATCTGAATTAAGAGGAGAAGTAATGAGTACAGAGAACATCAAATCATGCAACCCGACGTCTAACGACGACGATGGTTTCTCATGATGTATTCAGTGATTAGCCAATCCCACACTAAGAGTATGTGTTAACCTCGAAATGGGCACCACGTTTCTGGATTACCCACAGCAATTCTTGGGTGCGCATTTTGTGGTTCTACAATGGTTCTCAGCCATGCCTGCGCCGAGGACCCTTGATTCGTTTCATAATGTCAAATAACTTCAACATGCAGCTTACGTCACCCATACTCGTTCAATGATTTCCTTTTGTGCTTGACCCTACCGGTGATGCGTGTCATAATATAAAACAGTTTTCCCTTGAACCTGAAAAACTCCTAAACACCAACATGTCCCTGTCGTGAAGTTGTTGTACGTGAAGTTGTTGCGAGAACGGAATCTATGACCATCAAATATAAAAAAGCAGCTGATTAAGGGCCAACAGGCTGTAGTGAAATATGCCCCAAAATACGTACTTAAATGTGCAATGAACACCGTACCTAAGTAGCCTCATAAATTACCCCGGTTCATGCGCACAATGGGAACAAAGGAGCAAAACCACGCTTTAATCTGCTCACACATGGTAGCCCATAAACGCGAGCGGTACATGTGACACAAAAATATTTGTGCGCTTTGGCTCATGTATGACACTGCTAGCACAAAAAGGTTAGAAAACGTATATGCTGTATATATCTGCGACGAAATAATGACTGCAAAACGACTTTAATAAGGGTAAAACGGAAGACTGGGCGAGTTGGTACTTGTTCATATTAACAGCGCTACCGACACAGACAGAAAGAAGAGGGCACAAACACGGCGCTGTGATAGGGGCCCGCTGGTTTCAAGACGTTTTATATCTCTGCTAATGTCCGGCTGGCTCAACCGTTTATAGACGATCAAATATGGGTTTTGTAAACGCCCTGAAAAATCCGGTTTAGAATATCGATTATAAAGGACTTGTAAAATTTGTTTTGGATGTACTTTCGAATCGGCGTATAAGGCGCCTTCTAAAAGCCTGCAAAATTTCTGTTTAAATCTCATCGGTGGGATACCGTTAATATCTGTTTGTTGGCTTACTACAGTTGCATTTGGACATCCTGGTAGACGACAATCCCGTGTCTTTTCATCTCGCTCTACACGCCATTGTCGAATAAAATAACAGAAACACTGCAATGTGCCACAATATACGACGCACCGCGCGCCTTTGTTTGACTTTATCCGTGTGTTACAAAATCTTTGGAATAACAAAAAAGGGTTCGAAAAGTATTCCTCATTTTGGTGCAACACACGCGCGGAGAGTGCAATGTATGATTTACGGTTGGATTCTAATTCAGAGTGATTAGTGCGGAATGATAAATTTCTCCAGAAGATTCTGGCCTGTCTCGCCTCAATCTGCCACTGGCTGGGGAACAGCGACAATTTCATAGGGCGTTCTTCTGAAAAAAGTCTAACGTCAAAAAAAAAAATCTCAGACCACTGGGCCGCGATAACACAAGAACTCTAACCTGCAAAGTAACACTTCCCAATTGGTACCGAAACGCACTGGAACCGCATTAGGAAAAGAAGAATGGCGCCTACACATCCAGCAGTGAAACGGTGCCCATGACATGACAGAGAATTTTTCAAAGAGGAGACAAGAAGAAACATACAAAACAGCCAAACTGCTTCCGTCGAACACAGGATTTTCCACAAGCCGGCGGTGAGGGCGCACGCACACGTCGCACAGTATGTGCCACACCGGCTCTGCTGGAAGACATGTCGATCTGTGAACGTCCGCTGACGCCCGCGTCTGTGATGCCTGGCTGCTGGCTCCCTCCTGCCGGTACTTGTCCAAACAAGCACGAGAGCGGAAGCTCGCCGGAACGGAAGCTCGCCATGGAAAAAAAGGGTTATTTTTAGTATCATCCGGACGAATACATCGGTGCCGTTTCCTACGTCGAGAGGGAGAGAGAGATCAAACTTTAGTTAAAGCGGCCCATGTTCGGGCTGCCGAAAATGGTGTTCTGGTTGGGCCTGGAATACGTTCAGGCGGGAATTCCGCATGTGTCAGGGCCCCGGGCAAGGTGAGGTGAGGCCAATGTGCCGGGCGAGGTGAGGCCAAAGGATTGGGCGAAGATCAGGTGGAGGAGCGACCCAGCTTGACGAGTGCAACAGAGCTCCAAATAAACAGGAATTCAAAAGTGCGTCTTTTCAACGTATTTCGAATAGAAAATAAATCGGTCTCTCTAAAAATGTATTAAGTGCGCCTAATATCGTACCTCCCAAATCGACGTTTTAAAAACATCTTGTGCTAGATGGCTTTGTGTACTGCTATCAGCAGAAAATGCAGACATTAGTGGCCCATCCCGGTTTCGTTCCTCATGAGAATTAGAATTGATATTTTTGTCTACCTCAGCCTATATATATTTTACGAAAGGGCGAGGGAACTCCGCCGTTTCGCTAACTTAACCCAGTGATTAATCACTTATGCTCACAGATGAGAGAAATGCAGCCCTTTTATTTAAAAAAATGAGACGCCACTCAGAAACTAACGGCAGTGCCCTGCGTCGAAAGTTTGCCGAGGAGCCCGCGATACACAATCATCCAATCCACAGGACGATGTCACCATGGTTGCCATGCGCATGAAAGTATTGAACGCAAAAAATTTGCACAAGGCACGCTCGGATATTTTATTTAATTTTTTTCCTTACCCTGCCCCATTTACAGCGCTTCAGACGGCGAAAGTGGGTGCCGAAGTTTAGACGGAGAGCGAAGGTAGAAAATAGACTGCAACTCCGTTGAGTAGGCAGCCCATGGTCCGGTACTATTGGTCTCTAAGAAGGCGCTATCAAAAAATGTTGCCCGTGTACTGTACGACTCTACGTCGTAAGGGCTAACACAAGTATTTTCCAAGACACTCTTTTTGGCCATTAGTGGACTGCACATTCAGAGTAGCCAGGAATGAAAAAGAGAACAGAAAGCTTAGATTTTAGAGATCGAACCAATTCCTAAATTGTATAACAAATGAAAGTGAAAAAACCTCGCAAAACCCCAAAATAACGCTGAAGAGCTTGCTGCTGGCCCCATTGGTGCATACTTTGAAGAAGAGTGGCACCCGGCCTTGAAGACGCGTACACGAGAAGAGAACAAGACAACACATACGCTGGGTATACACACAGAATAAAAGTTAGCCTGAATGGGAGTTTTTCGGCTGGAATACGTCTTTTAAACTCATCACGGAAGGCGGCCTGCTCCCACGTGTGGTAGTATGATGGTGGAACAACTGCCAGTTTACACCGGGGGCCGCAAGCCGTCGTAAATACGCGCATTTACCACGACTGCACCTCTTCAAAAACGAGCATCTAGCTGTGAATACTGCATTTGTACAAATGGGAGTATTAAAAACTTTCACGCCTCTCCTATCTCTTTCGCCTCCTCCATTACACCTTCCTCTTCTACGCCTCCTTACAAAATGGTTGCCAGTTTGTTTCGTGTGCCGTCTGAGCTCCAGCGTCCCCGAAAATTTATTGTCGATGTGAACTAGCGGCCGCACGAATGGATGTGAAGTCCTTCCCGACTATCGAAGCTCGTTGCGAACATTGTAGAACCAGCCTGCACTGACGTGCGACACACTGCAACGCCGCCCGTGTCACCGACGTTCGAGCCGATGGAATAAGCCAGTGATCCGACGCGAGCCCTACATGCAGTGATCGCTGAGAGTGGCTCGTCAAAAACAACGCGGTTGTGCCTCTGCGAGGTGGTTCAAGGTAAGATTTTCAAGTTTTTAAAATTTTATATATTGCCAACATTTTGGGAGACTTGTACCCCTTCCAGAGTCAAATAAACTAAGCGTGTTTCCCGCGTCACTGCACGGGCGATTCTCCGCTACTTGAGGTGAGCGTTGTGCGTGAGAGAGGGCGCCATGCCCGGAATGTCATTGGGGAGGCCGAACGGTGTGAAAGCAATGCGTATTTGCGGGGGTCTCCAGCAGAACACACTCATTCACCCTCGCGACCAGAATGAAAACTGTCCGAACTGTGAACGTCTGCTAGGTGTTTTTGTTGGGCTGTATCTGTGCCTTATTGGCAGGCGAAGGTGAAGTTGGCCGGTCAAATGCCGCAGGGCCGCTTTTCTGGAGATGTAGGTGTGGTGCCAGCCGCACCTGCTACGAGGAGGGTGACTGCCGCGTTCCGCCGGCGATTAATTGCTTTCAATGGAAAGGGAGAAGGTCGGGGCCCCGTCGGAGCTCTCCGTACGCCAGGCGCGTGTAACTATAACCAGGAAACGCCATTCGAGGGAGAATTCTGTAGAATCGACGGACGACTGCTTATTTTGTTTATTTTTTTTTGAAGAGGGGGGGGGGGGGACGGCAGGTGCAGGCGTCCCACCGACCGAATTTGTTTCGTAATTTTGGGTGAGGGGACAGAGGGGCAGTGCTGGTGGTAAAACCTGAAGCTCGCTCCCAGAACACTACACGCAAGGAAAATAGGGAAAGGAAGCATTTTGAGAAGTTGGTCGCCACAAGGGTCGCACTCCTTTTTGAACAGCAGAGCACTTCGTTTTGACGAACTAGTGAGCGCAGGTGTCTCGTGCAATTTTGCGTAGCTTTAAATAAACATTCAGAAATTACAGAAAGTTGGGCATAAGAGTGACAAGGTCAGCGTCTTTACAATGCCGTTTATTTTTTTTTTCAGGTCGGATGCCCAATTTGTTGCCGCAGATTTAAAGCGTTTTGCTGTCCCTCTAATGCATGTGCTGTGGCTTCCTGGGGAACGTGCCAGGAGGTGCGGCGACGTCAGCGTTTGGGAGGCAGGTGCAAGCAAACAGCGCACCGACGACATTCTGACCACATTGTTTGCAAAAGGCTTACATCTTTTTTTCGTTGAGTAGTGTTGTAGTAGATAAAGTTCCTACCAAGATACCTTGTGTTCGCGATGTAGGTGGTTTGTTGGTTCAGTGTTTTTATTGTGTTATTAACGTGTTCACACGTATATCGTATTTTTCATTTTTATGCGAGAAATTGACTGTGCAGAAAACAAACGTTTTTACGCTTCACCATTCAACGTTTGAAGCGGAAAAAGACTAGAAATTACGTAATCCTAAACGAAAATGGATATGTGGTCTGTGCGCTCAATAAGAACTCCAAAGTACAGTAATAAATTCCTGTGCAGCGCTCATATCAAGCGCACAAAAAAAATATACTATTTACTTCGAATGCAGGTCAACACTGCTCCCAAAGCGACCCCTGAAAACTCACAGTTGGAGGAAAAATTACACTCCCAATGGTACCCCTGAAAATTCCCATTGTAGTGGCATTAAAATGAAACTCCCATATGCTACTGAAAAAAAAACTGCGGAAATAAAGGGACTAAGGAGAAACTCCCATTGGAGGGAGTTTTGAAAACTCCGAATTGTTACTGAGTTATGCAACAGGCCATTTAACCCCATTCCGGCTCAATTGTGTTCTATGTGTAAGCATAGTTTAATGAATTCAATCGCGAATAAACTCAAGGTCAGGCCATGCACCATGAGAACTAAAGAAAAAGGAATGCAGATAACGCATTTAAATATCGGCTCTTTTTTTAAATATTCGGCTTCATTATCTTAAAGCGTTAGCAGGGAGCACTCAGGTACTAATCAAAACCGTGTTTCCGCATTTGATCAGCTTCAACCAGCTTTAAAGTCGGTAGCCGACACAAAGTTGAAAAAGATGAAAAAATCAAGGAAGCTCGTATTAATGCTTACGACTTGAATGCAGCGAAGCTGTACCTTCACGACCATCACGATCGAGTAAGCCCATGATTCTAGCCGATTTGCTTGTTCTTGCTGCCGCAGCGACTTTTACTCCATTATGGTTGCTACAGGTGCTTTCTTCACTTTTGTGGAAGTGATACAAAGGATATCACCTTAAAGGGGCCTAGGCTATGACTTTTCTATCGTTCAGAGCGAGTGTTCCTACGAGTACGCAAATGATAATGTTTCTTTTTTGGCTAATCTTGGCTGATCTCCCAAAGTGGGTACGTTTGGTTTGACGAACGTGCGCCTGGGACGCTTGGCGGTTACCCCGACGCACGCGCACAGGAGCGCTGGGAATTTTCTTAGTTTCGTTAACTTCCGGGCAGTCGCAGCGAGGCCCGCGCTCAAGTGCGTACACGCGGCAATTTCCTGGTATTTTTATCTGCAGACACAAAAAATTAAGATTTGCTAAACAGCTTCTCTGTTAGAAACACTGAACGTTTTCGGAGGAATGAGTAATTATAAAGGGAAGAAAACACGCTCAAAGGACGGTGAATGGGTCTGCGGCCCGTGGACTGGTCATCCCTCAGCGGGTATACTTAGATTTCTCAGCGGGTATTTCCCTCAGCGGGTATGGTTGTCTTGACAAATGTGCGCTGAGGACGCTGGGCGGTCGCCGCAAGGCCAGCGCTCAAGTGCGCGCTCTCGGCAATTTCTTGGTGTTTTAACTACGGACAGTAAAAATTACGATTTGCTAAAGAGCTTCGCTCTTAGGAAAGAATACGGTTGGAGGGTACAACCACGTGCGTATGAGGACCCCAAGAAAGCGGACGTAATCCCGTACATTCCCAAGGTCTCGCGCAATATAAAAAAGTGGCCACGAGACATCGCGTACAACTACTGTTTTCAGCACCGTGTAATCTGGCTAACCTTTGTCCCAATATTGAAAAGCGCAAAGCAAACAACATGTGCAGAGCCCGCCATGTAGCAATATTAGCGAAGTGCACGACAAATGTTATCTACTGCATACACCTCAACTGCGACAAAGTGTATATAGGGCAGACGAGACGCTGTCTTACTATTCGTCCAAAAGAACATGAACCTTCGGTCACGTCAGGTGGAGGAACAAACTTGCCTGCCCATTGCCTAAGGTGCGCATGCACCCCTTCTTTGACGAAACATAATATTGGTAGGGGAGCCGGAAAGTGCCAGAAGAATATATATGTATATATGTGCATATGTGTATGTATGTATGTATATATATATATATATATATATATATATATATATATATATATATATATATATATATATATATATATATATATATATATATATACATGTACAATCACTTCCACGAGTTCGTCCTGCAGCGGCAGTATATAGGCTGTAGAGAACCGGGAACAAAAAGCGTTCTCAACGGCCTCAGCTTGCACAACCAATGCTGTACATTTACTCTTCTTAGCCACGTTTCGTTCATATTCACTAGTACAATTTCTAGTTGCACATATCCAACAATATAATCCCAAAAAAGTCTGCTCCCCGAAACTCAGGATAGAAAAAAATTGGGCCCATCTCCCCGCGAGGGGGACTCGAATAAATGCGTCGCATGGGGGGTGGGTGTATTGCGTTAACGTTTAGTGTTTGGGGAGTTGGTGGTAGTGAATGCGTTGTATCAGCAGCTTCTTGACGTAGTTTGAATGAGTCAAGGATATAAGGCGCGTTCGTAGCCTTTCATTCTGTGTCGGTTTTGTGGCGCAGTGGGAAGAGCACCATGTACCTAGCGTTCCGCCCACAGGTAGTGAATGCGTTGCATCAGGAGCTTCTTGACGTAGTTTGAATGAGTCAAGGATATAAGGCGCGTTCGTAGCCTTTGATTCTGTGTCGGCTTTGTGGCGCAGTGGGAAGAGCACCATGTATCTTGCGTTCCGCCCGCAGGGTCATGGGATCGAAACTAGGCACCGATAACTATTATTTATTATAGTGTAGGGGGGGGGGGGGGTTCGGACCTGCGCCTCGCCGGCTGGCTGCGGACAACGCCGAGGGATGACGGGTGACAGTGCGAGTTAAAGAAATGCTCTGCATTTAAAACATACGTGTTTTAACGTGTTTTCACGTGTCACAACCAGTAACTATCCCGGAGACGGCCTTTTCATTAAGTGAAAAAGAAAAGATAATGTTGGAAGCATGAAACTAGCACTCTACACAGCGGTGCAAAAACGAAAAAACACTCACTGGCAATAACCTCAAAATTGTGACCTGGTTGGTTCAAATGGGTGCAATGGCACTTGAGGCTTTGTTAAAAGTTATTCTTAATGCATTGATCTCTCAAGTACAATCTCTCATCATGCAGTACCAACTAGCCCATTCCCTTACCCTACTGGCAATCGGCTAGGTCGGACTGTCCTCCTGCCCACACACCAATCACAATGAAGCAGGAGCATAAACTCAGGCTTTCGAAACAAATGCGTTCCCGCAGCTATCTAAACTTCACGCCGTCCATCCCAACCTTTACAGTTTTCCTTGATAGCATTACAATGAGTCTTTCTACCACTTAGCTGTGTCCTTTACCACATGGCGGTTGCCTGCCAAAAAGACCCAAAAGTTTGCCAAATCTCCCTGCTGATTCGTTGAAAATTTTCTGACGGTTGCTACTTCTTTTTATCACCTTCTTTGTTCCTGACCCGTTTTATATGGACCGATGATTGAAACCTGGCTTTTCTTACCTAGAAGGTTTCCCTTACACCGTGCCCTATGCTATGACAATTTGACGATGCTTCTCCAGCCCTTTAGCACACTGATGTCAGTGGAGAAGGCATTGGTGCAGTCTGGCGTAGTGATTTTGAGCTTGAGTTTGAGTTTAAGTTGATTTTATTGAAATGGTACATAAACAGGCAAGAAAGTTTCACCTCTTAGCCCAGTGAGCCAGTGATTGCTTACGGTAGTCGTTCGCGAATATCGGTAGCGCGTACTATACTATAATAGAGCAGGAGTGCCTCGCTTTCGCATGGATAGTGCTTGAGTTCTGTCCTTACTTATACGGCCAATATTTCACTACCGTTGCCGGCCACCCCGCGTTTTGAGGCTTGCTGACATTGAAAAAGCTCTTTTGGTGTCTTGGCCATAGCACAATTCGTCAACAAAAGCATACCTACAACGCTGCTTTCAAGTGCGGCAAAAAGCACCGGCAAACATGCGGCACTGCCCCTTCACTCCATCGCCTTCCCCTGTCTTCTTTGCACCGCAGCCTTTTCTACTCATATTACTCATTTCTTGCGCCATGGGGCAAGACCCAGTCAACCTAGTGCTGATCAACGGGGCGTACGTATTAGCCTAATGATATTATTGATTATAGAAAGGATTGGATTGAAAGAATAAAGCCAATGATTTTTAAATAGTTTTAAGGATGTAAACTCTGACGAGCTATTCAATGGGCTCGTTATTATATAAAAAGACTATTACCCGATACTGCTCCAATTCAATGACATAATTTGTTCTGATACTGGGTTTTTAACGTGTTTTATAAGAGTGTACACCATCTGAAATCAAGAATATAGTTCAGAACACTGGTCGAGGTGTCGATGAAATATGTGGTGGACATCCAGAGCTCATCCTGAATTAACTAAATTTGGATTTTTAGGATGCCAAAATTGTCCAGCGTTGTTCTGTGCTCTCTTTATACGCTAGATTTGCAAAAGCCCTGACGGATTTTTTGTAACACAAGCAATGCATTCAAATTTGAAATGGTAATATTGCCTAAATAAGAAGACACTGGTGTAACAGGGACTCAGGCAAATACATCATCGTCGCCGTTGTCGTCATCATCATCATCAGCAGCAGCAGCAGCAGAAGCAGCAGCAGCAGCACCAGTAGCCTGTCTACGCCCTCTGCACGGCAAAGGCCTCTCCCACGAATATCCAATTATCTCGGTCCTGTCCTAAGTTCGACCAATTATTCACCACAAACTTCTTGATATTATCTGTCCATCTAACCTTCGCCGCCCCGTGCAACGCCCTCTGCCAGGCTGAGAAAAATACAACTGCTTTTCAGAGCCAACATTCTAATAAATGCTTACATTTCTCAAAATACCAACAGAACAAGATTCCTTCATACGATATGCTTTTTTTATGATTCTATGACAATATATTGTTGAAAATTCCACCCAACAAACGTACTTACAGAACCACTTCAAGAACGGATTCCTGGAATGGCATCACTGGAACAAAATCTAACTGCTTATTTCTCGCTCTAAACATTACACATTACGTTTTTTTGACATCAAATCCTACCTAATTTCCTGTAAGCAGTTTTCACAATTTTTGGAGCCACAAATTTGCGTTATTGGTAATTATTTGGAAGTTCGATCCCGTAAAACATTTGCATTGTCTATATAAAGCTCTATTAATGGGGTTGGGTATGTTAACTATATCATTGATGTACAGCAAGAATAAAAGCGTCCAAAAGACGGGTCCTTCGAGAACACCACTCTGTATTGTTCCAAAACTGGATACAGCACCATTTACCATTGTGCATTGTTCCCTAATAGTCAAGAACCTACCGAGGAGTTCAAGTGATACATTTTTTCAGATAAAATAGTACTGTGCGTTTCAAAATTTTGTGTTTACCCGAGTAGAATGACTTTCTAACTAAAAGAACCAACCAAGCTTGAGCAAGTTGTTTTCCCTGTTTTTTACTATTGATTCCTCCCTTACAAGTAGTACCATAGGTTGACTTTGCGTTTTCAAAACCGTATGGTTTTTTCACAATTACTTCTCTTTTGGTGAGAAAATTTCCAGAACCTGTAGTTCTCCTATTTTCAGCCACTTGGGAGAACACTGAGAGGACAAGAAAGGGGTAGTAATTTGCGAAATTGCTGCAGTTGCTACCTTTGTGTACCAATGAGACACTAGCAACCTTTAGTTTTTCGAGAATACCACCTTCCCTTACCGTCTGGTTAAATAAGTGAATAAACGCAGGTGCAGTGTTATGCGCTATAACTTTAACTGTTTCTGCTTTAATTTTGTCGATCCAGCTTGGTCAGTTATTTTTTAAAAGCCTTACGAAATGCAAATTTTCACTAGTGGTTGTGGGGCATAATAACGTTGTTCCTGATTTGTTGTCAACCTGGCACGCCGTAGGGTCAACTTTAGTAAAATAGCCTATTATTGAACTGGTTACAAGAAGGTACTCTTTGAATGATTTGACAATGACATCCCAAAAGAAGATGCAGCATTCGCTGGGATTTCAAGTCGAACTTTTTCATGTGATTTCGACTGCAACAAATTCGACGTTCGCCATATTTGGCCTCTTTGATAGCTTTCCACTAAACCTTCTGGCATAATATTCTTCCTTGCTTTCTTGAGATCAGTGGTAAACCTATTTCTAGCCTGTTTACACAAAGACAGACTATGTACATCATTATATTTGAGAAACTTAGGCAAGAATTGATTTTTATACAGTGGTATTTTGCACAATTCCCTATACCCATGGCTTCTTGGTTTTTGTATATTTAGCTACATGAATTTCCGGAAAGCTTTGAAATAATTTTTCCGAAATTTCTCCCAGAATGCATCCAATGCGGGGTAGGATTGTTTTCACTATAGCCATCTGACTAGTTGTCTGCCACAGTGGGAGTTTCGAAATACACAGTTTCGTGGTTAATTTCTCTATACAAGAATGTCTAGGCGTTGGGGGAGTTTTTTATGGCTTGAGAGAAAATACACAAAATAAATATAGTCACACATGTCAGTTTCCAAAACACGTAATTGTATGTCAGTCGGAACAAAGTCCCTGAAACACAAATCTAGAGCAGTTTGTCTCGACAGTTATACGTGTAGGGGCAATCATATCGTTTCTGTATTCATAAAAAAGCATTGTGTTAGTTAAATTTATGTCTACATTAAAATCGCGTGTTACAACAATTCTTGCATACTTCTTGTTTGGCAGAACATGCTCGGCGACGGCGACGCGCTGCGAGATAACGGCACAGTTGCGCGCAACGCGGTGCGTTCGCTAATCACAGGATCAGTTCTTGAGACGCAGAAATTATGCGCCGTGACCAAGAAGACTCCATTTTGCGCTCCGCATAAATTTCGCATTTGGGAGTGCCGTAATCGTCAGCTATTTTTTGGCACTTCGTAGCTGCGAATAAAGCTCTTAAGAGGGGTGCTTTTTGTGGTAGTCGACAGTCGAGTTTAAAGCAGATGCGTGAAATTGTGCTGTTATCGTGTGCAGCTTTTGCAGGCAGTTTTCAGTATGTTTGTTTCGTAAAGAATGGACATTAAAGCACTGGTGACCGTAGAGCACGTTTTCTGGGCGTCACGCTGACGTCGATGAAAGCGTCAATTTCTCTTTGTAGTTAAATCGTTTTGAGGGAACAGACACCTTGGGCTGAATTCGCCGAGAGATCTGTGGGCAGGTTTAGAAGCAGAAATGAGCGGCAAAAATACAATGAGAATATTGGCGTACACTTGTAAAGGTCACTCGCAAAGCTTTTTGAAAAAGAGTGGCATAATGCTTTATTTATTACCAAAAGTAAACGCCATCAGTAAAACCAAAATGTTACCGTTTACAATGGCGCTGTTCTGTATTTTAAAGCGTGGCTAAACAAGGACGTCACTAGCGTGCCTTACCGGTCACTAAGGAATAAATGCACGCTTAATATGGGGTGGAGCACTCGAGTGAACATTCATTGAGAGTGATTTGACGACGTAAACAACAGCTTGTTGACATTAAATATGGGTGACTCTAAACATATTTTAGCCAGTATGTGTTGATAGCGTTTGAAGGCTATTTTGGCAGCAGCTGTGGACTACCAACGCAACACACTAATCTTGGCACTTATCGAGGTTTCCGTTTTCATTACACTGCTTGACCTTTCATGGAACCTCATTACTTGGCGCCCGGACCGCATGATAACACGTGTGCCGTCATCGGGAGCCAATGACGTGGTACACGAAGGCGACCGCTGTGCCCCGGAACCTGCAATTTGCTGCGTCAGGGACACCCTGTTTTCGAAAAGCGCACGTGCTCGCCACCGAGCCTTTGTTCGGTGGTATCAGCGGCGACAGCGTAGGGATCGAACTACTCATGGCAGGTACCCAGGTGGGTGCTTTAGCATCTTACCAGTGCGTTTTTCTAGTTCATTTTTTTTTCGTTGCCGCTGCTGCCCAACCAAATTGTACGCACCTTGAATATCATGGATGAAGTTGCGAAGGATCTCAAGAAGTTCAAAGAGGACATACGCGACATAAACCTCGCCATGGAAAAAGAATCTTGGAAAAATAAACAGAAACTCAAAGAGTCTGTTGAGTTAATGAGTGAGCAGTTTGGCACAATGTATATGCCTTGTACAAAAAATTGGACAGGAGAATGTCGCATTGAAATGTGAAAGTGCGGCATTCTCCCCTCAATTTGACATCTGAAGCAAATAGCCACGCATTTTGAGATTGTAATTGTTCACCTTAAGCAACATTCCAGAAACAAAAACATCGGAATAAAAAGCTTTACGGAAACACAACACGAAATGCTGCCCGAAATGATAAAAAACTGGGTGACGTCATCAATGTGCAGAAGCAAACCCGATGCAAAGGTGGAAGTCTGTCATCGTGTTCCGAGAAACGGTGGAAATTTTCCGAATATTGCTGTCCATGTTCGGCAATGTTCGGTCCTACATGCACTTTGCGTGATGTAGTACGCGAACCAGCGCGCGAACGGCGTTTCATTACCTCATATTTTTTTTCTTCAGGGCCGCTTTCTAGCGTACATAAACGATCACATTGGCGCCTCTGTTAAGACGGTGTCTGGACAGGACAATTTGTGTAGCAAAAAATAACACTGAAAATAAGTATGAAAACGCAAAAAAAAATATCTACCAGAAAAATAGACGAATCATGTGTACTCATGGTGATGTGCGCTGACGATCTGGAAGAGTTGGAATGGATAATAGTAATGATCACTTCTGGCGTTTTCCTTATTGCACTGCGCAAAATATGTCAGTTTATGTATTACCCTCTAGCTATGAAAC
The DNA here is from genome assembly GCF_048455015.1 of Haemaphysalis longicornis. Taxonomy (NCBI): domain Eukaryota; kingdom Metazoa; phylum Arthropoda; class Arachnida; order Ixodida; family Ixodidae; genus Haemaphysalis; species Haemaphysalis longicornis. The sequence goes on along the minus strand of NW_027526282.1, from coordinate 1,036,337 downwards.
CAATGCGGTAACAACGCTGAACTCCGTACCCTTTTTCCACTCAAATGCGAAATCTTGTTAGCTAAAGACGACGCCATGAACGCTTTCTTCGTCTCATTGATTTCGTTTTGAAATAGTTACGTTAACAAAAAAAATAGTTTCAAAGATGCCATGACATATTTAAAATTTCTGGATACAGCACTTACTTTCATTACTGGTGCTCGAATAGAGTTGGAGTACCATTTATGGCAAAACATTTTCCAAAATATGATATGGTATCCGCATTTACCGAGAAAAGTGATGACTTGCAGTCATGGGCACGTTAGCATCAAAAAGTAATTTTTAACGTCACAGTTACCGAAGCCAAAACAGTAACTCTGTTAAAGTTACGGTTACAAAATTTCTGAAAGTAACTTGTAATCGTTACAGTTGCTGTAAAAAAGTAACGTCATTTATTTTCCGTTACTTTATAAAACTGAGTAATAGATCGCAAAAAAATGATAGAGTTTTTTGGGAATATTGTAAGGAGGAGGCAAGGTAGTCAAAAGTGCACGTGGTAAAACCCCAAACGAAGGAAACCTGAAGAGGCGCACTCAAGCCCAGCACCAACAATAGTTCTGTACGCCACATTTTGTTGCATTAACCTTTTTTGCTTATGTACCCTTGGTGTCGTGGAACAATTTTCGCAAAAGTCACCGTAACTTTGGACGAGTTTCGTTCTCAAAGTTGGCCCTCTTTTCAGAAGTCTGCTTTCCAGTTTCTTCTTTTCTTATTTTTTCTCGCTTAAGACGGAGGAATAGTTTCAGACATAACGTTTAAGACCGACCTCCAACCTTGGTATTCTGCAGGAAAGATACTCCATCCTCATAGCGACCTTCTTTCTGAAACTGCGAAAGCAGCCATGCTTTGGGAAAGTGAGAGGTGAAGTGAAAAAGTTCGATAAAAAGCAAGCCCAATCTGTACGCCGGGTTGTCGGTGGAAAAGTGTCAGGTGACGAGAAAAAAGTCTGATGAAAAGCAAGCGCGATCTGTACGTCGGGCTAATAGATAGTTTTCTTTAAAAAGTAACTGTACCGGTATTTTCTGTTAGTTTCTTTATAAGAAGTTAAGAGTGTTACAATTAGAAGTTACTAAAAAAATCAACTAGTTACCGGTAACGCGTTACTAGCAACTAGTTACTTCCCAAGACTGATGATTTTGAAGCTTTCACGGTCACATACGATCCCAACGTTTTCGATGTTGTATTTCGCCTTCAAGGGGAAACACGTGTGAAATAACCATCTTGAGGCTTTTCTGGGCTGAGTAAACTATAGCGGCTAGAACGTGTTATTTGGTGGCGATATAAATATAGACATGCTAGTTTGAACCTGTGCACATTTTGGGCTCGCTACCCTTCTTGAAATAAGGTATTTCATTGACACAAATATTTCCCACTCGGATTGCACCACTTCTGCAACTCTGCTTGATGCGTTCATTACAAACATGTATCACGAGAAGCAACATTCCGTTGTTAATTGCGCTGACTAAAGTGACCACCTCCCAAATGTTTCAATTTATGATAAAGAAATTGCCGGCGACTCATCCGAGACAGCTTGTGCCCTGGCTTTTCAAGATGTCAACGCTATTAATTTAGAACGCTTACGCTCTAAATTATTACAAATACTCTGAGAAGGTGCGTTTTGCCTAAATGACCAGGATTTGACCAGTGAGGTATTTTGTCATTATTCAATAACGTTCATGCTAGCATGTTTCGGTGCAAGACTGTTCACACAAAAAATCACCGAAACGTTGAATAACTGCGGCATTAAACTAGTAGGGAAAAAACTTTATTTCCACGTGTTTCTTAAAAAACGGGGATGTGGACGATTTTCGCGCATTTAAAGGTGTCTGAAAAAGGTTAATTCCGCAATATAGCAATAGAAACTACCATAAAAATTAATTCAGTACACAAGAAACGAAACGTCAATTTATTTATTTATTTATTTATTTATTTATTTATTTATTTATTTATTTATTTATTGAAACTCCTAGCCCTGGGGTCGGTACAGGGTGGAACAGAGAACATGGAGTCAGTAACTGCCGCCTCAGACACGAGAGCAACGCAGAACCTGTGCGGTACAATATGCGGCACAGGTACAGTATACGACCATATTGTGCGCAGGTACAAATTGCAAGGGTGCAAAAACAATGAGCAACTTTTTCACCATCGCAATGCAGCCGAACTGGTTTTGACAAATAGCTTCCGTCTAGGCGCGGGCCCGACTAATGGGCGAAGTCATCAAGAAGAGACCGCGCAGTCGTCTTATATGTACTGTAACAAGGTATTTTCATTGTGGGGTAAATACTCCGATTTAGTCATTTTTGGCGGCAAACTGTACGCGTCTTCAATTATATTTAGAAGGACTGAGTGCTTCAATGTATTTAAACGAGTAACTATAGGCATTAATTGGTTAGGGTGCCTACGTCAATCTGTACGAGAGAGTCGAGGTTTGAAATATTGCTCGGTGTTAAAAGTAGTTACAGTGCATTAGGTAAAGGAACATTATTCTCGCTACTCGGCACCGCGTTGCGAGAGGTGGCAGGTTTAGTTTACTTAGCATGCACTGTAGGAAGTCGAGGAGTGCCGGGAACTGTATGTAGGAGTAAACATTTTGTCCTATATTTCACTCCCTTTTGAAGCATTGGGCTACTCTTCCTAGGAGTGGCGCGTGGCCGCCAAAACGAGATGCGAAATACGCCTTGTGGGAGTTAGTAACTTACTCATACCTCAGCGAAGTGCCTGAAGCCTGTATGAGAATTGCAATACCATCTTCACGACAGTGTTCCGTCGCTCCTTTTAAAATTGAAACTCTAATGGCTGCGACCTTTCCGGTTATTGCAAAACGGTACGACAACTCTCTCTCTAAAAGCACCCCTGTTACGCCGCAAGAGCGTTCTGGTATTCTCCGCTAGGCAGCCTGTTTTCACTCCGCCTGATAGCAGCCCCGCACTCCCCACGACGGTGCTGTAGAGAATTACAAGCAAACAGCAAAGGACAAGTAATTTGAAAACATGGAAAAACGGATAGATGAACTCAGACTTTATTTTGCAAAAAAATACCACATAACGCTATTTTTCCCTTGCTATTTCCCACCCATACCCGTCGTGAACCTTAACTTATCGCTACTCCTAAGGGGGTCTGATGCACTAGCAAGAGACCCCCGGGAGTATTTCTTACATTTCAATAAACGTTAAAAAAATGTGTTCGATCTGCAAGTTCGCAATAAAAGGAATTTCTTTGGAATTAAAATTTCACAGCATCATAAAAAACGATTCCCACTCGACATCCACACAGAAGAAGACGAAGCTCCTATTTAGGACACATCGGAGAAAAATTCACAAATAAAATTCACCAAATAACCTGAAAACACTGAAACTACGACCATTAGGTAAAGACAACAAAAATGACATTAATACACACAAACAAAAAGAGAGAGACATTAGCACGAAACGCTGCAGTAAAAATTCGGCAGTGGCAGAATAGTTAGCTACTTATAATAAAACAAAAGGGCCTTCTTTACATTACTGAGTGCTTCACACAGACAGGAACGCCAGCTTTTATTTAAGACACATATAAAACATTCGGTAAGAAATTTAGGAGAAAAAATTCCCCCGCATTTCCCCGAGGGGGAGAATGTGAAAGTGCGAATGCACGGTTGTCGGCCCGCTTGCGGCGCTTGCGCTCGGCCCCCGCAGCCCACCGCCTCGCCGCCTTCTCTTCCATCTCTTCCATCGGGTTTGTAGTATCACGTGTACACCACGCAGTTACCAAGCCGCTATAACGCCGCTGAGTCGCCAACGCACGCCGCTGACGACGTAGTTATCACGTGTACACCACGCAGTTATCAAGCCGCTATAACGCCGCTGAGTCGCCAACGCACGCCGCTGACGACGTAGTTTGAATGCGTCAAAGATATAAGGCGCGTCAACACTGATATCACCGTCGCGTCCGTGGCTTGATCGGTAGAGCGTCGCGCTGCGGCCGCAAAGTCCGCGGAGCGAAACCTGGCGCCGGATGCTGTTTCTTTATAGAGGAGCACTGCGGACGCCGACGACGCCGCCGGCGGTAGATGGTTTGTGGTCGCTTATAAAGTGTATTCACACTTAAAACAAACTGGGACTAGAAAGAATTCAGCTTGGCATACTATTAACGCATTAAAACAGCCATCAACACACATAAGATAAAGAGATATACATACAAAATCTGCAGTATGTTGGTGGACAATAGGAAACAGCACGAAGCTTTTGCACTGGGTATTAGTAGTGGTGGTTCTAAGCTGCAGGTTGCGCAAGGGATATTTAAAAAAAAAACATAATGTTGGTGGCAGCCTTCAGAACTGTAGGCACTAGGGAACTGGGCTTGAGCCGAAGTAATGTCTCTAGGAGTAAGAAGGCACGCTTCGCCTTTGGAGCGTATTACACACTAATTGGCAGAACAGACAGAAACCTGAACTGACAGCAACAATAGGAACCCATCCGCAATGTCCAAGGCTGCGAGGTTAAATGTCTCGACTGCGACGGCCACTCCTGCTGATGCCTCGGGGCGAAGTTCATAAGAAAAATCTTCGGGCAAACAGCGTCTTTTCCTGGTCCCTACATGTGCAGAAAAAGTGGGACAGCAAAGATAAGTTCTGCAAAAAAAAACTAACGAGGTCAAACAATGTTAAAGGAAATTTGCTTGCGATAGACTAGTTTCTGCGGCGAGAGCACGCAGTGAACGCGTATTGTAATGGAGTGCTGCTTGACGGAGGTCACCAGTCTAGATTCAAATGTGCAGTGACCTTGGAAGAAGCTACCTTCCTTGTATCGTTTTTCTATTTGTTTATTCATTTAAAAATACCTTAAGGCCCTGTTGCAGGGCTTTCTGAAGGGAGGTAACAAAGGGTGAATGTCGCGACAGAATTGTAAGGTAACATGAAAATTCGAATGAACAAAAAACGGAAGAAGAAATAATACGTTATATGACAGTAAGGAGGAAATGAAGATAATGTACAAAAAAACGTGATTTGAAGTTGCCCATTGGAACATTGCTGGTGGGAGGAAACACTGCTATGACACCTGCGTTTACTCTTTGCCCGTATCACTCTCTGCACACTCCCTTGGAAAAAGCACGTGATTAGAACATCACTCTCCGCTACAGTACACAACACTGGCTTACCCTTTTGAAGCTTGAAGGTCACATTCACAGTAAAAGATATTTACTAAACAAGACGTTTTCTGTGTCTGTGCCTAAGCAATAAAGTTTTCGTTCGAGAACCAAAAGCCCTAATCACTATGCCAATACTTTTACTGAACAAGAATGTTGCAACGTGTTCCTTGCACAGCCTATGCTCACGAAGTCCAATTGAGTAGCCAGCACAATTAAATATACAGGTTGAACAGACTGTTCAGGGCTATTCCTTCGATTGTTTTAACTGCACAAACCAGAACCTTAGGTATGCCATACATTTGCCCTTCACTCATTACAACGAGTGTTTAAGGGCCAGTTTTGAACTACAGCGAAATGTACGCCAAGTCAGACCAAATCTCAACAAGATCTGGCAGCGTGATAAACCAACACCCCTTTCGTTTCGAAACCCATTTTGGAACTGATCGTTACTACACATAACAAAGCCTAACTCTTTAGAGGGTCCATGAAGACAAAACACAAGTTCGGCTCATTAAAGGGCTTTTTAAACCAGTAACAACAATGCCATTGTTACCGCGAACTTCAAAAAATTAATATATTAAAAAAACGTTCAGGTGTTTCAACTCAACAGCCACTTTCTTTCGATTTTTTCTGCTTAGTCACACAATTGCATTTGCGTGATTAACGGCGCAGGCATATGCCGCAATAAGAAATCAAGACTGGCAGACTGCTGATCGCAACTTTTGATGACAACGTATAAGCTGGTTATTGAATGATTCGAACGCTCGAACTTGAAAGGTGTAAGAAAATGGAGCGACGGCGACAAGAGACGCGAACGACGTAGCTCAGTGAGTACAACAAATAGATAGTGTTAAGCGACAGACAAGCAAAAATAAAAAAAATGCATTGCCGCCAGTGTCCTCCGTTGTCGTCGCTGAGCTCGCATGTGGGCTGCTTCTTCCCCGCAATAAACAGGCCCATCTCCATCATCGTGAAATCTGGGGAGGGGCGAAGCATGAAGTGTTTAAGTGTATTCAAACTTTGCAAGTCTCCCCTGCCGAAGGGCACGCGCCGATATACGGGACACCCCAGTTATGAAGACAAAGGAGAAGGGAAGTTCCAAAGCCCCGCACGGGGCACCCTGAGTAATCTTGGTGACGGTACTGGCGATACCGCGGACCCCGAGCCCCCCAACATAAGCTGTGACCTACCGTGGTGATGTGTTTTTAAGGTGAAGGGTAGAAACCTCAAAGGGTGGCCGTAGGAGCCCAGATCAAGCTCCGGCGGATGGGCTCCCTGTCGGTCTACCAGGCAGGGAGCTCCGGGACCTCTTTGACTACCAGCGTAAGGTCAAAGAAGAAAGTACCCCCGTCTCCCTGCTTTTTTCTATGCCGTATGGAAAAATCAAACCCCCCTCCTCAACGTGATCGGTCCCTGAAAAGGGGCCGCACCGAAGTCTTGTTTTCTTCACTTCCAAGCATGAGCTTCCCCAAGCCAGACAACTATTCTCGTTTCATTGTTATCGAATCGCTTGACGCAGCCCACCCACTTGCTTCACAATCGGTATTTTTTATTACAAAATACCTTGACGGAATAATTGGAAAAACCTACAATGCCAAAAAACAACGCACAGGTGAAGTGCTCGTCGAGGTAAAAAACAAGAAGCAGGCAATCACACTCCTTGCTCAGACGAAAATGGTCGATCTGGACATCAGGGTCACACCCCACCGCAGCCTGAATAGCTCGCAGGGTGTGATCTCTGAGGCAGATCTTCTTAACGAGACAGATGACAACCTTCTTGAAGGTCTAAAGGAACAGGGCGTCACCGCCGTGCGCCGCATCACGATGCGCAGGGATGACGAAATAATCCCCACCAAACATATCCTGACCTTCAACCGCTCCTCACTTCCTGAACATATCAAGGCAGGCTTCATTCGATGCTCCGTACGTCCTTACATTCCGAGCCCGCGCCGCTGCTTTAAGTGCCAGCGGTTCGGGCATGGAACCAACTCCTGCCGTGGCCGTCTGACCTGCGCAAAGTGCGCCCAGCATGATCACCCATCGGACAACTGTCCATCATCAACCCTCACCTGCGCCAACTGCCAGGGACCCCATGCCGCCTACTCTCGAAAATGTGAAAAGTTTCAACTAGAAAAGAAAATCATCAACATCAAAGTCACTGAAAACATCACCTTCCCAAAGACGCGAAAGAGGTTCGCCTCTATCCCCCTGGGCAGGTACGCCGACGCGGCTCGCCGGGGGGCGGAGCGGCGTCTGGTCTCGGCGGGGACCCAGTACCGCGAGTCGGACCCAGTACCGCGAGTGCCCCTGGTGTGTCTCAGGCAGCCCAGCCCGGCACCACACCGGTTGCTGATCCAGCAGCGATTGTGGTGCCAACCTCTTCCGTCGGGATCGGTGCCGCTCCCGTCTCTGCCTTCCCGTCCTCCAGTGCGTTGGAGGGTGCCAATGGGATGAACACCACGGGCCCCGCACCGGCTCCTTCCGCCACCGCACCGCCCGTGCCACTTCTGGTGGCGTCGACACCAGCGGCGGTGGCGGCTCAAACGAAGGGCCCCTGAAGGGGGGCCAAGTCCGGGGGGCCCGGTTCCACGGGCAAACCCAGGATATCGGACGACCAGATTGACGTCGTGCCGTTCTTGCCTGCAACGCAGCGCAAGGAGCGGCCTCCGACGCCCAAGCCTACAGATAGGCCCAAAAAGCCCAATCCAAGAGTCACAGCTCCGAAAGACGACACGTAAACATACACACTCCAGTAGCTCTCACACTAAATATTGGGAAGAGAAAACATCGTTCAATGGAACTGCAGAGGCCTTCTGAATAATCTTGACGACGTGTATGAGATTCTGCATGCCAATCAGCCAAGTTTAATGTGTGTCCAGGAAAGACATCTCAATTCCAAGCACACAAATTTTTTGAATAGTTACCTGGTATACAGGAATAACAGGGATGGCTGCACACACTCTTCTGGCGGTGTTGCCATAATCACCCGCAAATCCTTAATGCCACCCTCTCACCTTGAACACCGTCCTTGAGGCTGTAGCTGTCCGCACAAAAATATTTAATAGGTTGATAACCGTATGCTTCATATACATTCCTCCTGATGTTGCACTTACGAGCTCTGACTTCGAGGCGCTGTTCGACCAGCTGCCCGAACCATACATCCTTACAGGCAACCTTAATGCACACAACTCTCTTTTGGGCTCCTCAAGAACGGATGCCCGAGGTTGCCTGATAGAGAAATTTCTCACATGTTCAGGAGCATGCCTTTTCAACAATAAACAGCCTACATACCATAATATAGGTCACAACACATACTCACATCTTGACCTGGCTATTGGTTCTGCAATTCTCTTTCCATGTCTTGAGTGGGGCGTGGGCAGGGACCCATATGGTAGTGACCACTTCCCCACTTCATTAACGTACATAGGTACAGGCCCGAGCAGTCCATCTTCCCATAACAGGTTTAATGAATCAAAAGCAAACTGGAGTACATTCACAGAAACATCTAAACTACACCACACAACCATAAAACACCTACACGTGGAGGAAGCAGCCCAACTCGTCACGGCACACATACTCGACGCCGCCGAAAAGTCCATGCCCCAGGCCTCCAGTGCGTCCCGCAACCCATGGAGGCCCTGGTGGAACGAGGACTGTAGGCGGGCGCGAGAGGCCCAGAACAAGGCGTGGGGTGTCCTTCGCCGGTACCCCACGCCAGATAATCTCATTTCCTTTAAACGGGCAAAGGCTCTTGGGAAGCGTGTGCGTCGTGAGGCGAAAAGGGAGAGTTGGCGCGCCTTCCTCACTTCCATCAACTCATACACCGACACTCACAAAGTCTGGACACGAATACGCAAGCTAAAAGGACAACAGATACACAGCCTGCCCCTGGTTAGCACAACAGGGGACACGCTTGAAGACCAGGCCAACACACTTGCACAACACTTCGAACACGTGTCCAGTTCAGCACACTACACAAACACTTTCATGAAACACAAAACATCTGTTTAAAAGAAGTACCTGCGTGATAACAACAAGTCGCACACTTCTTAGAATTCTCCTTTCTCAATTCATGAGCTCAAGGTTGCTCTGAGCACATGTAAGCCTTCAGCTCTAGGTGCAGACAAAATCACATACACCATGACACAACACCTACACCCAGACACTCTCGAAACACTCCTACATCTATACAACAACAAATGGCTTTCGGGGCACATTCCTCGATCTTGGAGGGAGGCCATAGTAGTGGCTATCCTAAAGGAAGGGAAAGACCCTTCCTCTCCTGCCAGTTATCGTCCCATTGCCCTGACAAGCTGCCTGTGTAAGCTCTTTGAGAAGATGATAAACAGGACACTCGTGTACTTCTTAGAGTACAATGGTCTTCTCGAGAGCTGCCAGGCAGGCGTCAGGGTGGGGCGATCTACCAACGATCAACTCGTTGCATTAGAGGCGTATATAAAAGATGCTTTCCTCCATAAGCAGTACTGTATGACAGTATTCTTTGATCTAGAAAAAGCGTTCGATACCGCGTGGCGGTATGGCATCCTAAGTGACCTCAAGTCCTTCAGCATGGCAGGTAACATGATGAACACACTTGCCAGCTACTTGTCTCAAAGAACCTTTCGTGTGCGAGTTCGAACTGCACTCTCTGGGGTTCATGTGCAGGAGAATGAAGTGCCGCAAGGTGGAGTTTTAAGTTGCACCCTTTTTATTGTAAAAATTAATTCTCTTAGGAAGGCGCTTCCACCGTCGATTTCCTGTTCAATCTATGTAGACGACGTTCAGCTCTCCTTTAAATACTGTAACTTGTCTGTCTGTGAGCGCCAGGTGCAGCTTGGTGTTAACAAGCTAGCTGGTTGGGCAGATAGCAACGGTTTTAAACTTAATCCAGGAAATTGCACTCGTGTCTTGTTTTTCAAGAGGCGTGGCATCCGACCGGATCCAGACATTCAACTCAATGGTGTCTCGATTCCTGTCAAAAAGGAACACACGTTTTTAGGTATAATCTTTGACGAAAAGCTCGCATTCATCCCACAAATAAAACAACTAAAACATTAATGCTTAAAAACAATGAATATCCTGAAGCTTCTCTCGCACATCTCTTTTGGTGCTGACAAACAACTTCTTTTATGTGTTTTTACCAGGTTGATAGGTTAAGGATTGGACTATGGCAGCGTATGGGTCAGCCACTAAAACATCCCTCAGAATGCTGGACCCTGTGCTTCATCTAGGGCTCCGCTTGTCGTGCTGCGCCTTTCGGACTAGTCCAGTCGAAAGTTTGTACGTAGAGTGCAACAAATGGAGCCTAGAACGTCAGCGAGCTTACACAGACCTGCTTTATGCTTTTAAAATCTCATCAATGCCTCACCATCCTTTTACATTTGTTTTTTATTATACATCCATATCTCAACTTCTTACTAATCGTCCATCAATCTCTGCTCCCTTCGCATTCAGAGTAAGAGAAGAAGTGTCACAACTTGATGTCATATTTTCAGACACCATCAAAACCTCCGCTACTGAACTTCTGATACCGTGGCAGCTTCGCCCGATATCATGTGATGTATCTTTCACAAGTGTCGAGAAAAACAGAGTGCCTAGAATCGCGATCCTACAACATTTCTTGTCCCTGAAGCACAAATATAAGTGTGCGGAATTTCACACGGATGCTTCAAAAACTGCCACAACTGTTTCCTGTGCTGCGCATGGTGGCACCTTTAATGTCTGTAGAACTATGAATAGAAATACAAGTATCTTTATGGGAGAGGCCTATGGCATACTTCTTGTAGTTAAACATATTGTTATAAATCGAATTCCGAAATCCGTAATTTATACTGATTCTTCAAGTTTTGTGCGTTCATTATCCTCACAGCAGAAGTCTAAAAACCATGTGGTGAATGCTCTTGTAGCGCCACCATCATCATCTTCTTAAGCGCCACCATCGTCATCAGCAGATTGGCCAGCGGGCACAGCGGAACACACTCGGCACCCGGCACACCTCGGGAACGGCCCCCTCGTTTCTACTCGTTTCGTTCCGACCATGGCGCAGCCAGCGCAACCGAAATAAACGTGGGCTCGGCCGCACCGCCTCATCGGCCGCCTACAATTTGGTGACCCGGCAAGTGGCTTCGCCATGGCTTCTCAACGTTGCTTCCCTAGCCACAACGCGAACGACGGCACGCGAAGAACGTTCCCCGCCCTCCCAGACCTTCCCTTGCTTATCCCGTTTGATTCGATCTCAAACCACGCTGCATGGTTCGTCATTCTGGAGAGCCATTTTTATGTAAATGACATCTGCTCCCCGGAAATCAGGTACCACGTCACACTACAGCAGCTACTTGCTGACCTCATTGAGCAGATCCAGCTGCCGACCCCAGGACCCGGTGCGTATGACGACTTGAAGGCCGCTGTCCTAAACCACCACGGTATAGGAACGGCTTTGTCCACACCACCACGCCAGGGGGTGCAGGGAAGAAGTCGGTGCGCTCTTCGCTCCTACAAATATTGTCGAAGACAGCAAGAAATCTCCCTCCAAAGCCGACGACAGCACTTCGCAACTACTGCTAAGCATGCAAGGCAACAAGTGAGTGCGATTTTCCTTCCGCCATCGCTGCTTGTATTCCTTTTCGCCACTTGTGAAATCGTGCACAACGGCCGCTGCATCAAAGCCGCCAAGATGGCGGGTCGGGCCAACTGTGTCGCCTGCTCGCAACGTGTCACAGCCAAGCAGCACTCTTTTCGCTGTGCTTCGTGTGGCAAGTGCGCGCACACAAAGTGCATTGCCTGGCCCGACGAGGATCTCAAACTTCTTCGCGCTGGCGATCGTCCTTTCCATTGCAACGCTTGTTGGAAAGCGGCACCACCCGTCAAGCCCGACGAGAACACCGGACCGGCGGCAGAAAGCGTTGCTCTCGACCACAACGCATTCTTTCCCTACCCCGGCGATGTTGGTAGCCAACTGAGCAAGATGAATGACCTGCTCGTCAACGCTGTGGAAGGCATCTCATTTTTAACGGACGAGCTCAGCCAGCTACGGGAGGAGCACGCCCGCCTTCGAAGCGAAACCACGAAGGTATCGGAAATACAGGCGGCTGCAATTGCGTGTCTTCAGAGTGAGGTGCGTGTCTTGCGCGAGGAGCTCCGCCACCGCGGGTCACCGCGAAAGCCCTCCGCAGTGCTTGACGCTCCTGCCACACAAAGCCCTCTCAGCAGCTCCGTCCCGGCCTCCTCACCCACCAGCCAGTCGCCCATATCGAGTTGCTTGAACGGCCCCCCTCCCGCGTGGAGCCAACACCCTCTAGAAAGGTTCAAGGCCTTAGCTTTCTTCTCGTCACGTCACGCGATAGGGCGGACTGGTAAAAGTGCGGAGCACTGTTCAAGAGAGGTTGTCGCATAGAATTACCACGCGGGCGCTTTTTTTTCTTGCAAGAACGAGCATGCACGTAGTTTGAAAGAAATTTCACTCGAAGCAAATTATAGGAGCGAAACATTTATTTACACAAACTAGTTTCGTTTTGTGTTTGCGCTTTATCAGAAGCAATACACCTATTTGTTCTGGAGAGTTGTGGCTTTCCGTTTTTTTGCCTTGTCAGCAGCGTCGAGAAGTTTGTCGTTTAGCTTTCCACAAAAGTTATTCAGTAAAATGTTAGTGCTGCACCGCAGGATGTGTTTCAGCCCTGATTCGCTTGTGTGACCGTTCTCACAGGCGTCGAAGTCAGATGGCTCTTCGTTGGCCAGCAAATGCAGCGTCAGCTCCGTGACGACCTGGCGCTCTTCGCGCATCAGGAGCAGTTCCGGTTGCGTAGCGAGCTGCTCTACAACAACGTAGCAGTGAGCAACAGCATTAAGCGCAAACATCGATGGGTAAACTAGACCTCCATGGTCCAACTGCTTCACGAGATCGTAGTGTTCATGGGCGGCAGACACTGTGATTGTCTTATCCACAGTCAACGCGTCCTTGCATTTTGCACAATTCAACCTTTTTAGGGTCGCGTACACGGCATATCCTGCAACGTAGACCAGGATAGGAAGGACTTCCTGTATCTTCGACAGCGTCTCGCTGCTGACAACTGCGTTGCAACTGGGATGTATTGCCTCAACCTGCTTTCGTACACATTCCCAATGCTGGTCAGTGGAAATAGTCGGCAAAGTGCTCTGCAGGCGCAGCTTGTTTTCCACTTCATAAATCTGTCTGATAGAAACATGGTACTGCGCACCAGCCAGTTGCCTATACTTTCCAAAGCGGTCCTCTAGGCAGTCTGTCTGTATCTTGCCCAAAAGAACATAGGTCATTTTAAGCTCTTCGAAGCAGTACCTTGCGAGTTCCACGAGCGCATAGGTAGTGTGCTCCAGGGCAGCGTGAGTCTCCTTTGTCAGAGTACCTTTGTCAAGGCCTTTTTTTTTCCACTGATCCAGCCATTTCAAAAGCAAGAGCAAGAAGTCAACTTTTGGATCGTTATCCACGGAAAACACTGGCTGTTGAAACTGGTCTCTCAGCCTCTTCCCCTTCCACGGAGTTTTCACATTCACAATTTTCTACCACTTGAGTATGATGTCGATGAAAGTAGCAGTGGCCTCAAATGAGAACAGGTTGTGCTTCGCTCCAAGAGCACGTAACGCCACAGGTAAGGCATCATTGAAGATTTGCAAGGCAAGCTTTACGTTTAGCCTTTCAATTGTCGACGGGTAAAGGGCTTTTCTCGACAGCCCATAGCCATATTTCAACAGCTGGTCACACTCTTCGCTGTGGAGATCCCTGATTGTCGAAAATGACGCTGTTTGCATGCGCTCTAATTGTGCTGCGTCTGTTTGCATCTCAGGGAACTAGAAGCATACTTGGTCATTCTTCTGGTTGATCCAGTTGTTTCGTATGCATTTTAGTATGTGTACCGGGTCTATAACGAAGAACAGCGGCCTCGCAGGGTCCGACGGGTGTTGATACACAATTCTGTTAGAAGGGGTCGATTCGAAGTGAGACATCGCTTTCCTGTTCACGGAGTTGTTGTCACTCACGACACACACAACGCGGTAACCAATCTTTTCCAGCCCGCAAATCACATTTTTCAGCATCCTGTGCAGGAACTCCGCGTCTAGTCGGTGCACGGGCACGATGTGCGCAACTTCTTTGAATTTTCATGTCAGGCTGCGCACCATGAAAACTAGCGCACAGTTTGCAGCTTCAACTCAGTTAAGCGCAGCTCCGGTGATGTTACCCCCTTTGTAATCAAAGTAAGGTTTGATATGTATTTCATCGATATTACGGTAACAAAGCGCTGGTCGTCTTTGAGGTCAGAAATTCTTCTCGCCATGTATGTGAGGAATGTTTCGCTCTGATGCTCTTGTTGAGGGTTCATGCCATAGGAAGAGCATACCGATCTCATCGTCATGGGATGCGGCAAGATGATACTTCCATGGCTGCGTATGTAAGCGTACGCATGGGGCGATATGGTGAAAAGAATGCAACAGGACACCATGAAATCTGCAGAGTAGCGCCTGCGCTGTTTTTTCGCTTGGAACAAGCTGACTTGTTCTCGCAGAAATCGAATGCAGTCGCCGTCGTCTTCTGCGTGGGGCGTGGACAGCTGATCCAGCAGCAAACAAACAGCCTCGCAAATTTCCGCGACTGAGTCGGACATCAGGTCCCCGTCCCACTTCTCGATGCCTTCGAGGAGTTCTACGATACCGTTCTTACTGTCAGCAATTTCTGGAACGACCAGATTTGCACCTAACTTTCTGACCGCCGTTTTCATGACATGTAGCGTCACGCTCATGTCTCCTTTCACTCAGACAGAGTACTTCAGCCACGGGGCTTCATCGTCGACGATGTGTACAATGACAAGCCTTTCCTCGTTTTCTATTATGTTCCAAAACTTCATCTCCTTGCTCCGCAAGTGTCCGATAAGTTCTCCTAAAGAATGGACTTTGTTCTCTTCATGTGCCCTGTTAAACATCTCCTCGGACTCTGCGATAGCTTTTTGCATAGCAGCATGCTCCATGCGCGCCCGCTTGGAGTCGGGATCTTCTCTTCTTGTAGTTTCCCTAGACAGGTAGGTCAGACAGCTCGGGAACTTGGACGGTACAGCGTCCGGGCGGAGGCGAACATGGGATAATGGCACTGTAATTGTGCGGCCAGTAGTTACATCGGTATGCAAGGCTTCTCGGATGATGTCCTCCTCTCCGAAGTGAAGTTCGCATACCTACCAAGGAATTTTACATACAATGAGCAAACCAATGAGTATTTGACAAAGTGCGGCTTGTAAACCACTTATTCGAGCATATGCAAATATTGAATTTACATTTGCAATGAAACAACGATGCTCTACCAGAAAGAAAGCTTACCCTGGAATTCTCGGTCACGGAGAGGTCTACCCGTGGCACAGCGCGTATCCACACGTTCCTCAGAGTTTGATCCCTTGGGAACTTGAAAACGTGCACTTTCGTGTCCACGGTGTAGTTGCCACGGCATCGCGGCACACAGCATTTGCATGGCATCTCACCGTCGCACCTTCAACATTCTGAAGCTTGCAGATACACGACAGAACTCACAGTGACGCGCAAAAAACGAGAAATTCGACCGAGAAGAGATGCCGTCGAGAAAGACACTGGGAGGCAGGCCCAATCCGCGGGGCACTGACTGTTCAGCCGCAGGTGCGTTGCTGCGACGTGCTTGGACCGGTCGGATTATCGCTCCCGCCGAACTCGTCAAGCCGCCTCTTGCAGCCGCCCCATTAGCTGACGTAGTGCGACTGGAAAGGGAGGAGAACTGAGGCCTTCTCCCTTTCCAGTTGGTGTTGGTGGAGCCCTCTTCGCCCCGACGGCCTCAACAAAAGGCAACCCCGCAACCGCTTCCCCGAGGCTTCCGTTGGGGCAAACGAAAACAGCGACCTTCAGACCGTGCCCCGCTAGCCCCTCTAGAAAGCCTTGTTTGTGTCCCGTCTTCACCCGACACCTCAGTTCCAACCGTGCTGAAACTCGTCACGGATGTTTGTAAAGATGGCAGCGTCGTTTGCACGCGTCTAAAAACCAAGCACCCGAGCTACGCCTCCTTTCATGTTGCGGTAAGCGATGCGTGTTTTGATCTTGTGAATAAGTCGTCAGTGTGGCCGAGCGGGTGCTTATTCCGACAATTTGACGGCACCCTGAGGGAAGACCGCGCGCTGAAGCCCTCCGAAGTAAACGTCCCATGAGTATATCTTTTTACTACCAAAACGCACGAGGCCTACGGACAAAAGCGCAACAGTTCTTTGATAATGTGGTTCTTTTCGATCATGACGTATACTGCATTACTGAGACGTGGCTCTCAGACCAAATTGCTTCTACAGATTACTTCCCGGACGAGTACGCTGTCTTTCGCCACGACAGAGACTACGAACGCACCGGTCAAAAGTACGGTGGAGGAGCTTTAATCGCCCTGCGAAAGTCCATGGTTGCGTTTCGCCGAGCTGATCTCGAATTGGGAAATGAATGCGTGTGGGTCGAAACAAAGACAAACCGCGGAAAAAACCTGCTCATTGGCGTGTATTATCTGCATCCAACTCTAGACTTCCCCGCATTCGCGTCCGTTTTTCAGCACCTCTCAGAAAGTATAGACCCTGGTAAGTACAACATTCTTTTATTCGGTGATTTCAATGTGCGCGGCCGGTGGTGGATTCCCGGGGAAAATGTTGGCAATTCTACCAAAGCCGCTCACTTGTTTAACTTTTTCTCATTCGCTGGATTGGCATATGCTGCACGTCTTCCTAACCCCGCAGGAAATGTCCTTGACATCGTCTTCTCCAACTTGACCTCCTTAGACCTTAAACACGCTCGAGAAGCCCTTGTTCCGGTCGACCCGTGGCATGAACCATTCACTGTCACGGCTTTACTACCGGTTGCCTATGAGCGGCGCATGGAGACCCGCTTCTTTGATTTTCCCCGTGGCGATTATAATGCCCTCTACATAACGCTCCAGGAGACGAATTGGGAGCAAGTCTACACATCGCATAATGCAGATGCAGCGGTGCAGCTGCTCACAAAAATTGTCCAAAAAGCAATGGACGAGCACATACCAAAAAAGTGTAAGCGCCCTCATCAATTCCGTTCTGGTTCAGCAAAGAACTCCGCAGCGCGCTGCGCAGTAAGCGTCGATTCCACAAACTAAGGAAAGCTAAAAACGACACGTCCGCCGACACTAACTTCAAAGAACAGCGCTCACTTGTGAAAGTGCTGCTCGCTCGCGACAAAAAACATTTTTCGGACTTCATAGAATCTTCGCTTACCCGATCCCCGAGCGACTTCTGGCTGGGGCACGACACCGTCACTGGTGGGGCACGACACCGCAAGCAACACCATGCTCAACCCGCTTCTGACTTTGCAGATGCTGGTGTGCTTCACCGCCACCGGTGTGTGCCCGTCCCTTCAAGACAAGCCTGGAGCATCCTACCCCCCTGCGCCCAGGAACTTAGTCTGGGAAACTGGCCCGCCCCTTGACGCTCCGGATCCCGCTGCCCCGCCAAAACCAGCCCAGTGGCCCACATACGGCTGGCAACCAATCCCATCGATGACATCACCGGTCACATGGCCGGTGTGGTCGCTACAAAACCGCTCCGCCGATGTCGTCAGTCTGGGGCACGACACCGCAAGCAACACCATGCTCAACCCGCTTCTGACTTTGCAGATGCTGGTGTGCTTCACCGCCACCGGTGTGTGCCCGTCCCTTCAAGACAAGCCTGGAGCATCCTACCCCCCTGCGCCCAGGAACTTAGTCTGGGAAACTGGCCCGCCCCTTGACGCTCCGGATCCCGCTGCTCCGCCAAAACCAGCCCAGTGGCCCACATACGGCTGGCAACCAATCCCATCGATGACATCACCGGTCACATGGCCGGTGTCGTCGCTACAAAACCGCTCCGCCGATGTCGTCAGCCTGGGGCACGACACCGCAAGCAACACCATGCTCAACCCGCTTCTGACTTTGCAGGTTAGTTATCTGAACAATTGTAAATCCTGTAGAAGCAGTAATCGCTTTCTTATTGCTGTGTCGTGCCCCAACGACTTTAAATTGCGTAGTATATTGAACTTGTGTGTTGACGCGATTGCTTTTGGTCTGTCTTCTCAATTAATTCTGCTGCTCGCTGGCGACGTGGAACTGAATCCTGGCCCAACAAGAAGCAGTGAAATAGTCGCAGTCTTAGATTCTATCAAACGCGTCGAGGACTATTTAGAAACTATTCGATCAGAGATAGACGGCCTTAAAACTGCCCAAGCTGCCCAGGAAAAACAAATTTCTTCAATTATCAACCGACTCGAAAACCTAGAAAAACCAGAGCCCCAAACCAGCAACTTTAGCGATAATAACGATTCATCCCAGATAAGCCGCGAAATTTCTGTGCTCAAAGCCGCAACTATTGACGCCAGCAACCGCCTACGACGCAACAATCTCCTCTTTCTTGGTATAACAGACAACATAAAGGAAACATGGAAAGAGTCGGAGCAAAAGATATCCACGTTTTGCGCCAACAAGCTTAAACTTACTCTTGAACCGGGTGCGATGGAACGCGCGCACCGAATCGGGACCTTTACAGAAAACAAAACTCGACCCATCATTGTTAAACTAGCCCACTACAAAACGAAGGAACGCATTTTGAGCTGCGGTCGCATGCTTAAAGACACAGACTTCGCCATTAGGGAGGACGTCGCAGCTGCCACCCGCATTGCGCGGTCAAAGCTGTTGCAGTTCATCCGCCCCCAGAAATGCGCATTTAAACTGAGTCTCGACAGACTTCACGTAGACAAAAAGTGCTACATGTACGACCAGAATGGCGACAAAATTGTAGAAATCAACAAAAAACAGACTGTGCATGCCATAACTGATGAATTATCAGGTGTGAGCAATAAAACCACCGAATGACGCCCCTCTGTCCATTGTACCTCTAACCCTCGACCAATCCGGTCATCAACGCTAAATATAAATGTTGCCTTCACTAATATACGAAGCGTGCTGCCTAAACTCGACAGACTACACAGTTTTATGGAAGATGTAGAAGCCGACATTGTCGTTTTAACGGAAACGTGGTTACACGAAGGCGTACTCGACCACGAAATCTTCCCGCCTAACATGGGCTTCACTTTATATCGCCATGACCGCACTAATCGTCGGGGTGGAGTCGTGCTCATGGCTATTAGAAAGAATCTATCATCTTCTCTTATCACTCATGACGACACATTAGAACTAACCTGGGTGCGAGTCTCAAACGTTGCCCTAAAGGCAATTTTTGGAATCTGTTACCGGCCGCCTGACTCTGAACCTGGCTTTTCCATCCTCCTTTCAAATTCACTCACCCGGATTAAAGACCAGTTTTCGGAAGCCCCTATTTTTCTTTTCGGTGATTTTAATTTCCCTCAAATAAACTGGCCTTTGCTATCAACCCCTAGTGCATCCCCGTCTAATGAATCCAAGCAATTCCTTGATCTGACGCTAGATTTTAACCTACACCAAGCTATTACATGCCCCACAAGAGGCGATAACACTTCAGATCTTCTTCTAACATCAAGCCCGGATGACATAAAGCGCACAACAGTACTCCCTGGGTTCAGCGACCATAACCTTATCCATAACTGCATATCTCTACCTCTGATTAGAAGGTCGCCAACTGAAAAATTCATAACTGATTACAAACGAGGAAATTTTGACGCTATCAATGACGAGCTTGGTTCCTTTCTTGACAGTTTTCGCGGATCATATCAAACCCGTTCAGTAAACGCCAACTGGCAGATATTCAAAAACACGATACTAAACTTAGAAAAACAGTATATTCCAACCATCCGCGTAAAATCGGATTCCAATAATCAATGGTTCAACAAACAATTGAAAAGTCTCTTAAATCGAAAAAAACGTCTTTACAGGACCGCCAGTCAATGCAATAACCCTTTAGCATGGGAAAAATATCACCTGTGCGCCAAAAATTATATTAAGAAACTACAAAAAGCCAAAGATAAATATTTTTCTTGTGACCTACTATCTATCCTCCGCTCAAATCCTACTAAATTCTGGCGCATGCTCTCTCACAAAAATCAAAGTACTAACATAGATCTTCTAGACCCAGACGGGGAACCAATGGACACAAAAAACGTTGCCACCGCCTTAAATGACTACTTTTCATCTGTATTTCCTACCCCTAACGCTACACAGTCCACACGACTACCTACCCGTTCCCCCGGCGCTGTATCCCCAGAAATAGCATTTAACCCTGAAGGAATCGTTAAACTAATCACTGGTCTTAAGATATCTTCAGCGCCAGGATGTGACCAAATAACCACCAAACTTTTAGTTAACACCGTCACAGTGGTTAGTCAGATTCTTTCCCTCATCTTCATGCAGTCCATTGAAACAAGCGAAATTCCAGACGATTGGAAGGTAGGCCGAATAGTAGCGATCTTTAAAACAGGAGAGCGAACTAATCCAGCAAACTACCGCCCGATTTCCCTGACTTGCATTCCTTCTAAATTACTGGAACACATTATATCTTCTCACATCGCGACTCACCTTGAATCAATAAATTTCTTCTATAACCACCAGCACGGTTTCCGAAAGAACTTCTCATGCGAGACCCAATTGGCCGAGTTTACCCACGACCTACTAAAAAGCATGGATGATAACCTTCAGATTGATGCCATATTCCTTGATTTTTCCAAAGCTTTTGATCGCGTACCACATAATCTATTACTTAGCAAAATTCATTCACTTGGCATTGCACCGAATATTGTCTCCTGGGTTGAACACTTCCTCTCTAACCGTAAACAATTCACCTCTGCCAATAATCATAACTCCTCTTTAACAAACGTATCATCAGGTGTCCCTCAGGGCGTAGGCTTATCACCTCTTCTATTTTTAATATTTATAAATGACCTGCCAACAAATATTCAAACAAAACTACGACTATTTGCAGACGACTGTGTCCTATACTCCCCCATTCACAACATTGAAAACAGTACTAAACTACAACAAGACCTCGACACAGTTGTGCTATTGTGCCAAGACTCATCGATGCCGTTAAACCTAACCAAATGCAAATCGATGTCATTTTCCCGTAAGCGCGCCACTGTTCATCACACCTACTTTATCAATTCGCTTCCTCTCGATTCGGCTTCCTCATACAAGTATCTCGGTGTGCTCATGTACCCATCTCTTTCATTTGCGCCGCACGTGCAGTCCATCTGCTCAGACGCTCTGCGCACGCTTGGTTTTCTGCGCCGTAATCTAAAATCTGCATCTCCTGACGTTAAAAAACTAGCATACTTAACATACGTACGCCCAAAGCTCGAATACGCATCGTCCATTTGGAATCCATCCCAGGCATATCTCGCTAACGAACTAGAATCAGTCCAAAACCGCACAGCCCGCTTTATAACCTCACAGTTCTCCAGAGAAATCAGCGTCACCGCCCTAAAACAATCAATCGAACTGCCATCTCTCGCGTCACGCCGCCTCATCTCACGCCTATGCCTCCTGCACAGTTTCTTTTTCCGCCCGAAATCAAGACACGAACTTTTACAGCCCCCTAACAGAACTTCTTCTCGCATTAACCATTCCAACCCTATTGCACGAATCAACGGCCGTACATCCGCAATGAACGACTCCTTTTTCCCCCAAGCAATTACACTTTGGAATCACCTCCCCGACACCATTGTTGCCACACCTGACCGCACATCATTCCTCGCAAAATTGGAATCCCACTTTGATTCCACCCAATAACCCGTGGCTGTAAATATATCGTACCAGCGTACTGTATGTATAATTTTTTTGCCAAGTTGTTTGTACTCTAATTCCCAGTCAAAGCGTTCCTTTTGTTTGTTGTTTGATTCGTTTTTGTTGTCATTCTTGACCAAACTACCATATGCGTATTTAGAACTGTATTGTTTATAATAATTTGTTCATATTGAATTGTACAACCTCACACCGTATTTGTTGCCCCCCCTTATGTAATGCCCTCGGGCCTTTAAGGATGTAATAAATGAAATGAAATGAAATGAAATGGATCTTTAGCACGCGCACAAGAAAGGCCCCTGAGCGGATTACTCTGCAGGATGGCTACACCATCGTTTCCGACCCAGCCAGTATTGTTGAAATATTCACAAAACACTTCTTGTCCGCGTACTCCTCGTCACGCGACAGCGGCTTCCCGCTTCGGCTCGCCCAGATAGGTGATGTCATACACACGCCCAACATAACCGTTGAGGATGTCACGGCTGCTATCCGCAGCCTACCTTCGAAGAAATCCTCAGGCCATGATAACATCCCATGCTTCATTGTAAAAGGCTGCTCTGCCATTTTCGCGCCGTTGCTCTGCCACATTTTTTGTCTCTCGCTTGAAGAGCGGCACTTTCCGACAAATGGGAAACCCGGTGTTGTTTTTCCTCTCCATAAGTCCAGAAATGCGTCGGTGCCTGGGAACTATCGACCAATATCTCTCCTTTGTTCTTTCTCAAAAGTTTTCGAAGAAGTAGTACACCGTTATCTCTTGTCCAAAATCCGGCCCCTCATTCATAGTAATCAGCACGGTTTTATACCTGCCCGGTCCGTCGAATCAAACCTTGCCTGCTTTCTGAGTGACGCCAGCAAGTACACACTTTCACGCCAACAAATGGATGCCATCTACTTCGACTGCAGCAAGGCCTTCGACCGCGTAAACCATGATTTGCTCCTTCGCAAACTGTCTGCTTATGGCTTGGCTCCTGCTTTCTGCGAGTGGTTTGCAACCTACCTCAAACAGAGAACAAACTTTGTGCAGTACGCTGGTGCTAAGTCTCGCAGCTTCAGTGTACCGTCCGGGGTTCCCCAGGGCTCTATTCTCGGTCCTTTATTGTTTAACTTATTTGTGAATGATGTGCAGTTAATTATAAAGCATTCATCTCTATTGCAGTTTGCCGACGACATGAAACTCTATCGCGCAGTGGGATCACAGGCGGACTGCGCCCGGCTTCAACGCGACGTACAAGCAATCTCCCTCTGGTGCAAAACTAACTACTTTGATTTGAATCCATTGAAGATCGTTACAATTACATAACTCGAAAAACCTCTCCTTTAACCTTCACATACCACCTCGACTCTCTGACGATAAGAAGAGTAAGCGAAACACGTGATTTGGGCGTTCTGATGGATTCGAAACTACGATTCACACCGCATGTTAACTACCTCGCACGCTCATCTCTTCGGACTTTGGCCGCTATCTCTCGTGCAACAAGGGTCTTCTCCGGAGGTTCGTGTTTCCTTGCTCTGTACAAAGCCCTTGTACTCCCAAAGCTGGAGTTTGCATCGGCAGTCTGGAACTGCATTAGTGCGTCGTCGTCTTTGCGCTTGGAAAGGGTTCAGAAAAGGTTCACGCGCATCTTCTCTCGCCGCTACATCCTACACGAGAAATACGCTTACAAGGATGTCATCAAGCGGCTGAAGCTCGAAGAACTGCAATCTAGACAAACAAACCGCGATTTAGTGTTTTTGTTCAAGTGTATCCACTCCAGATTCGACAGCCCGAAATTAGTGAGCTCTGTTCGGCTAAGGGCACCAATTCGAGCTCTCCGACCCCACCTTTGCATCGATGTGACCACCTCAGAGATGCTGTCTCCAGTGTGCCGTGTGCAACGTGTGTTTAATGATGACTTTCGTGCATCTTTGGACGTCTTTTCCGGCAATGTTAACTCTTTTAAACGCGCCCTGAAAAATGCATGCATTTGAAGCCGCTGTTGCCCATTCAGTATGGTATAGAAGTTATCTCGTGTTCGTGTTTTCCGTTCCCTTCCCATTTTCTACAGTTGCACCGTTTGCTGTACACATACTCCCGTGTACCTATGTATGTGTGTCCGCACGTGTGTGTGCATGCATGCATGTGCGCATTTGCCTGCACTTGTTCACCTTCACATGCACCCGCGTGGGCATGCGTGTATGTATGTTTTGTTTGCACTCACGAGCGTATGTGCCGTGCATACATATAAATTTTGCTTTATATGTACTTATTTCCAGTATCCATGTTCCCCAGTAAGTTACGACGGTGGATTGTACTGAACTTGTGTGTATGCCAATGTACTTTGTAGTATACCTTGTCACAAGCCCTGTCTCAGCGCGTGCTAATGTACCTGACTGTAATCTTAATTCCTTAAATGTATAAATTGTGTGTGTGTGTGTGTGTGTGTGTGTGTGTGTGTGTGTGTGTGTGTGTGTGTGTGTGTGTGTGTGTGTGTGTGTGTGTGTGTGTGTGTGTGTGTGTGTGTGTGTGTGTGTGTGTGTGTGCGCGTGTGTGTGTGTGCGTGCGCGCATGCGTGCGTGCTTACGTGCGTGTGAGTGCGTGTGCGTGCCTGCCAGCACGCGCGTGTGCGGGGGTACTATGTACTATGTGACCCCTGCACTTCATAACCAGTCTCCATGTTTTACCGCTTGTTTATCTGTGTGTCGCCCTGTCTTTTTGTGTGCACCACCCAAGAAGGCCTAGTGCTGTTGGTGGGCACCACCCAATAAACAATAAACGGCATCCGTGGATTACACGTCGCCGGCAGCTCCACCCTCGCCTGACCAACAAGCGCGAACCCCGACTACGACTTGCGACGCTTCCGAGTTGGCGTTTCACTTAGCCAAATCGACGCCACACCATGGCGCAGTCCCACACATTGTGGCGTCTGCTGCAGAAACCCACCCAGGTGTCGACTGCTTTGCGGCTAACAACTGGGAAACTTCACCGCCTTCGCCGCACGGAACGCGTGAGAAAGATCTTTCAGACCCTTTTCCTCCCCGCACACGCGAGACCTCTTCCCCGTCACCGGTGAAACAGCTTCCAGCAGTGAGCAGCTCGAGATCCTCGGATGTGCAACTGACACTCCAAGCTGATCAGACTGCCCCCGACAGTCCTGACACCCTGGATATGATGAAGACACCGGGGAAACAATTGCGGGACAAACGTGCCAACAAACGTCGCCGAAAGAATGTCTTGTTCCTATGCAGTCAGACGCGCCACAAAATGGTCACCCCAACTCGACCGATTTCCTGCTACAGGAGCGTGTTCGGTTTACGGTGTCACAGGCGCTCTGCTCTACGACCCCGGATGAAACCAGCGCGAGTGCACTGCACGTCAGGAACCCGACACACTGGTGGTTCGAGAGACGCTTGTCATTGGCGCCCTCCGCTGCTCCGTCTCTCACGGCTCGTGCGCAAGTTGCCTAGACAGCGACACATCCCCAGAGCTCACACCACAGCACAGTCAAGCCACTCCGGGCGTCACTCTGCCGCACCACGCTTCAACTTGTCGCTGTCCTTCCAGTTACGCCTGCCGTTCGCGCCACCATCAATTGCAGCAGCCGCTTCGCACCCGGCAATGCGTCCGCGGCCGCACTCCCAGCCTCACCCACCAGATGTTTCCCCACATCCAGGACGCTACCTCGCCGACGACCAGGACCGTGCCGTTAGTCAACCTACTGCCACTTGACCACTGACTGCCCAAGGACTTTCCTGACTACGGACGAATTGTACATACCTGTACATAGTGCATAGTGTATTTTCCTGCATTGTTATTTACATTTCTCATTTAACCGCGCTTCACGCTAGGGGGGGAGCCCTGTAGCGCCACCATCATCATCTTCTTAAGCGCCACCATCGTCATCAGCAGGTTGGCCAGCGGGCACAGCGGAACACACTCGGCACCCGACACACCTCGGGAACAGCCCCCTCGTTTCTAATCGCTTAACAGGGCATCTGTTGGGGCTAGTTGGTTATGCATAGCTTGAATAGAAAGCGCTTAAACTTTGACTGGTAAACAAGGACGAGAAAAACTACAACACAGGACGAAGCGCAAACTAACAACTGATTTATTTACGTAGATAAACATAAATATACACACGTGCTTGTGTGAAAAGGAGACACAAAAAATAAAAAGATAGAAAAAAGTTTGAACGTGTGTGATTACAACTGTGTGTTTGTGTGATTGTGTGATTGTAATCACACACGTTCAAACTTTTTTGTATCTTTTTGTTTTTTGTGTCTCCTTTTCACACAAGCACGTGTGTATATATATGTTCATCCACGTAAATAAATCAGTTGTTAGTTTGCGCTTCGTCCTGTGTTGTAGGTTTTCTCGTCCTTGTTTACCAGTCGAAGTTTAAGCGCTTTCCATTCAATCTACTCGCTTCGTTCCGACCATGGCGCAGCCAGCGCAACCGAAATAAACGTGGGCTCGGCCGCACCGCATCATCGGCCGCCTACACTCTCATTAGTACTATTATGTCTGTGTATGCGTTAAACCTTGAAGTGACCGTGTGCTGGGTGCCAGGGCACTCTGGAATTCCAGGTAATGAGACCGCAGACCGAATGGCGGCCGCTGCTGCGCTTACAACTACAGTTGACATAACAATACCGTACACCGACCTCAAATCACACATCGGACAACACCTTCGCACGACATGGCAAGCACACTGGAATCAACAGACTGACAACAAACTACACATTATAAAGCCACTCTTGGGGGCACACACCACTGACACACACAAAAGACACAACGAAGTTACTCTGGCTCGATTACGGATAGGCCACACGCATGCAACACATTCCCACCTGCTCACGGGATCTCCAAGACCCCTGTGTAGCAGGTGTGGGGAGGGCCTATCCGTAGTCCACATACTCATACAATGCAAGGCACTTGACACAACACGACACAAACACTTCAGAGAACTCTACAGAGAACATATTCCCCTACACCCATCGTTGTTTCTGGGTGACGATGCGATGGTTTCTGTGAAACGCGTGTTTAAGTATTTGTCAGATGTTAAGTTTTTAAACCTCATTTCCTATCATGCATAATCGAATCTGGCCCTATACACCAGCCATCACCATTATCTTTATTGACCTTACTATGTCCAGTTTACACGTTTTATACCTACCTTTTGTGGTAATCACTTCTTTTCATTAAATAACTTCTCTGGCGCTCTTTGCCCTCGTCGGCCTTGCGCCATTAAACACCAACCATCATCATCATCATCAAGTTCCAAAGAGTGAACCGTAAAGTTTGAAGTTAAAGCGCCTACTGAGCGAAATAGGAGAAGGCAACCAAGCGCGAACGAAAAACGAGTTTCTCAGTGTGTTCTTTTAGTACGCTTTTTTGCCCATGGAAACGAAACGTTCCAGCCCAACGCGTTGGAGAACGAGTCTCTCGCTACTTTAGTACGGTGACCACATGAAAATGCGACGTATAACGACAACAACGACATGAGACGCCGACAGCCCGATTCCCTAGGGGCTTCGCCCTCAAATGCCCGTGACGGCGACGCCCCGTCACCTGCCGCTGTCCCCGCCATCGGCGGCCTGTGTATAATTTTTTTGGCTTGTCTGTGTCGCTGTCACGTCAATTCGTCAAGTGGACAGGACGCACAGACAAACCATTTATTGGATACAGAGGGTATATAACAGCACAAGACAATTAACTGTACCTCGAGGAAGAAGTGTTCTCGCGGTTCGAGTTTCCATAAAAGTCTTTGAGGATGGTGTACCCTCCTGTTACGTTTTGATGTCTTGTGATGCTTGTGTGGTTGAAGGCAACCGTCGTGTCTCGTGAGGATTGCAGGCAATGAACCCAGCCGTCACAGCCAAGAGCCAGGAAGTGTAGCCCTAGTTGCGATGTGGAACTGGTGCCGGGGCGTACATCTAGCATGTCAGCGTGGCAGCCCAGCTGGTTCTTGTTTCTGGAGTTCCGGACGGTGGGTTGTCGCGGGCTCTCCTTCCAGGATGACTGTCTGGAACTTGTGTTGGTAGGCCTGAGGCTTCGTCAGGCCCCGCTGACGCAAGAGCTGGTTCTTCCTCCTTCTCTCCCCGTTTGCCTATTTCCCTTTCTCCTTCTCGTCTTTATGTTCATTTCAATGTTGGCGCATTTCCTACGCTTCTGCTTGGCACATACCCCTTCGGGGTTTTCGGCACAGACCCACTTGGGGGTTGCTCATCACAGTCGCCCACAATACCTGTTTGCTGTACCCATTGATTTACGTTTTCCGCGCCACTCGCCGCCGTAGACGCACGTAGTTACCCCTTAACAGTGGGGGGTGTACGCCCCGAAAAGACCCGTTTCTTTCAACTGGGCCCTCAACCGAAACGCAAAAAAGCCTGTCTGTACAGCATTTCAATCCGTTGCTGTATGCACGGAAGTCACTAAAGTTATTGTAATCAAGTGATACACGAGCACCCACCACTCAACCTACCGTAAACAATACTTTTGAAGCCGTGCAAGTAGCCACAGGCACTGCACGGCAGCCACGCTAAACCTAACTTCCGAGATATGAGTGCAGGATACCGCTGCCACTATTCGCGCGACCGCGCTTCTTACCTGCAAAAACATTTGGCTAGCAAAACCGTCTGGCTAGGATACCAACACTCAAAGAAACAAAGACATTCAAATGGTGCAAGAATTTGTTCTGTTTGGACACGCGTTGAAAATACGCATTTTAAAGCTACGCAACGGTCAAAATGAGTCAATAAAGCGTTAGGGCTAACCGCTTAGGCGGACCAAAGAGAGAGAAAAACTCTGCTGCGCTAAATACCCAAGAAAAGAAGACGAGGTTAACCGCTCACTTACCTCTACTTCTCGGGAACATTTCTTCATCCGGTAGATAAATCCAGTGTCGTCATAGGAACGAAATATTGGAAGTTTAAGGCGCGAATATGCACCCTGGCTGCACCGGTTGCTTAGATTAGTTGCGCGTGCATCGCTACACAGTGCATGTAGAGCCGGCTTCGGCGTTAGCGCCACTGCGGCGCTCATGTTCGTCCGAAAGAAAAACTAGTTTCCCGCAGGCACGCACGCACGCGTAGAGAATTCACGTACGCCAACGTTAAAAGTATACATAATCTACGCGCATGCAGTTTGAAACCCTTTCAGTTGCACGTACGCGAAGCACTACGCGCGCAGGGCCTTTGGATGCACGCCCTCTCGGCCCACAGCCTCACCTCATTCCTAGCGCCATCTACTAGCAGACTCCGATACTACATGTGATCTCGGGAGCCCGTTGCTATGACGATGACAAACGCTACTTCGTCAGGCTTAGGAGCTGAAAAATGGCTCTTGTATCGGAAAAATAAAAGCTTTTTGACTATTTAAGCATGATGTAATGGTTAGAATGGGCAAGTGGAATGGCGAAATCAACAGCTTAGATCAAGGTATCGCACGGAGGGATTAGCGACGAAGCTGTATCGAAATGGCCGAATAGAAGAAGCTTCGCTTTCTGATACGGGGGTGATAAACAAGATCTCTTCGCAGGACTCATTCGCAACCCAATAAAAACGGTTGCTGACTTCATTACCGAGGCTTTTATGATCGACAGGACCTTGGACATGCATTCTAGGCAGTATGATCGACCACTGAACGCGCTCTTGGCGAACCCAGTAAACGGCCTTCATTAACGAAGGAAGACTTCCGGGAAACAACCTGCACCGTCATCCGAGAAGTACTGAGCAACTTTTCCCAGCAATGGTCCAACACGAAGTCGCCTACAGGACCGACGTGATCCAAGAAGCAGTTCAACGCGCACTTGGCACGTCTACGCCGTCGCAAGAAATGCCTGAGCCAGAAGCTATGGCCTACGCCGAAGCTGTTCGTCGACCCTTCCCTGCTACAACTCATCGCCAAGAGGCTCGACGCAACGCCGCCCACTTTTTGCCAGCCGTGGAACGAGACTAGTTTTTACAGCACTCAAAACCCAAACAATATACAAACAATGAAGTAAAGAGCAATGCGGAACTAATAACAAAGTGGGAGCAATAAAGAAACTATCGCTAAAGCAGTATAGGAGACCAAAGCGGGTTCAAACAAACAAGAAAAAGTCACAGTCAAGGAATGAAGCGGAAGGACGCAGTAAGTGGTTATTACCGGCACAGGTCCAAGGCAGCGTTGCAATGTTCACGTAGTGTGTCGTGGCCGTGGCGGTTCAGCGTGCTCCGAGCTCCCGTTCCACAGTTGTGGCGAACGCAGCTCTCCCTAGATACACCGCTGTCTTTCACCGATGCCCGGCGAGATGATTTCCTTGCAAAGACCTCCTGGAGTTTGCCGTCGTGGAGGACCTCTTGGGGCATGGCACGGGTCCGGTCGCCCGACCGCTGCGCATCCCGGTCACGCTCCACACTTCTCAGTCTCCCGTCTTCCTTGGTGTTCTGCAGGGGATCTCTACCCTGCCTCCGGCCGCTGCCGATGAAAGCTTCTCATTCGCCGGTGGCCGGCGCAAGCTCGTGCCGTGGTCGCAAGCACTCCGCGCCGTGGACTGTGTCGATGAACTTCGCACAGCGTGTATTTCGTCTTCTTGTTTGTCGTCGTTTTTTCTTACGTCTTTTCGTCTCCTGCTGGTCCTTTTTGCCTGCCGATGCGATTTCTTCGCACGACATGTCCCCCCACTTAAGCCTTTTTCACGGAAAAAAATTCCCCGCATTTCCCCGAGGGGAAGAATGCGAAAGTGCGAATGCACGAGTTGAATTTGCGCGGTTCGGTAATGTTCGCGAAAGAGAGATCACACACACACACAACTACAAAGAAAGAAAGATGCATTTATTCACAGACACCTATTTGTGTTGTCGTTGTACTTGATTGCTAGAGCGGATCTCAGCTTTGAAATTTCGTGTCAGTACTCCTTTAGGCAGGTGCATTAGCCCTTCTCACGCCCGATTCTTGGCCAATCCTCCATGTGGGTATGTGCCATGTCAGCGGCCAGGCAGCGCGCGCCCATCTCCCCCGTTGCCAAGGAAGACGAGGAGATTCCTGGCCAATCCCCCACGTGGGTATGTGCCATGTCAGCGGCCAGGCTGCGCGTGCCCATCTCCACGTGCGCGGACATCGCCGGTGGACGCGGGTTCAGGGTCGCTTAAGAAGTGCATTCGCTCTTAAAATGTTCTCACTCATGTCCGCCATGCCACGCTTGTAGCATTAAAGCCCAGGGTAGTACACGGCAGTTCTCCATTTTGGCCTTTTTCAAGTATATCAAGGGCTGTTGGCCAGTCTGGATGATAAAGTGTGAGTCTTACAGATATAAGTGAAATTTCTGCACTGCCCACACCAGCGCTAGGCATTCGCGTTCTATAGCAGAGTACCTGGTTTTCCTGGGTAGGAGTCTCCTACTTGCGTATAGAACTGGGTGTAGGGTGCCTTCGTTTTCTTGCATTAGGATAGCCCCCAGGGCAGTCGTTGACGCGTCTGTGTGGACCACAAACTCCTTGTAAATGTCCGGGGCCCTCAATACCAGATGGGTTGAGAGTGCTATCTTTAACTTGTCACGGCCCCTTCACAGTTGGTGTCCCACACGACTTTGTTAGGCATGTTCTTTCGCGTTGGGGTTACTAACTGCTCAGCTAGTATCGCATACTCTTGTGTAGACTGTCGGTAGTAGCCGGCTAGCCCACGAAAGGCGCGGACTTGCCCCTTGCTTTGTAGCTGTTACGCATCTAGCACTTTCCTCATCATCACAGGCAGGGTTTCTACCGCTCCGTAGCTGACGACATCTCCGAGAAACTCTATGCTTCGTGAACATACCTCGCATTTCTCTGGCTTTACTTTAAGGACCGCTGCTGATAAAGCCTCAGAGGCTTGGCTGAGCGCGATTACATGGTCTTCCCAATTATCGGTGGCCAGCAACAGATCATCAATATAGTAGGGAACATTGGGAATCCCTTCTGATGCACGCCTCATGATCCGCATGAAAACAGCCGATGTGGTCTTGATGCCGAAGGGCATAACCCGGAACTGGTAGTGGTCCGAACTTGTTGAGAAGGCAGTTTTCTCTTTCGACGACTCGGTTAATCGGACCTGCCAGTATCATTTGACAAGATCAAATTTTGAAAAGCAGCGTTTATTGCTAACTTCGGCGAAAACCACATCTGTTCGTAGGATATGTTCCGCGTCGGCAACCAGCACCGTGTTCAGCAAACGAAAGCTAATGCATATGCGGTAAGATCCGTCAGGCTTCTTAACGCACACCAGAGGGGACCTATAGGGGGACACTGACTTCTCAGCAATGCGCAGTTTCAGCATTTCTTGTACTTCTGCTTCAGCTATATTTTAAGGGCGAAAGGTATTGGTTACTGGGGTGTGCTTACAGGCACGTCCTTCGTTAGTTCGAGATGGCGGTGCACCAAAGAAGTTTGGCCAGGTTTGCTTGAGAAGCGGTTGCTGTGTTTCTTGAGTATTTCCCTTATCTAGAAGTGTTCCTCAGAGGTGAGATGCTCAGAAATTTCTACATCTTCAACTATGCGTTGTTCCTTCACGTCGACCATAGGCTGCGCTTGTTCAGGCTAATCATCATCCACTGCCATAAAGGCTGCGACGATCTTACTTCTGGGCTCTGGGTCACGCTCTTTGTACGGTCTCAGCATGTTGAAATGGAACAGCGGTTTTTTGTGTCCCAGATCCAGTAAGCAGTCCACTTTGTTCCGTATGTCAATCACCGAAAACGGCCCCTTCCAGTGTAACAACACTTTGTTGTGGCTTGTAGGCACAAGTAGGAGCCCCTTGTCTCCAACCTTGAGCTGCCGATGAGGAGAGTGCATGTCATTGTGCCCCTTTGGTTCTACTGTGCTTGCCTCAGTCTTTCATGGGCGAGCTCCATCGTCGCTTCCAGGCGTTTTCTCACCTTAGGGATGTACTGATAGGTGGTCTTGATTTGACTGCTGATTTCTTTTGTCCACAGATCTTTCATGAGCATGAGTGGTCCTCGGACGTGCCTGCCATACATAAGCTCGAACGGTGAGAATACCAGAATTGACAGCGGCACTTTAGGATAGTCGAATAAGAGGGGAACCAGATAAGTGTCCCAGTAGTTGGACTTCTCTTGGCACAGCTTCAGCAGCATCTGCCTTAATGTTCCATGGAAGCGCACCACTAACCCATTGCACATAGGGTGGTAAGGCGTTGTATCTAGCTGTTCCACTGACAGAGATGGTTCACATCCCTCATAAGGTCCGACGTAAATGATGAACTTCGGTCGCAGAGAGTCTCTCTTGGGAATCGCACCCTTGAGAACATCTCCAAGAGTCCTTCGGCAACAGATGCCGAGCCAATTGTCTTTAAGGCTACATCGTCAGGGTATCGGTTGGCGAAGTCCACCAAGGTCAGAATGTACCGCTTGCGAGAACTGGACGTGGGTGACAAAGGGCCTATGATGTCGACTGCGACCCGTTCAAATGGTGCGTTTATAATCGGCATCTTGCCCATGGCGACCCCTGTATCCTTCCCTTCGCAATGGTACGATGCATTTGTCACACGAACTTACGTAACGCCGAACGTCTGCCAGAATACCGGGCCAATAAAGGGATTCCAGAATTGTGTCAGTGGTTCTCTTCGTGCCCTGATGTCCCGATAGCAGTCCTTCGTGTACGGTGCTTAAAATTCTTGGACGCAGGGGAGCCGAGGCGACCACTTCCTTACATTCTGTTCAGACACCCAAACGTATCGTCTGTAAATTATCTCCTTGGACAGTTGGAATCCCCACGTCTTACCCTTGCTATGGAATCGACCGATTTGCTGGAAACACCGTTTCAGCGTCGGCTCTCCGGCTTGAGCTTTCTTCAGAGTTTCTTTGGTCACGTGGAGTTTTCTTGTGTGTATGGGAGCGGGTTCATTCCGGCGGCAGGATTTTATGACTGCAACAGTCTCCGTCCTATGCGGGTTGAACGTCGTGGAGTCATCTGTACATTCCCAGTTAAGGTCCGGGTCGTTTGGGTCTCGTACTTCTAGAACGTTGCAGAGGACAACGTCGTTTATGGGTGAGTACAAGCATTTGTCCACAATTTTTCCCGAAAAAAAAACGGTGAGGAGATGGTCACTAGCCCCTCCGGGAGAGTAAAAGAACTACCATTGACCAGGATAATTGTACTCTGTCCTCCAGTATATGCCCGGTGGGAAACACGGTCCTTTCGCACGACTGTGTTGCACCCAGTATCCCGATGTACACGTACCACTTCTCCACTAAGAATGCCTGCCACGATAGGCATGTAAAGTTCGTACTAGGCCCTGAGTGGCTTCGTTCATGGCACTGATCACGTGGCTCCTGGTTGCCTCGGGGACTGGGGATGGTTCGAGCGTTGGCTACTCTGACCTGTCGGGCTCTACGAGCAGGCAAGACACCAGACTGGCAGATGGAATTCTCCTTGAGCACGACTTCGCGTCATGTCCGTTTGAACGGCATTTCTTGCAAAACAATGGCCTTGATCGGGAATCAGATGCCCGGTTCCCTTCTCGCCCACACAGGAAGCATTTGTTTCCCGTAGCAAGAGTAGATTCGTTATTTCAGGTGAGCTTAGCTATTGTGGATGTGGTAGCCTCTTTAGAGTCTTCTCGGAACCGCAACAGATTAGCCTGGTTCTGGGCCTTCATAAAGTTATCCGCTACTGTAGTTGTCGCCGAAAGCGTCTTGACTCTCGTTCCCGAATAAAGATAGCCACCTTCTTGTGACAGTTGCTATGAACTGTTCAGTGACAACCAAGTCTGGGAGATCCTCAAAGGTCCTTTTTATGGTTGCCAGCTCTATCCACCTTTCTATGTACCCTTTGAAACCGGAGGCGTACTGCTTTGCAGTCTCTTCATTTTCGGCCTTCGATCCGCAAAACCGCTCTCAGTAGCCCTCTGCGGTTAAGCAAAACCGTTGGAACAAGGCGACTTTGACCTGATCATAGTCAAAGACTCTTGGGCGAGAGGCGGCCGTATATCTTCAAGGCTTCTCCTATAAAACACATGCTCAGCGCAATGGTACATTTTGATTTAGGCCAGCCTTGGCTTTGCGCTACATATTCGAACCGTTTAAGGTACGCGTGCAGGTCGTCGCGAGTATCCTCAAACAGGGGCAGAAATTGGTGCGCGCTGAAGCTTTCCGGGATGGCAGCCTGAGCCTGACCAGCAGTTTCTCCATCGCCATCTGTTTCGGGCCCCCCACCTCGCGCTGAAATGAGCACCGCCAAGCGAATCCGCAGCTGCAAATTGCGTCCTTCGGCTTCTGCAGCTCTTGCTCAGCTTTCGCCCGCTCTTCCTCGGCTTTCGCGCTCTCTTGGTCCGCCCTCTCGCTCCTAGCTTTTTGCTCGCGTGCCTTCTCTTTGCGGTCTAACGCTCTTTCGTCGCGCAAGTGTTTCTGCTCCACCTGGACCCACTGCCTCAATTCTTCACAACTCAAGCCCAAGCGTTCGCCCATTGCAATCTGCTCCCGTGTGTCCATTGTGGTCTTTATGGGTATTATAAAACGAAATGGTCTCGTCCTGCCGTGGACGGCAATTATTGTCATGTTCGGGGGACAATAATAACTGGAAGAATAAGCTTTGTGAACGAGACTAGTTTTACAGCACTCGAAACCCAAACAATATACAAACAATGAACTCAAGAGCAATGCGGAACTAATAACACATTGGGAACAATAGAGAAACCATCGCTGAAGCCGTATAGGAAACCAAAGCGGGTTCAAACAAACAAGAAAAAATCACAGTTAAGGAATAAAGTAAAGGACGCAGTAAGTGGTTATTACCGGCACAGGTCCGGGGCAGCGTTGAAATGTTCACGTAGTGTGTCGTGGGCGTGGCGGACGCAGCTCTCCGGATGCGCCTCTGCCTTTCACCTATGCGCGTTGAGACGATTTCCTTGCGAAGACCTTCTGGACGTTGCAGTCGTGGAGGACTTTTTGGGGCACGGCACGGGTCCGGTCGCTGACTGCCGCGCATCCCGGTCACGCTCCTCACTTCTCAGTCTCCCTTCTTCCTTGGTGTTCTCCACAATATCTCTAGTCTGCCCCTGGCCGCTGGTGATGGCAGTTTCTCTTTCGCCGGTGGCCGGCGCCAGCTCGTGCCGTCGATGTACGAACGAAGTAGGAAGTACGAACGGTGTCGATGAACTTGGCGCCGCGTGCATTCCGGATTCTTTTTTGTCGTCATTTCTTTACGTCTTTTCGTCTCGTGCTGGTCCTTTTTGCCATCAATTTCTTCGCAAGACACTGGCCTATTTTTGATTAAAAGTGCAAAATACAATGACTGGTCAGCTGAGCAAGTTTGTTTTTTGAAGGATAACCGCTGCAGTGTTTCGTTTGAGAGAAGACGCAAACACTTGGGCTTCAGCAGGGGTAACAATGCGGAATTCAAAAACTTTGTTGCATCCAGGATTTCATTAAACACAGGTTCGCTACATCCACGTGTAACTTTATTTTCAAATAAAATGGCATTGCAGTTTTATAAGGAAATTTTTAATGAGCGGCAGCTGATTTTATCTTAACCTAACTGCCCCGCTCATGAGTCAAGTGCCGACGACGCCATGGGCCCTCTGTGTGGAGGGAAATAAGGATATTTGTCGTCAACGAGATAGAAAAAATGACATTTCTTTTCAGTTTTTTCTCTAAGAGCGGTGGTTTCAAAGAGGGACAGGAGTGTATTAGGTGCCGGCCTGTTACTTTCCCCAAAATCCGTAGCTATAGCCTGCACTTTAGCTTGTAATTGTCGCCGGCCGCCATTAGGGGTACGATTGCAAAAAAAATAGTTTGTACACATTCCAAACAAAAAATTAGGGGGTTACACTGTGCTTACTATCAAACATTAGGAATTTTATACATCTGCACTACAGCGGCCTCATTACTCCCGGGATATTAATAATGTTCTGGCACAGCCTGGCTAGAAGTAACTAGGAAAGGATTGCTTAGCGCAAATGTTCACACAGCCTCTCGTAGTATTACTGAACATTAACGCACGTAGCTATGCAATATGCATGACGATATTATTGACCGGGTGTTATAAAGAAGGAAGAGTGACAATAAACATACACACCAGTCAAATATTTTTGAATGAGCTGTAAGCTTCTATTAAAATTGAACACAAGTAGAGACAGCACGAGCTGGAGGATGGCGTTTGAATATTGTAAACTCAACACGGATCGCAGGTATTTGTTTTTTTCAAATAGCACCACTTTGCGTTTCTTTGATCGCCAAAGTCGCAACTGTGGTCACCTTCTGCATGTAATTGCTGTGTATGTAGGGGTCGACATGTGCACGATAATGAACAATAAGTTGGGGTCACATTTTGTAATATAATCAGCAATACCATAATAAGTAGCTGCACGTACCCCTTATTTTCGACAGCAGAACCACTCCCTTGAGGTATGCCAAACATTAAGGCCTCAATACGAATAACAAATTTTTAGTTGTAAATAGTGTGTCTTACGTAGGATTTCATTCATGGTGTTCTTAAACCCACAGGCTTACGCTGGAGAGAAATTCCTTCTGGCGCTCTGGAATGTGTTAGTAAGCAATTCTGCTAATTAAGGTTTGCATCTTGAAGCAATAAATAAGGTTTTTTCGCTTCGATGTATTCCACGATAACGAAGTTCTTCGGGAGCTATAGTTCGTGAGGCTATCCTCAGTACAAATAAACATTAGTGCCCATAATTGAAGGCATTGGCCGTTAAGTACTCCAACTCTCGTCGACAGATAAAAGTCGTCCGCCGTAAAGGCGACGTAACACCACATCTCCCCTCCTCGCCTCACATGCTCACCTGCCACACATACGACTCCTCCCAAGGTGAGTGCAATAAAGATCTGCTTTCTCAATTCAATTTTTCGCCTTGACAATGCTCGCGCGCCATTTTTGAGCCAAGTCGGCTCTGTGTCTGTTACAGCCGGAGACGACGACGAACTTCTTTCGGTTTTTTCTCTGTCTACTGTTTGCCATCATGTTTTTTACGCGTTTCTGTTCCATTGATGCAATTATACTTTTAATGGACAGTTATAGGGCTGATGTTTTATTTTGGCTCTGTGACGTGGACAGGTATTGGACATGCAAGAAGATTTAGTAGTTATGGACGGAATCCCGTACATGTACCTCGTGTGCAACCACTCTCACAATTTTTCTTGGTCGTATGCTTTATTCGAGAGACCGACAATACTTTTTTCCCTGATAGGGACACTGCTCCTACGTATTGTGTGTCCCGCGCGTGGTGATGGCAGTACAGGGAGCGCGCGGGGAACACAGATACCGACGTATCTGTTACTACGTGTCACTACGTGTCTCTACGTAGTTAAAAGTAGTCCCCATCAGGTCACTACGTGTCATATGTGTCATGCGCTTCCGGCGTACTTAATTGTGTGGTGCACAGTGAGCGCGCAAATACCACCTGGGTAGTGTGCATCAATCCCAGAACATGCACACGACTACCAAGTCTGTCATTAAGCGAATTACACGACTGCAGCGAGAGAGTTATCGTGAGCAGCCTGGCGGCAGTTGAAGGCCAGAATTTGAGTATAATAGGCCCACAACCGCGACTGCAACCCTCGGTAAGCGTGGACTAACAGGAGACGTGGCGGCAGCGCACGGAGCAGGCTTGGAACATGCACTCGGACATCGTCTTAGATGTCGAGAGAAGTGCCCTATTATTTTATGTACAGTCGGCGGAGTGCGTTATTAAGTGCCACGTTGCTCCTGTAACCCTCAGGTGATTGAAGCTGATAATTTTGCATATGTCGTTTTATGGTTGTCTCAAAATAAACCGGTTATTTATGTTTCTCGGCATCACCTCGTCGACGGTGTCAGGCCAGCCAACCATTCACACACGAGGCAGGCTCTTTCAGCTTTTTATGTAAGCAGGAAAGACGAAAAAATATTCCTAACATGCCTGAATCAGTCTTCGGGTGACGTTGTTGGAAGGAAAATGCAACACATATATTTTCCAATTTTACCATGGCCTCTTCTAGCTGCGAAACTTTTAAATGCTCTATGAAATATGTGACATTAATCTTGAAGCCATCGTGGCAAATAAAGATCTCAGCTCACATTTACAAAATGTCAAGCAGGAACGTATATTTGAACTTTTTTCTTTGAATTCTGTACGAGTACGGGGTATTGTGAAGGAACGCTTTATACGGTAATACACGAGCAGTCTTCAAGCAGGCTCCAAGCAGAGGGTGTGCTCACCCTTTAAGATACATGTTTAAATTGACGAAAAACACCGCATACAAAGGGACAAAGCAAGGGAAACACAGAGAACTGGATCTGGCCCACAGCGCACTGTGGTACCGTATGTTTAAAACAGTGCGGTATGTTTTCCAGGAAGTCTTCCATATATTCCTTCTTACAGCCCTTTTTCTCGCCCTCCTTCAAAAAGATAGCTGCCGCAGGAGAGATAGCCGCAATAGTACGTAGTATCAAACATCTTTTTTACGGAATATATAGATTGATGTAAAGACGGCTTCTGAGTCGTTTTACTGAAAATACACGGCACGAAGCTCTGATTACAACGGACATTGCTGCCAGTTTCGGTGATCGTACTCACCTCGAAGAAGTGTATATATGAAGAGGAGACTAATATTGTAAGATAGCATTACACATACATTTACATATTATTTATCGCTAAAAAGTACAATGTCGAACAGTATGGCGTTGCAGACGAGTACTAGCCGTCAAACATGGATTTTTGTTCGTTACAAAACCCACATCAGACCGCGCATTTAACTTGTTTTTCAGACCAAACTTGTGCTATTGAAGCGTACGCATCTGAAAGTGGCGGGCTTTTTGGCCGCTACAGATACCGGATGCCGTATAGACTATTCGGAGCTTTATGGGTAAATGTGTTCCAGGCAACAGTTGCCATTTACCCTGACAGCACCACACGTGAGCGTTTAAGTTGCAATTATTTTTTGAAGTCTACCCCACACCACCCAATGTGTAGTGCGTGTAGGAGCGCGTAAGTTCATAATTGGCGAAGTAACACAATAATCGTTATTTTTTACACACAGTGTATTGTTCCAATAAAATTTGAAGAAAACGAGCTCAAAATAAAAATAAACAAAGAAGGCGTGTCTAACACAGAGCCCGCAAAGAACAAACCGAAAAAATTACGCCCACCTCCCCTCGCGGGAACCCCTGGTGTGATGCGACTCTGAAGGGGGTTCCATTGGCGTCGCATCAAGCAGTCGTCCGGTACGGCAAGAGAGCATGCGCAAGCGCGGACGACCGTCGACTGAGAGAACGGCCGGAGCGCGGCACTCCGCTTCTATGCGCAGCGCGCCCGAAGGAGAGGAGACCGCGGAGAGAAAGAGTACTGCACATGCACACAGTGCGCAGCCGCGCACAGTGCCGCGCGCAGCGCGACCGCAGATGTTGGGAGAGGGTGTTCGCTATCGGAGAGAGGAGAGGAGGCGAGCGCCGGAGAGACGCAGCTGTGCGGACGCGGACGACGGACGCACGCAGGACAGGGCCACCGGTAAGAGATGCTCCTCTCAGCGTCGCATCTAAAATAAAAAGTCCCAAGACAAACCCTAAACAAAAAAAGTACGCAAATGCTCCGATTGTGTTATGCCATGTATCTCCGAAAAATGTACTATTCGGGAATAAAACGCTCTTAATAATTATAGTAATGAAAATGAGTGTTATTTGACAAAGAAACGTGAAAGAAAAACAACAAACATATTCAATAGAAATGTAAAATCTCCTAACAAAATCAAAAATACTCAGCTAATACATCGTACATACAGAATGAAAACTGAATAAAAAAGAAACCATAAAGAAGCCATGAAGACAAAATACAAGTTAGTTTATCCGGATGGTTTTGTGTTTTATACTGCCCACAGCGCTTGTCCGGATAGAAACGATGCTTTATTCACTGAGAAATTAATCTAAGTTAAAATTTTGATTTTCCTGCTAAATCGTGTGTTTTCCTGCTCTGCAATGATATCACAGAAACCGACCGCTCTTCAGCCTAGGGTGCAGGAGTCACGCGTCCGCCGATCAGGGTGGAGACACGTATACGCTGGCACCGCCATTTTGGGGTCACTGGCTCACCGCCGAAGAAAGTTATTGTGTCAAAATGGCGCAAAAACTATCGCCGCAACACGGTTTACTGGCAAATTTTTAATCATCTTATTTGCTCCGCGTTGCTGGGTCTCGTTGGAAACAAAAAGAACAACGCGTTGAGCACGTTGATCCAATTGCGGCGGCACGGGACCGTTCAAAGGGTGTCTCCACCCTGTAAGGCGGCGATGGCATCAAGGTACCCTGCGGCTGCGTTCGCGCATTTGTTTACGTTGCTTCAACATAGATGGAGCCACCATACCATGGCAAGTCGTTTTCTGCTTTTGTTTGTTTTTGATTTTACTTAAACATGACTTGTTTTTGCTCGCTCGACAAATATTGTCACGTAGGACACCATTGCTTGCGTAAATCGGCCAGTGCCGTCTGAGACAACCCCAAAGCCCCGCAGTGATGTGCAGCTAAACCAACCATAGTGCGCGCAGTACGAACAGCAGTACGCATCAGTACTTCTATGTTTATATGTGCTTTCGTAACTTCCAATGTTTGTCCAACCATTCTCATTTCTTTAAAAAGAATGTACACTAAATTTAAGCACAAATAGCTCATTCTGCAAGCTTATAAGCTGAGCCTAATTTGCGCATGCTATAGCCGGCCTCCGCCAATCGCAGAGCAGGCTGGTGTGACATCATAGGTTCTGTTGCGGGAAGTGAGCGAGTGGTTCGCATGGCCATTCCCTTTTTTCTACTTATATAGCTTATTTTATTATTATCATCGTCATCATCATCATCATCATCCTATCTACGCCCACTGCAGGGCAAAGGCCTCTCCCAATAATCTCCAATTACCCTGGACCTGGGCTAACTGCGACAATTTTATCCCCGCATACTTCTTGATCTCATCTGCCCATCTTACTTTCTACCGCCCCCTGCAATGCTTGCTTCCTCTGGGGGTCCACTCTGTTACCCTTAATTACCAACGGTTATCTTGCCTTCGCATTACATACTATGCCCACGTCCATTTCTTCTTAATTTCTATTAGGATATCCGTAACTCGTGTTTGTTCCCTGACCAACTCAGCTCTCTTCTTGTCCCTTAATGCTACACCTATCAATTTCCGTTCCATTGTGTGCTGAGTCGTCCTCAAGTTAGGTTGAACCCTCTTAATGAGCCTCCACGTTTCTGCCCCGTAAGTGAGTACCGGTAAAATGCAGCTG
Source organism: Haemaphysalis longicornis (assembly GCF_048455015.1). Classification (NCBI taxonomy): domain Eukaryota; kingdom Metazoa; phylum Arthropoda; class Arachnida; order Ixodida; family Ixodidae; genus Haemaphysalis; species Haemaphysalis longicornis. The sequence continues at coordinate 994,218 of NW_027526282.1, read as the reverse complement.
TCTTACACTTTCTTGAATAGGAAAAATTGTAGGCTGCCATTCATTATCTGGGAAGTCCTCCCGAATGCACTCCACCCCAATGTTATCCTTCTAATTTTTTCTGCTTAATGTTTGAGATCCGGGGTCACAACTTGGACTAAGTAGCTATATTCGCTTACAACTTCCACTGCCTGGCCAGCCATCTCAAACCGCTGTGCTGTCCCGAGGTTATTGATCATTACATTGGTTTTCTGCATCTAAATTTCCAGGACCACGATTCTCCTCTATTTGTCCAGTGCGGAAAGCATGCTTTGCAATTCGTCCCGTGAGTTACTTACCAAGGCAACGTCATCAGCAAATCTGAGGTTACTGAGGTATTCTCTATTAACCCTTACTCCCACCTGTTCCCAATCCAACGTTCTGAATACTTCTTGTAAACAGGCTGTGAATAACACTGGAGCGATTTTGTCTCCTTGTCTGACGCCCTTCCTTATAGGTATTTTACTTCTCTCCTTATGGAGGATGATAGTAGCTGTGGACCAACTGTAAACGTTCTCTAGTATTCTCACATATTGCTCATCTACCACCTGGTTCCGTAGTGCCTGAATGTCTGCGGAGGTTTCGACCGAGTCAAATGCTTTCTCATATACTATGAAGGCTATATATAAGTGTTCAGCATACTTAGCGCACTTCTCTATAACCTGATTGATTGTTTGAATAAGATCCATTGTTGAATAGCCTTTACGGAACCCAGCTTGTTCTTTAGGTTGACTAAAATCTAAGGTTTCAGAAATTCTGTTAGCCATTACCTTGGTAAGTACCTTGCAGACGACTACAGTAAGCTGATCGGCCTGTAATTTTTCAAGTCCTTCATGTCACCTTTCATCTGGATTAGGAAGACGTTCGCGTTTTTCTAAGCTTCTGGTACACTTCCGGCCATTAGGCATTTCGTATACAGGTTTGCCAGTTTTTCAAGTACAATTTCGCCATCCTTCAACAGGTTTGCAGTTTTCTGATCCTCACCAGATGCTTCGACCCCCTTCATTTCTGTCAAACCCTTCGTTATTTCTTCGGTCGTTACTGGTGGGATGTCTATCTCCTCTGAACCACTTTCTCGGTCGGCATTATCCTGGATGTCCCGGCTACTTTGCAGATCCCTATAGAACTACGCGGCTGCTGTGACTCTTTTATCCCTATATGTGATGGCATTGCCTTGCTTTTCTTTAAGTGCATACATCTTATTTTTCCCAACGCCAAGACGCCTCTTCAATGCTTTCAGGCTACATCCGTTCTTTACAGCGTACTCGATCCTCTCCATATTACACTTGCGTATGTCAGCTGTCTTACGCTTATTAACTTCGAGAGCTCCACTAGTTCTATTCTGTCAGCTGGGGTGGAGATTGTCATGGTTTGCCGTTTTCTTATTAGATCTTTTGTCTCCTGGGAAGTTTACAGGTATCCGGTCTAGCCATCGTGCCCCCGACTTCTACTGCACACTCCAAGAGAATGCGTGTGGTTTTCGATGGCTTCCTGTGTCGTAAATTCTGCTTCCTCGGTAAGAGCTGAATATCGGTTCTGCAGCGCGATCCTGTATTCTTCTACTTTACCTCTCACCGTAAGCTCATTTCTCGGCTTCTTTCGTACTAGCTTACTGCGATCCCTCCTCAAATCTCGCCTAATTCAAGATCTTACCATACGTTGGTCACTACACCTTACCCTTCTGAGCACTTCCACACCCTTCACGATGACAGTGGTATCGCATAATTTAAGTTTATTTCATTTTTATGCTCCCCATCCGTGCTCCTCCACGTCCACTTCCGGCTCACCCGTTTCCAGAAGAAGATATTAATTATGCGTAGGTTATTACGTTCTGCAAACTCGGCTATTAGGTCCCTCTGCTATTTCTACAGCCCATAGCATAGTTCCCTTGACTCCAGCCTGATCTTTGCCTACTTTAGCATGGAAGTCTCCCATAACTACGGTGACTGTGTTTTTACTTTAGGCATTGCCGATTCCATGTCTTCATAGAAGCGTTACACTGCCTGCTCATCGTGGCTGGATGTGGGCGCGTAACCCTGTACCACGTTGAGTTGGTACCTCTTATTGACTCTAATTACAAGACCTCCTGCCCCTTCGTTGATGCTATAGAATTCTGCAATGTTGCCAGCTATGCTTTTAATGACTAGAAGACCCAGTCCCAGTTCTTTTCTGTCCACTAGACGACGGTAACATAGGAGGTGTCCATTTGTCAGCACCGTGGAGGCGTCACCTGTCCTCCTAACCTCACTGAGCCGCATGACATCCCATTTTATGCCCTTTAATTCCTCGAACAACACCTCTAGACTCACTTCGCTAGATGAGGTTCTGGTGTTAAACGTTGCCAGGTTCAGATTCCAATGCCGGCCTGTCCGGGTCCAGGCATTCTTAGCACCCAATGCTGCGTTACAGGTCTGACAGCCGCCGTAGTCAATGGCTTCGCAGCCACTGGAGACTGAAGGCCCTAGGTTAATTGGCGTATTCATCGGAGGTTGTGGCCATTACTACACCAGGGTGGCCAATCCTGCTCTGGTGAGAGAGTGCGTTACCGACAATGGTCGCCGGGTTCAGGCCACACCCCAAGCCACCTTCTGCGATTCCATCAATACGGGGATTTTTTTTCTTTTTTTATCCGGTGGAAATATTTCGACATCGGGCTTCGAACCAGGGTCTTTGTGCACGCGAAGCAGAAGCTCTACCGCTACGTCACTACTGCACCACTTAAAGTTCATTTAAGCGAAGTTTATTTGAGCGTTTATATGGCTTTTTATGCAGCTTATTTCAGCGTTAAAACTGGTGAGAGTAAGATTTCAACGAGGCAGTCTTTTGAATGAACCAAACTTGCGTTTTGTCTTCATGGCCCCCTTAAAACATACCTTCTCACAGGAAAGGAAATTCTGTTCACGCACAAGCCGCGTAATGCACTGTTTACGCAAAAATTCATAGTTATGAAAAGTCACACATTTTATTGTTTTGGTACCGTAAGTGGGAGCAAATGGCCACAGGAAAAAAAGAGAAATTAAGCAACAGCGCCTATACGTCAGTAGGGAAATCTTCAAATATTACCTGTCATTTTGCGAAACACATGCTTAATACCTTTCAAAATTTCGGCAATATTCTGCACTACGGCTCTTTAGTACTGATCTGCCCAGATCTGCCGTAGCAGGAAGGACACCGACCCGCCGTGGTGGTTCAATGGCTGCGGCGGTGCGCTGCTGACCATGAGGACGTGGGTTTGAATCCTGGCTACGGCTGGCGGTTTTGTGATGGAAGCGAGGAGCAAAAAGATTTCAGCGCACATTAAAGATCACCAGGTGGTCTGAATTTCTCCCCAGCCCTCCACTACGGCGCGCCTCATAACATGTGTTGCGTCGGCGCTCTAAACCCTATAACCTATCAATTGATCAATCTGCCCAGATGTTTTATGATCAGTTTTACAATGAAACTACCGTTCATTGGCATTTGGAATATTCCCGCTCTCGGCTATTCGGATGTCCCTTCGCCTAAATACTAACGTATTTTAACGTCACAAATATAGTAACCATAAGTAGTGCCCACCCGACAAATGCACCCTCCTTTAAAATTTAGGGGAAGCATACTATTTGGGTTTATATATATAGGCTACACCACAGAGTTTCTTCATTAATGGTATCATGTAGCAGTGTAATGGGAGCTGCGATTTTGAATTGTTATGTAACCGTTATGGTATACCTAAGAAAATAGTTTGCAAATGCCATATAAAATAGCTGGAATCGGCTTAATTGGTCCCGTTATTTACTTATTTTCAAACTAGTTGCGATCACAGTAAAAAGTACAAACCAGGAAAAACAACAACTAACATACCATGACATTCGCATCAACCCTCTAACAAAACTACCAATGCTCTGAAGGAATCTTGCCTTATGAATGACTACAAGCGAGATTGACGAATTTGAAGAGCAGTCTAAAGAAGATTTGTAATGCACAGAAAATGTTCTAGGGTGTAAAATTACTCAACATTTAAGCGTTGACGAAAAGAGTTCAAAAAAAGGGCGTAGTCGTCTGAATGTTACGCAAACAAAAGGTGACCAATGTCTTCATTTTGTCGCGGCATCTTCAGTCACGATAACTTTGGAAGACCGCGTCATCAGAATAAAACGGTAAGCCCTACTCGTTACAAGAACAGCGATGACTGCTTCGGGTGCTCTAGCCTCATTTCCAAATTTGTACAGGAAGGCGCCTACTGCGGTAGAAGAAGTGCATAGTAATTTTCTTATGTATAATGCCGTGAATTTCAGTTGGTGTCTTGATTTTATACGAACAACTATTTCTTTATATTCCCCTAAAAAAGGTACAATGCAATGCATAAATAGACCTCGTGCATACGTCAGATGATGTCTTATGCCCTTCAGGTCACGATAGAGTCTTCCACAGCGTCATTTGGACATTTCGTTCCACAGAAATCGAAACTGCTAACATATATCATCAGATCCAGCATCATAACCATTATAAAAAAACTGCGACTACAACACTTACTGAAAGTATGCACGATATTGCTATAGCCGTAAACAAGCAGTAAAACGCGCGTTTTATTTTGCAACACTTCGCAAGGTGGCATTATCGCATATAACGTGAGACCGTAGGTTATAAGTGCTCAGAGTATCAGAGTATTTGATAATGGCCCCTTTATATCTAGACCAGTAACTGACGATTACACAGCTAGCCATATACGAAGCAAAAGACCATGCTTACGGCTCTATGATTATTAGTTCTGTTGCTCCTTGGCTTAGCGTTCTGCGGAATACTTTTTTGCGTATAATGCCAATGTACAAAGAACATTGTTATCACCATCAGTATTTTGCCGAAGACAGAATTTTGATCAAGTAGCCAAAACAAAACAGGCAGCCGAACCTTATCAGGGATGAATTGAGTAAAGCGGGGGAATATAGCAGTGGTGGGGAAATACTATTCAACAGTGAAAACTTTGATGTGAAAAATGAATTTATAGAAGTAAATGTTCTTAACAGTAAAATGACATTGCTGTAAATGACTTTCCGGATTTGGCATTTGTGGTTTTAAAAAACCGTATCTGGTCAACATCGTACCTGGAAAATGATGCTACTACCAGAGTACTAAAACACGTTTTCTGATGTTCACAAAGAACAAAGCATCTCTCTTTTATATTATCACGCGCCTCCGTTTGAACTATGCCAGCCACGAGAGATTGGTTCTGGTTTGCAAAAAAGAAGACAGCTTTATGAAAACGCGAAGCACACAGCCGTGCAGTATAGTTCTACAGGCATGCAAGTGATATCATGCAGTTTGATGGCTTCATCAAACTTATCAATTGATTCGGCTCGAATGAAGCGGTTGATGCGATTACGTCCACTTACATTCTAAATGTCAAATCCCACCCCGGCTTAATGAAAACAAAAATTAACGATCGATGCGTCTTTTGGTGTTATTGCCCAATTCTAGCTCTTCATTCTGTCCCGAACCATGTGGCTCTGAAATTTACTAGGTCTTTCTCCAACACAGAAAACATTCATAGAAATATTATATATAGGTGAACTTCTATAGTAGCACCAGCTGTTCTAACACTTGCGTTATAATTGTAATACTTCTGACAATATGTGCTGAGTTTGTTGCGCCCTCTTTCTTATTCCTGCGATTGAGGCAATAACTTCAGATATCTTAGAAATTGTTTATGTAACATTTCTTTCCTTACAAAAAAAAACATCGCTACATTCAATGTTTCTAATTTTTTACATTTTTGATTGTATGTAAATATTTGAAGCGGTTTTGAGGTGCCCACTTCAATGATAATTATAGACACTGTGTGCAAACAAATAAATCTACATTTGGCCACAATTTTACCAATTGTCAAAGTTTGAATCATATCTTAGATACCTTTGAGAATTTTGCAATCATTCAACACACGCGAGAAGGGGACAGTTTACGTTCCAACAGCTCAAATGAGAAATCTTTATTAGACAACAGGGGCTGTTCTTTTGGCACCTGCTCTGTGGAGGTAAACTTATTCCAAAATTTTCTCGGTGTTGCTGGCCACGCGGACCTTTCTCACTATGGTCAAGTCAGAAAGCGCCCACGCCCTCAGTTTTTCGAAAGATGGATTGCGGGTGGGTTGCACACATAGCATTCGCTGGCACTCCCGCACCGGGCGGTATAGGGCGCCTGATGATGCTTAGTAGTTACATGTGGTCTAATACTCAGTTTGACAGATGCCAGTTATTTGCCGCGTGGAGACGTAAAAGTGTCGGCGGCTTTTTCGGCACAGTTAATGAGGGGAAGGCGTCGCGCAAGTTTAAACAGCTCCGAATATCTTAGTGCTTTGAGGACAGTGTTATGTTGTACGCCCCTCGTCTCCTGCCCTCACAATTCCGGGTAACAATGTTCTGAGGTGCATTGCGTACTTGGGTGAGCGTGAGACATGTATTACGGGAAATGCTGCCTTTTGGGGCCGGCAGCGAGGCACTTAAACGTAAAGGCCATTTAGTTTCTACGCCACTGAACCCTTTCAATTTTTAACATTCTCAAAACCATACGTCATCATGGAAATTCATAAGGGGCAGCATTCCCAATACTAATTCGGATAAATGTGAATAACAAAGAAAAAGGCTAAATGTCCGAATCTGGGTTATTTGTTTACATGCGAATAATTTGGTGCGGCGAAATGTCAGCTCCTCAGCTGCCCTACAAAACATTCACCATTTCTCTGCTTGCTGTACCCGCGTCGTGACAAATTTTCAGATTTATGGAAGGGAACCTCAAATGACTGAAGCTATGTAATTAGGCTCGCGGTCAAAGAATAATGGTTTTAAATGCAGAGAATTTCTTTAACTCACGATGTCACCCGTTCTAGTTGTCCATCGTCGTCCGCACCCCTTCCCCTACACTATATAAAAAAATAATACTTACCGGCGCCAGGTTTCGATCCCACGACCCTGCGGGCGGAACGCAAGGTACATGGTGCTCTACCCACTGTGCCACAAAGCCGACACAGAACGGAGGGCTACGAATGAGCCTTATATTCTTGACTCATTCAAACTACGTCAAGAAGCTGCTGATACAAAGCATTCACTACCTGTGGGCATAGGTCGGCAAAACAGAAAGAACTCACTCAAACTCAATCACACTTTTTTTTATTTACGCTATACTCAATCAAACTCAGACTCAAAAAGTTCGTCTGGTCACAAAATCACTCGTACTCACTCATAAAATACTCATTTGTAATCGTACTCACTTGTACTCAAACTCATTTGTCCTCACGAGTATTCGTACTCAATCTCTACTCATGAGTACTGAATCTGTACTCATGAGTACTCACTCTGTACTCACGAGTACTGAATCTGTACTCATGAGTATACTCACTTGTACTCAAACTCATTTGTCCTCACGAGTATTCGTACTGAGTCTGTACTCATGAGTACTCACTCTGTACTCATGAGTACTCAATGAGTACTACTGCTCATGAGTACTACTCATGAGTAATACTCATTCTGCACTCGCGAGTACTACTCATTCTGCACTCACGAGAAGTACTCATTGTGCACTCATGAGTACTCTCATTCTGCACTCATGAGTACTCAATCAGTACTCATGAGTACTCAATTTGTATTACTCACGAATAATCAACTTATCTGCACTGTTAGCTAGGTCGTAGCTCGAATGAAAGTAAGCAGAAAAAATAAATTGTTTAATTGATTAGAAAAACACAGGTTCCATATAAATCAGGACAGAGGAAGAAAACGTCTGACATGGTGCACTGTCGTTGGGCGACTTACTGTGCGAAGGCAAGTACACTGTACATGTGAGAAAGCGAAACGGGACGTAAGCACTCGCGTTGCGCCTGGCGTCTCGTCTTGTTCTCAGGCCGGGTCGGGCTCAGGGGAGCTCGGGGCTTGTCGGTGCGGCCTAAGCCGTAAACTGCGTTTTTCTGCGTGTCTTCGGGTGGCAGCTTTTGTCGTCCGTTTTCGTTTCCGGGCGCGCTGATACGTATCCTAATCCTGCTCTGAATCCGAAATGCGCCTGCCCCCAGGCACAATGAAGCGTTCGCGTAGATTGACGTCCGTTCGTAGATGCTGGCGTTCGTAGATGCCGTTCGTAGATGCTGGCGTAGATGCTGGATGCTGGCGTTTGTTTTTTGTTGTTCCAGATACTAGAAACTTCGTTAAGAGGGTGTTCGTCTCGTCGAGTTTCGGTGAATTTCAAATCTACTTGATTTTCATTGTGTGTGTGCCGTGGGATTCACTTCGTCAGACCTGAACTTGACAGTGTTTACGGCGTTGCGTTGATTGCGCCGCTTCCGTCGGCAATTGTGTTGGTGTAGCTCGTCGCGTGCTTGATGCATGTGGGGGCGTAGACGTCTGGTTTGTCCGGTGGCGAGTTGCGCTGTGTAGGGATGGCATAGTTCGGCGCGTTGAGGACGTTGCTTGAATTGACGCGTGCGTTGCGTATGGTGCGGGAGCCGTTTGGCTTTTCGTTTAGTGTGCGGTAGCGGGGCGTTTTCGTAGGGTGACATGGCTGATCGGTCAAAGTCGTTGCGGCTCCGTGCTCGCAGTCGCCGTGGTTGTTTCGGAAGTGAAACCGTTGTGGTGGGGAATCGGGCGTAGTTCGTGCCGTCCGTTCGGTCCCACATTCCTCGGCGTCGCAAGCGTGGCTTCATCGTCAGGGCATTCGATGCTTCGTCTGGATCGGGTTCATTCGTTGCCGTTCTTACCGTGTCCGTGTCGTCGCTCAAGACCTCGTCTTTTGCTCGTTGTTTCGAGAATGCTATAATCGCTATGTCTTCCATACAAGCAGGATCCGTTTATCGCGAGTCCGCTTGCTCGCGGTTGCGTCCTCTTGTACGAAATGGTGTTTGTCGTGTGAGTCTCGATCGGAGCGCGGATGCCGGTGATCTTGTTAATTCTGGCTCGGACATGCCGCATGCGTTGGCCGTGTCGTTGCTCGTTGACGGACCTACTTGCACGAGTGTCATGTCGTTCGTCCGCTGGACTCGGGCGGGAGCCGCGGGTGTCGGAGAGCTCGTACTTTCCGGTAGGGTTGAACCGCGTGCGCTGGGTCTTTTGTTGCTTGTGGCCAGGTGATTTCTGCGGTTGTAACATTCGCTGGCCAAGTCCGGATAGCACCTGCAGTGGGAGCGGAGCATGTCGCGAACAGCAGTTTCCTCCGTGTGTGCTGCGGCTTGGTGGCGTCCCGTGCGTTGTGCATTTCGTTCTCCGTGGTCAGCTCCACTGGTTCAAGTTGGATGTCGTTCGTCACTTCTGGTGCGTTTCGTGCGCTGTGCGTCTCGTTTTATCTAGGAAACTTCCCTATAATTGGGGTGCGGTCGTTCGTCACGTATGGTGCATTTCGGGCGCCGTGCGTCTTGCTCGCTTGTCGTGGCCATATCTACCAATCCGGATGCGATGTCGTTGGTTGCGTGGACCCGCGCCGGGAGAGCACGTGCGGAAAATGTACGTACCGGCTCCGTTGCGTTCCCTGCTCTCAGCGTTCCGTTCGTGTACGTCTGTAGCGGAAGAGCGGGTGCCAGGAACGTGGTGCCTTCTGGCTCGTGCGCCCTGCGTACGTTGCGCGTCTCGTTGCTCGTTGCTGGAATGATCAGCGCGTGGGCGATGTAGCTCGTGGGCGATGTAGCAGAGCAACGTGTGTTCGTAATCTCGCCAGAAATGCACTGACCTTCGATGCGTCTCCGTAATCGTGGCGATTACCTGGGAAAGGTCCGGTGAGCACGCAATCACAATTTTGCATGCGTCTTCTCGTTCATGTGCGTGCGTCGTGCATTCTGCCTGTGCTCGGATCTCGTGCAGTCCAGGCACCGTGGAAAACGGGCGGCCGACTCTCGCCAGTTGTCTCAGAAAACTTTCTCGTTCATCACGCAGCCTTCTGCTCTCAAACAGCGCCGCTTGCAGGGTCCTCTGCCGTTTGTTGTCGGAGGCAGCCTAAGTAGCGTTGGCCCATTCGTTCGTTTGGAGAGATGGCGACGTTCTTCGTTGTCCTCTAGAAGACGCAAGAGGATGTCGTCCTTACGGCCAGAGCAGGGTAGACCTTGTAATCGTAGTGCGCTCACGAACTGCTGTTTCTTCGTAGAGCATAGGACGTAGCGTTCCGTTGAAGTCAGCACTGTGTCGACCACCGCTGGCGTGGAGTGCGTCGGTGCCCCATGTCTGCGTGCTGCACTCTCGTAGTCGTGGTGCGGTTCGTCCAGGTGGTTCGTCCGTTCGTCCTCCCGTGGCCTTAAATCATGATCCTGTCGACTGCAACATCTTAGCTAGGTCGTGGCTCGAATGAAAGGCTAAACAGAAAAAAATAAAATGTCTAACTAATTAGAAATACTGAGATTAAATATACATCAGGACAGAGGAGCCCGAGAAGAAAACGTCTTACACGGTGCATTGTCGTAGGGCTTCCCACTGCGCGAAGGCACGTACACGGGAGAGAGCGAAACGGGACGTACGCACTCGCGTTCTGAATCGGGGGCTGAATCGCGGGGCAGTTGGCCAGTTCTAGAGAGGGCGCATTATGTACATGAAGCTACTTAATGGCGACCCCAGTAGCGCCCATGTGTACAGCGGGGCGTGATATTAAGTTGCAATAATGAATTATCTTTATGACGGACACAGACAGACAGACTGACAGGGCAACACTGTCGCGCTCAAGTGGCCAAAGAAAGACTATCGTCTTTAAAACCATCTGGAAAGAGACGCTGCCGCCGCTGTTCCGAATTCTGCGAACATTGCGCAACCGTACCCCTCGCAACCGCCGCCAGCCCGCAAATTAAGAGATAAACAGAAAGGCGAAAACCGGCTAGCGCGCGAAAAGCCAAAGAGGGAGGTCCCGCCGCGAAAAAGGGACAGGGCGGGCGCTACGCGTCGTTGTGTCTATTTCCGTTAACAGCTAGGCCAAAACCCACACAGGTCTGATCTTACTAATTTTTCTATTCGTGTGTGTGCGGTTACCCAGAGCACACATTTGCTGCAAATTTGCTGCACCTGGTGACGCGCCGACGGTGGGCCCGATTCGCGCCTCGGTCAGCCAGCCCGCGGCAGACGTGCCGCAACTGGCGGCACACGGCGCCGCCGAGTCTACTCTCCTTTTCCTATCGAGACGGCCGCACCAAATCATGCTTGGGACGACCGGCCCGCAAAAGACACGCAGCGACGAGTAGACTCTGGAGACGGCGCCGCTGAGTCGCCTCCCCTTTCCCATTCGTGGCTCGGCTGACGCAATCACTTCGCCTGCATTCGCCGGATTCAAACTGCGGCCAGTGATAGTACTGATTGGAAAGATTCGAACTGCACGCGGCTGCGGCGGAACCCCGGGGGTATAAAACCAGCCCTGAAGCAGCGGCTGTGCGGCGGCATTTCATCGGAGGCACTGAGTTGAGAAGTGCCTTTGTGCGAGCCATGTAACGCTCTTGCTAGCTTTGTATATATTGTATATGAATGCAGCTTAAAATCACCGTCGGCTCGACAACTTCATCGCTCTCCTCTGCGCCGCGTCGATGGCGGACTGAGCAGGGCAACGTCGCAACATCTATGCATCTGTATTGTTTACCTGTGGCTTTTGTATACTATGTTGTACAACGCGCCCCTTATGTAACACTCCCCTGTGGGGTCTTTAAGGAAATAAAGTGAAGTGAATCGAACAGTGGTGACTGAGCTAGAATGGCCCAGTTCCAACAGTGTGTGTGTGTGTGTGTTCGGGGGGGGGGGGGGGGCGCGAAGAGGGTATCGGTCGCAGTCGAGGGCCGCAGGGCACCCAGTTGGTGCCGGTACAGCAGCGTAGAACTGCTCTGCCGTGCTTTGTGTACTCGAGAACAAAGTTTGTAGACGCGTTTTTCGGAGGCGTGATAGCTTGCACTGACGTCACTGTATTGCCGTGTTGGTGGGTTGGTTGCACAGTGGAAATCTGCAGCTCTTATCTCGAGCAACGCGGATGAAGCTGACAGCGATCAATCAAAAAGTGCGGTGACGTCGTACTATGTGCAATCTACATGTTTTACGAGACGTTCCAAGATGCGAGCTGAAGCGAGCTTAAGCGGCGTCTGGCGGTGGCGTTCATCAATTCGAAACAATTCCTTCTCGAGGCCTCTCACAGTGCGAGCTTAAACTCGGCGGTATAGTTGCAAGCGAGGGGTGGTCGCCCCGCCTGTAAACAGTAGTGAAGGTAGGGGAATAACAACCACCGAAATTCGCCATCATCGTCAGCGCCCTCATTACACAGTGGCATAAACGAGAAGCGGCGAATCGGGTTGCCACTCGAAAGTAAAGCCATTCGAAAGCAAAACGCTCCTCCAGCGGCAAGATGACAGAGATCTTCGACGAAATATGCGAGGCTAAACAAGGCGCCGCACGCGTTGAACTGGATATTATGATGTCCGATTCACAACTCACAAACTCGGATATTTTATTTCCATTACTGAGGCAAATTCCACCACCGCGCCTGCACGCCGTAGTGCACGGTGGGGCTATATGCTCACTTGTAAATGGCACTACACGAGACCACATTACTAGCGAACCTGAGCAAAATGTTTCAAAACGGGAACCTAATAAAATCATATGGGCGCACGTACATCAGCCAAACTGTCGCTTGAATACGCAGAGCGAACGTTACAAACCACGCAGTCGGTTTGACGCGAGTTACGTAAATTAACTGCTACTGTTCGGTTCGGCTCACGAAACGACTACACAGCGTGACATGCGTCTACGGAAACTTCTGAAGACCGAAAAAGAGGGACTTCAGTACGCCTAGTTCGTGCGTTGTTAGCAGCCTCCACCGCCTCTCCCCTAAACCAATTGGAAGGGAGCAAGCGCAATGAAGCCGCCACGCGTTCACAGGCCGCGGCAACAAAAATAACTGCGGCAGTCAACAAGTCCTATCAGAGAAGAGCAACTGCGGCCGCGTTTCCCGCCGGGCCCTCACCCCTCCTTTTTCCCTCTTCACCGTGACCCCTTTGCGAGCGACCGCCGAAAAACGCTTACAGCGCCAAACAGGGACCGGGAAAGGAGGGAGGTGCAGTTTTCGTTGCCTAATTTTACCATCCTTGACAGTTAAGCTGCACAGTGGCACCGCTAAATGTTTGCGACTCGTACACGCGCGTCCGGACTCGAGCTCGTGATAAAACTTGTTTGCCCCACTGTACTCAGGAGTGCATATACTCATGAATACACAGTACTCATGATTACACAGTATTCATGAGTATTGTACTCATGAGTGCTGTGTACTCATGAGTACTGTATACTCATGAGTACTGTGTACTCATGAGTGCTGTATACTCATGAGTACTGTGTACTCATGAGTACTGTGTACTCATGAGTACTGTGTACTCATGAGTACTCATACTCATTAGTACTCAAACTCATGAGTACTCATACTCATGAATACTGTACTCATGAGTACTCATACTCATGAGTAGTGTACTCATGAGTACTGTACTCACGAGTAGTGGACTTACCCCTGTACTCACTCGTCATCGTACTCACTGTTTTTTTCTGGGTGTGTGATCACTCATCATCGTACTCACTCGTGAGTTTGAGTACAAATGAGTACAAATGAGTGTACTCACGAGTGAGTACGCCGACCTATGCCTGTGGGCGGAACGCGAGGTACATGGTGCTCTTCCCACTGCGCCACAATAATCATACCCACCTGCTAATAAATGATGTCATACCCACCTGCTAATAAATGATGTCACGTGACCGCGTAATTACGTCTCCTCATTTAATTACAGTACAACAACCAACAGCAACAAGTGCAACAACATTAACGTAACGCAAACTACTTAACGTCGCGCGCCCCCGGAAATGCTCTGCATTTGATCGTGCCCTTCGCGAGGGGGATGTTTTAGTAGAACCAGGCGGCCTCCTGCGCAGCTTGTGGCGCATACCCACTTGGGGGATTGGCCAGGATCGTTTCGCTTACTACATGCCGGTTACGGCAGGGTTTGACTCAAATTTTTCAAACGGGGCAGCAGTTATTTGCGTAATTGATCGTTACCCTTGGTACAGAAATACTTGGATGGCGGTATTTAAAATTGCTCTTTGCATGCAGAATGAGCGCTCGTTTGAACTATTAAGGTAATTCATTTTAAACGCTTTAGGGGCGGTTCAAACGCGACGAAAGCGCCAAGTATTGTGGAGATAATCGGTACTAGAGCTTCCAAAACACTTTAAAATCGCTACACACATTTTTATAATAGGGTCGAATGTGTCGTGAACTAAGTGGAGGTCAGCCAATTGTTTCAAGAATGTTTTCTTCTGAAGCCTGCCCCAAAGCCTTTAAAAAATTTATTAGATGACGTAACTGCAATAGAAATGCAGTGTCGAAGACGTCTTCTATAACGGACTGGTCCTTTCTTGGTATCACCCGAAGACAGCTTCCTATATTTTAATGTTAACCTAACCAATATTCTATAGAAAGGGTTCCAGCAGCACATGCGTATATGGTCTGCTTAACGTGTCTCATGCACAAAAATGTCTTCACAAGAGTACGCAGGCCATAAACAATCTCTGATACTCTAAATGATAGAGACACACATAACACGTGGCAGCCACCAATACAAGATATTGACGGAATTTCTTATGGTGCGCCCTTCTTCGAGAATGTGAATCGGGAGAAATTTGAAATAGACATGTTATATTAGTCGAGCTAACGTACAAACGTTCTTTCTATATTTAGATTTCTCCATATCTTGGGAGCTTCACTGTGCAAGGACTTGTTTAGAATGGCTTTGAAAGGCCTGAGAAAAATTCCACCAATATGTCATCCTTCGTTATGACCCTGTGTTAAGTGACTTCTTTTTCAGTCGTAGGTCAATCGGAATAGGCGAATTGATAAAGGTAACCCCTCTGCTTAGTCTGCAAATGAACCGCCGAACTCCAGCTTTCTCACTAAAGAATCCGACTGCTCAGGGACAATTTAAAACCATCATAGCGAAGAACCGGTTGGTTCGTACAAAGCAAGGAGAAGACTAACATAAATACTAAAACGCGTTTTCCAGAACTCGAAACAGTTTATGTAACTATTTGTCAACAGCTACAGCCCATACATTTAGGCCAGGCTAAAATGGGGGCTAGTTGGATCGGCATCTTCTTGAACCGCCCTGTTTTAAAACAGGGCAACGAAAGAGCACACAGGACGAGACAAAGCGCGATCTTCGCGATTCGTCTCGTCATGTATGCTGTTTTCATATCCTGTTGTAAAACAGCGCGGTTCAAGCACATACATTTAAAATGATAGTTTCCAAGCCAGCGAAACTTGGCAGTGCAACGTGCGAGGCTCAAAACTGGCACCAAAATCATGTTTTGCGATCATTATCAGTTGCGCGAAAATACTTTGCGTTGCACTGAGAAATTTAGGGAAACAACTTCTGAAAAAGAACTGCGATAAGCCATCAAGCAGCACATGTTTGCTGTTTCCTTGAAGTTATGACCTCCCCGGAAAGTGTGTGCATTCGCAAGTACGGCTATCCAACCGATGGCAATAAGCAATGTTTTATAAAATTTGTCTCTAAGTCCAGTATAGACGTCTCCAGTGATGCGACTGCATTTGTACTTTTCCACACCAGTTAATAAGATTTCTGCTTTTTTGATTATAGAATCCCACCCAATCTTGTTTCAGATGACCGACATTGAATGCTGCGATGTCTGTGATGCTGATTAGCCTTGGTGAGGTAACTTGTAACTTCCTCCAGCTCATTAATGTGCTGCAGTTTGAAGTGCCCCAAACGTGCCCATAAGCGTCCGAGTACTCGGGTCAAAAACGTAGACGCTGAGCATGGCATTACGTGGTTTAGTAGCACTATTTCTAAATTGTTGTGCGGCGGAATTTTGAGTTGTGTTTGTACCCGAAAAGGCCATTTCGCGTCAGTTTTTCTCGTAACTTAATTAATCTTGCCAGCCATTTTACCAATGGATGTGCACCGTCGTATCCTGGCGCCTACTTTCGGGCCTCGATCGGAAAAAAACTTCGGATGGAACATAAAACGGATCAAACTGAGAAATACCGCCCGGGTATACCCCCTTCGATCTGAACGTGTAGTGTTATGTGCCGGAAATGTTCATTATACAAATTCTAAAGGGCTCTCCAATCGTTTGGAGAATACAGTTTCTGGCGTCTTAAAAATGTCCAAACTTAGATCAAACAAAAGATATATTCGTGTAGGTGTAGTGATAAACCGCCCAGCCATTGTGGAAATTTACGGCGTGCATTCTAAATGGGGATATAAATTTCTTCAGGGCTTTGCTGCAAAGCTCATAAGCAATTTTTTTAGCACCATCCGAAGTTAGCATTCCTTTGGAAATCGAATAAGAATATTAACATGGTTTCTCCAGCAAGTGACCTGGTATCAGAGCGATTGACCAGTTTCACATCCCCTGAGTTCCTCCTTAAAACTAGAGTAAACGCATACGGTAATTCAGCATAAGCATCCACAAAAACAGCAGCATGTTACAGCGCCATAAGCATTATGGTCGGTGGTTTAACAAACAGTCTACAAGTGCTATTCATTTACCATGCTGGAAAGTTTGATTCTGCGGTCACAATACTAGGTCTAGAGGAATAATGTTCTAGTACATTTTTTTTAATCCTAATGACTTTCCCATCATTTAAGTAATCTACGAGAACTATGTGCGGAACTGCGTTCGTGCCTACACACATCCCCGCGAGGCTACAATGTCGATGTCTCATGGGGCCAGTTCTAGAAAAGTAATGCTTATGTCGTTGGATTATCAAAAAACAATTCATTCACAACAGTAGAAAAAGAATAATGATTTCCGCAATATCAGTAAAGATCATAAGTACCTGTATTTTTTCACACTTTGGGCAACAGTTAACACGTCGAAAGTAATGACTTCTCAGAGTGAATGAGTATTTATACCTTAAACGTTTTTAAATAGGGCTACAGAAGCGGAGTTTTACATGCTGTCGATACCCTCACACATGTTTTTCCGCAATACTAATTTTTGCTTTATTCCTGGGTGCTCATAATACCTCGCCTATATTTTGCCAAAATTTGAGAGCCTGATACCTCCCCACAGCGCTCCAACAGCAAATAAACTAATTTCTTATGCAACACAGCAATAAGTTATAATACTGTATTACAAAACAATATGCGACTTTAAAAGAACTAGATATAGTAGGAAAAAATGAAATCGCTGTATTGCGGTTTCATACGGCTGTTGCATTTCTTATGCAGCGCTGTAGTAGTGGCAGCAGGGTGCAGAGAAACAGCTGTGCCGGTCACACACCACCATTAGGAAGCTTAGGATGCATGCAGTGAGTGCGATCTATACAAGTGCGTGAAGCACAGATGAAGGGATAATGGAGGACACTTGCTCCGTCAGGGCGGGTGAAGCAGCGTCAACATGACAATTGCAAACCCTGCCGCTGGTCACATTGAGATTGTTAGTTGATTTACGTGCTGTCTTGATCACAGTTGGGGTGAACACGGAAGCGCGTGTTTTCTGTAAGCGGGAGCCACCTGGCGGCGTTCCAGTACTACTTCGCCCGCATGCGCAGTTCATTTACAATGAGGTTATGTGTAATCATGCGCATCAGGTCGCCTAGACGCAGGCTTGTCGTCTGCTATGCCGATTGTTGCCTACTATTTGCTGTCTGGTTGCGCCAGCCAAGCAATCTGCGGCGTTGTGAAACTATCGGTACCGGGCTGCAACGAACGACTCGTTCGTTTTATTGAAATACATAAACCACGCAATGAATGTCACAAAAAATTGAAAAGTTTTAGTTGCGGCAAGCCAAAAGAAAACCACCGACACTTTCGTGGATTTTTGTTCCCAAGAAAACAAAGTGTTTTGATATTTTGGCAAAGGCTGCACTTATGGCCGTAAAGGCCACACGTCATTTCTCCGCCCGCCGCAATAACGGCAGAGCTCCGGAAAGGAAGCGACTCGTAAAGAGCAGAAGCTTGGTGAATAAACAGAACAAAAACCACAGAGATTTTAAGGGCAGAATTTGAGACGCATATCACAATTTTAGTCTTGTTTATTCCAAGCAAACAAAACGCCATGCTTATAACCGACAGTTTCCCTACGCCGCAAGTTGCAGGGTCCACGCAACTAAAGAGCAGAGGGCAGTCCACAATCGGCATAGCAGACGACAAGCGAGTGTCTTGGTGACATGATGCACGCTAATAATACATAGCCTCATGCGTGCGAAGTTAGCCGGATTACCGGCAGGCTGCTCCCGCGTACGGAATGGTAGGCTCTCCTATGTTCATAGTGTGATCACGATAGCACCAATAGCATAGAGTTTCTTACTACATACACTCTAGAGGAATCTGGCGCTAGCGTCTGCGGCTCATACAAGGCCCTCTATCTCGTCATGAGCCGCCATTATACCATGCGCTCGCATTGGTTTCGTCATTGGCTTGGATTGAATGGTTTTATTAGCCAAATATTTGAGCACAGTGTCACAAAAACGCAAACACTGGTGGGTTACTAATTAAGTGGACAATAAAACAGGCGGTTTTAGGGTAAGGATAGACTATATAAAGAGTATTTTTGCCAATCTGGTTGTCCTATTATGCTGTAAGCAGAGCTGGTAGTCAACATCAATGTCAATATTTTCTGGAAAACCCATTAGAGACTCTAATTTATTATTTGAAATATTAAGCTGCTTGAAGAGCTGGTAAATGTCTTGGTACGCGGCTATAAAAACGGCGCCTTCGTGCTGAACCGGTGCACCGACAGTCAGCTCCCGCTTAACAAACTTGTTTCTAAGCGAGTTGGTTCATACTTGAAGAAAAACTTAGTGCCCTTCCACTCTGCGAAGGCTGATGACCTGCGAAGCTGGACGCTGTCCACGGAATGCACGAAACGAAACACGTTTTTTTATAACTTGCGGTCGAGTAATAAGCACTTAGCCTCTGGAAACTTTGAAGGACTCGATATTTTTGCTAGTGGACAAACATGACGCTCTCTGTTTACCTCCCGCGTCGTAGGCATCTTACTGCCTGCGTTACGGACCAACCTGACCCGCTCGACCACTGAGGACACCGCAAAATTTGCATTTGGGCAGTGGTCGTGCACATTTTCATATCGCGCCAGCACCGCGGACATCTGCGGGTTTACCCCACGCATTCCCGCTGAATGGCACATGATAGCATCACACAACCTCTCGCGCCGCTGTGGGCTCCCTTCACGGCCCGTGTAGCGGCATCAAACCTACATCTGCGCGTGCACGCCCCCACCGTCCCTCCACTCCCAGCTTGTGTCTGATAAACCGAGAACCAGTTATGTGCGCGCACATAGAAGTGAAAATCACTGTCAAAATTGTCGCTCTACAAGCCCATCAGGCTGAACAAGAAATATTGGCTCTCGTAGACATTGCTGTTTATCCAAGATAGATTCCCAGCTACTTGGCAAGCTGGACCTTGTGGTGGAAACGGCGGAGGTAGCGGCTTTCTGTTGTTTCTGCACCCATTAGCATTTTTGTTCCGGTTAGAGGCTCCTCCGATTCCCGCTGTTCTTCCTCCAAGTTAATGACACGCGTCTGCCCATCGGAAGTTAAAACGTGGAAGGACTTGAGCTTTATTCTAATAGACAAGCATGTGGCTGTTTGTTCCCACCCCGTGTTGTAGGCGTGTCACTGTCTGCGTAACACACTAACCCAAACGATTGAGCTCGACCCATTGAGGACCTCTGACAGGTCGCATTGACCCTCGAGATATCCGCGTTTAAATTTGCCGCCACCAGAACGCGCATTTTATCAGTCGCGGTATGAAGACTAGCTTTGCATGTACGCCCTCCTGCTTCGATCCGAAACCGGTGCACCAAAAACCGAAAACCGGTGATGGGTGCGTGCGTAGACGTGAAATCCATGAGTGAAAATGTTGTGCGGAAAGCGTTTAATGCTAAAAAGAATTGTGGGCGCACGTCGGCTTTTAAAGCGGGCACGCTTTTCTGATAACTCCTGATTATGGCGCTACCACCGTTATCAGCTGATTGCAGAGTTTGCGTGAGGGGGAGTGAAGGTGGTGAGGCCAATAACTGTTGTGAAAGCGGTGGCAACGGTGGTGAGGCGGAGCGCCGCAGCGGCGCCGGCTAAAATATGCTGCTTCGCCGTAAAAAAAAAAAAACATGGCGTTAAACAGTCCTGGACGAACAAAAGGTAGGAAGCATGCAGGCCCCCGTGTCTGTCGTATCTTGTCTTCATCGAAGTACCTTTGGTTTCTTTTTTTAAAGCAAAGCTTTTTACCTTTTTACGCGTCTTCACCTAAAGCACCCGAAAGTGCTACGAAGCTGAATGTAAATTTTGCTCATAAGTAGGAACACTCTGTCACATAATCGGGGTGTGCAACTTTCGCCCTGAGCACCCTCCTCTCTTCCCGTCAACTACCAACAAGAGCAATGGGAGATGCTGCTGTCCCGTCCCTCTTTGCCTACCCAGCTTCAGCTGGTGGACAGCACAGGTGGCGCGGACTGCATGTGGGCTACAGGAAAGAAACCACTCCCCTGCTGCGCCCTCTGGGCCCTTCAGAAACCTGAATAAAAGTATTTCGCCTCATCGACCACCTCCTCTGTCTCTGCCGCAGATGTTGTCGCCTCTGTCGGCGGCGTCAGAGGCTTAGAAGTGACATCGTGTGACAGCGGGTTCGAGCTTCCTTTATTTTATAAAAAAAGAGTTTCTACTCATGTGCTACACCAATACAACTCAACCAATCACGCTTCATGCATTTATTTAACCTTAGCAAAGCATATCTTTTTGTCGTTATAAAGGGTGTGGTTAAGCGCATTTCAGTTTTCTCCGGTTTCACTATTTGTAGAGCCACGTGAGTTAATTTAAGTGACGTCGCATGGGTAATCGTTGTAGGTGCCGTTTACAGCTTTGCTTTCCAACAACATTCGCAGGGTGGATTGGATCGAATTTTTTTCGTCAGCTACAACTTTGCCGGCGCCATAGTACCCGCTTAGTAATACGTTCCTTCGACTCCGGCATGACCAACGCTAGCTACGATCACGCAGTGCCTGCTCCTTCACCAAACACGCAGTTGCTGCGGCTACCACAGATCAGGGAGGATTTCTGCTGTGTCGTAGCTCGTAGATGTTTTAATGCATAGTGAAGAAAGCAAACCCCAAAACCACTTCAGAATGCAATTGTCATGGCATGCCCAAGTCAGATGTGGTGGTCGTTGCATAATTCACAACGACGACGTGGATTCTCACAAGCAGTCCTCTCTAAAATACTTACTGAGAAACTCTATTAACGAGAAGCGGGCAGCGGAAACCAGCGATGCTGTGAGCAGGAACTGTGAATAATTCTTCTAAGGTGCGTCGACGCTGCAAACAGGGAGGAAAACCAGGCTCTCTAGGGCCATGAGACCAACGCACGCGTAATCACGGGCACGACATCACAGCTCCGATTGATTATGATGTTTTCCGCGCCGACGCTACACGGGTGTGGCGGTGCAGCGTATTTGAGGGATCCGGAATAATCTGGACCAACTGGATTCCTTTAGATGCGCTGACGTTTTGAGCACATGTAAGTTTTTTTCTTTTCGCCTCCATCAGAAAAGTGGCCGTAGCGGCCTTTAGCATGCTTAGCCTAGCTGTCGCTTTGCATAATCATAGTTAAATGAGCTAACCTTCAGCCATTGTTGGAATAACACTCATGCTAATGTCAAGACTCCACTCATACAATCTTTATAATGAGGAAAATACTCAATAGGCTCAGTGAAGACAAGCTACCCATGGCATTGCGGCGCGCCACAACAATTGACTGAGACCGACAAGATCAACTGAACAGAATTAGGGGGCTTAAAATGACGGCTATACGGTTTTAATGGTATACTCTTTTATTGGCAGCAAAAAAAGGTGCCCTTAAAGGTATCAGTTCTGAACGAACATGAGCACAGTTAAACATGCACACAGTTGCGTACGGCATCGCTGCCTACCAAAGCTTCGCACGCCGCCGCCGTCGCACACACGACATTCGGTCGGGTAGTGTAAGTCGGCAATGACAGCAGCTAACTAGCGTACGCGTCACTACCATTCACAAGATTTGTAGATTGAACTATACCTAATGATTTACGAAACGGCTACAATACACCACCCCAACCTACGTCACGTGAAAACCTGAAACACGTATGAACCAAAGAAAAATCTGAAACACGTATGAACCGAAGAAAAACAAACACAGCAGCGGTCGCCGAGAGGAATTGTTGCGTCATGTTCTCGTTGAGATAGCTGCGCAATGTTCGTGTTCCTCGTGTAAGGGATCATCTCCGCTGTCAGCTTTCTGCCAGCTCCTGATTGACCGTCGACGTGTACGTGCTCGGGTTGTCAGCTCAAGGAGCGAGAGGGCGACGGAACGACTGACGACCTACCGCCTTTTTGTGGCGCTGTCGTCTCCTGTTGTTGTTTTTTTTTTTTGCAGTTGACTGATGGTTTCTTTGTGGCCGGATCTTCTCATGCTTTTGTGAAGCTTTCGCTTGCGATTTCGTGCATAACTGTTCACCCAATCAAACATCTTGCAACACAAATGTTTTTTCACAGTCCACCACACGGCGCACAGTCTATCAGTCGAACGGTCCCACGAAATACATTCACATAATTGCAGTTGAACCAGCCCCATTGCTAACCGAGTGGTCCACAAGGAAACGTGCACAGCATCTTAATGGCTATACACAGGACACACATGCGGAGTTCGCCAACCAAAAACTATCGACATCAAGCTGGCAGTAGGTTGTCCCTCTTTCTACAGTGACCTGTTGCGGATCTAGTAGAGTGACCGGTGAAGGAGTCCGCTGGTCCGGAGTTGGGGCAAACATTTGGGCCGAGAAGGGTGAAAAAAGAAACTTTATGTAGAGATATTTACATAGCGTTTGACTGAGTGAACAGGGTTCTGCGTTCCTGCGCGCGCGATATTAAATAACTAAGTTGGTTCCGCCCCTTTTCCTCTTTTTCTAGGGTGACGTCACGACGCACCAATGACGAAATTCCGTGGCACTGATATAAACTTCCACACACTCACAAAGAGAAAACACTTGTCCTCTCGCACATGTCAGTCGGATGGATTCGGTGGTGCAACCTTCCTTGAACAGCGGCGTCTCGAACCCACAAAAAAGCCGTCCCGCGATTCGTGGTTCGCAGCTGAAGATTGCCGCATGAAGAACAATGCTGAAGGGCTTTGTTCATCCCTCTCTGCAACATTATCGTTCATTATGACTTGTCTTGCCGGCTGCCGCTTGGGTTGCCGTGAAGGTGCCGGAAGCGGCTTGTGTCCAGCAGCAGAGTCAGTCGCCCCCGCGCCTTTGCGCACAGAGCCTTGTCGCGCCCCACCGATGAGAGGGAGGGGGGGGGGGCGGGGGAGAGGGACCGGCGAAAACCGGACGACGGGAGGGTTGTGTGATTGAACCCGATAATATTGCAGACGGTCGCCGCAATAGCAATACGCCGATCTAACAGACCGCAGCGCCACCTTCTGCCACCTTGGTACAGAGGTCTGGCAGAGTTGTGATACGTCATTTCCTTATAGAACAGGTTATTAGTGCATGGGTAAAAACGCAACAAGTTTGTAAGTATTGTGTACTGAAAGCTTTACGTGTTCCCGGTGACTCCTTGCGTGAGGATCTAGCAGACTGTAACTTTTCTCTATTGGATGTGCTACAGATCTTTTGTTTTGATTCTCCTGTCCCGCGCCGTTGGGCGACTAAACAGCACGTTCGACCGTATGCTGAGCCGCTTTCACTCGACCTCATTTCAGGGTTCTGGGATAAATTTAACAGGTGTAGTACCTACCTCGTTCTAGTCAGGTATGTTCACTGAGAGTGAGCGGCGCACATGAGGCCAGACGCCCGGTGGTTGTATTTTGACGGACCGCCGAAAATATTTTACAATTTCTGGTGCTTTGCATGACTGCTTCGAAGAAGCCCGGCATTAGCTTTATGCCTGCACTCTTGTTGCGCGGGGACAAAAATTGGGGCTCTAACGCTTTGCAATGTTCCATATTGCCTGTCTCCTCGTGCTGGCCACTCACCCTTTATTGCTTGCACCATTCTTTGCGTGGTCCTAAATTGTGTTAGCCATAACCGCACTTCGAACGTTTCTTTTTTTTAATTTTTCCGATCTTTGTCTATTGCGGCAAGCTTTCTCAAAATCCTCGAGTTTTTTGACACCTTGGCGTCCGCGTGTCCTTGCCTCACTCTGTAAGGATTTTTCCTCTTTCCGGAGACTTTGGTACGCGATTACCGACTTATGAGCACTTTGCCACATCAGCCTTACCATCCCTGATTTAGTACCTCTGCTGCGTTCATTATTGAATTTAAGAGCAGGCGCTAAACCAATTCGTGTCACCCTGTCAAGGACGCCCACTGTTGTCAAATTTCGAATAATATTAAGAGAAGCACCTCTGTACATGGGATTTGACGTTTACGAAACCACAAAATACGGCATGAACAATCAACCTACAGAGACAAAAACTACAGGATTTGACGCTTACGAAACCACCAAATACGGCATGAACACTCAACCTACAGAGTCAAAAACTACCGTGAAGCCGAAATGTAGTTCTGAATCAGCGACCATCATAAAAGAGAGTGAACAAAGGAAACAGAATCAGAGTACCTGTCTGTCAGTTGGTGGGTTCTTCGCGTCGGTAGTCGGAGCGCAGTTGCGTCACTCGCGACGTCGCGCGGTCGTCTCGTTTCATGGTCCACGGTGGTACAGCCCGCTTTGAGCTCGCGCCGTCGCAGCGAGCGCCACGCCCTTGAATGTGCGGGTGCCCATTCGGAGGTTAGCGAAGCTACAGTGTAAGCCTGAATTTACGACTTTCACGGGCCATTAAAAAGGCGTCGTAAAATACACGCTTAGCGCAATCCGAACACCACCAATTACCCCTAGAAATGAAGTTTCCCAAGACGTATTTGGGAAAACCGCTATTCCAAACTACAAAATAATATTTTGTATAGGGCAGCAACCCAACTAATAAACCAAAATTGGCTCCCATCCGTGCTGTGAAAGGGGTTGGAATGCGAAATTATAAACAACCACAACCGTAACCCAGGCGGCATCGTTTGAATTCATATACTTGGCTCTACAAAGAGTGAAACCAGACTCGGCCAGCCATTACCTGGCATTCGCGGAGGCGGCTCCTGATAGCAGCTGCGTCGACAGAAAGAAAACGTACAGGAGTGCTTTTCGAAGGGTCAGGAGGAGGGCGGCACACGCGGCTATGGCCAAACAACGCCCCCCACCCCCCGTTCTAGGCGCTGAATCTAAACTACCGCCTGTCTCTATGTCTACACGTGTAGACGTAGCTCAGTGTGCAAGACGACAGGCTCTCGCTACACTTCTCTTTTTGGGCCCAAGTTCGATCCTTGGCGGTGCCAGTAGTTTTTGTAACATTGGTGTAGCCAGTAGCGAGTAGTAGCCTGGGATGTTTATGTAGCCAATAGTAGCCTGGCAGGTTTGCCCTTGACGGCGATGCAAACATTTCCTTTGCTGGTTAGAGGTATACTGCTTCGCAGTAAAACGAAACCTGCAAAGGCTGATGCACGGAAGGTTCCAATCAAGCGGTATTAAAGCAAACTTTGTACCACAGTCTGCGGCCGCGATGTCTGCCGGCGAGTGCGAATCATAGCACAGACGATCACGGCAAATACACGTGTAAGCTTAAAGGCACGTTCCCACTTGCGATTCGCCTCGTCGCGCGACGTTCCGCGACGTCGCAAAGTGATGAGCCGGCCGTGGCTTTTCGTCGCTTTGCGACGGCGGAGCACATCGCTCTCGGACTGAATTCCCTCGTCGCACGACATCTTCGCAAAACCGGATAGCCAATCATGGCCGCGGAGTAGGCTGACGTAGCCGGAAACTTGTTTACATCCGGCAATGCAAACGGCGGCGGGAGAGCCGCCGCCGCTGGGCTCGCTCGGCCCGCTTGGCCCGCTATCGCTGGACCCGTGGGGTCCGGCCGGCAAGCAACTTCCCGTGCGCTTCAATTCTGTAGTCAGTGACTTCAGCGTACACGTGCACTAATCAACGAATAGCTAGGAACTCATCAGTGTGGAGAAACGTGTTTGGATTGTAATCTTCGTGGATAGCGAGACGGTAGGTTGACTTGCAGCCTCTTCGTACTCCTATTGGCGACTGGTAAACACGCGTAAAGTTCGGAGGCGTGAGAACTTTCGCCTGTGAAAAGAAGCTAAATTTCTGGGCCGTGATGCGAGTGTTGTGGCTGAAAGCAAGCGTTTGCAATAATATGTTGAAAAAAGCCTTCTTGGGTTTGTTATTTTCTGCTCGTCCTGCAACCCGCAGTGCTTTCGGCATTGTTCCAGGTTTGTAGCATGTGTTTTAATTTGATTTCTACCTGCTTTTTTTCGCGCCCGTGTAACATAATTTTCTTTAACAGCGAATTGTTGACGCACCAAGGAAGTCGTACAAGTCCGGTAGCAGCTGCGTTGAACGCAGTCGCATCATCGCTCATCGCAAGTGCGAACACCGCGTCAGGCCTCATCGCGTGATGCGCGACGTCGCGGGACGATACAAATTGCCAGTGCGAATGAGCCTTAAGTATCTCATTGTAACATCGCTGGCAATCCACAGTTGAGCGGGAGAAATGAACACATGCACGCTGCCCCTGCCACACCGGCGCAACAAGAAGGACGCCGGTGAGGAGAGGTGGAAAGGGATTGCTGAGGGGAGCTGCTGGAGGGCACAGAAACTAATTTTCATAAGGATAAGAAAGCTACGTTGGAGAGAACCGATTGAGCAGGCTCAAGGTCTACGGGGTTCCACATTGTCCGCAGATGGGTCGCGTGCTTCCTGTGAATCGTTGGGTAACCCGGGTCAAGCATAAAATCGCGACGGATAACAAGTGTTTTAATTCATGCTTTCTACAGGGACTTCCCGGGGAGTTGACTAGTCCATCGTAAAACGTGAGTTGTAAAACCAGGGGACATACAATCACAGTTGCACTGTACTGCCCTTTAGAGATGAGGTCATGTCGTTTTCTGGGACCGAGCATGAATCCAAACGCTCGACCTGCATATGTCCAAATCACCATTCTACACCTATCGGTAACTCCTCCACGGGATCACCTCCGTCGGCTGGTCGCTGTTAACTACTTATTGGCCGAAGCATTGCGAGAGGTTTTTTGTAAGCTCGAGCGCTTGGCGCGGGAGGCCGGCGTGCGTGACCGGCGGCGGAACACTTCGTGGAGCGTTGCGTACTAGTGTTCTTAACAGTGGAGCTTTTTGAGCTTGTGTTTCATCGATGCCAATGGTGAAAAACGCTCTGCGAAGGCGTATGAGGGAAAGACAAGGCAAGGAGCTAAAGAGCTGGTGGTGCGAAGTTCGCGTTCCAAGAGAAAAAAAAATGGTTGCCGCGGTCGGAATAGAATCTTGATGCCTCACACCATGAAACCGCGTTTATGCGACTGCACTATAACCTTTTTCGGGGCACACAGCATTTGCTCTCGGTGCGTAGGGAGGCCGTTGCCTCTCGACTTCGGCTGAGTTGAAGTGGGCAGGTGTTCCAGGAGTGGAGGGGTGCGTCGGGGATTAGCTGCGCCTAGTGATGATGTAAGCTTTCTCGTGTAGGTGTTCTCCTAGTTAAGAGAGACGGGGTGCGCTGAGCGGCATCACTGTCGCATATGCCGAGAAGGTGGGCGCATCTAAAAAACGCCATATTAAATCCTGTGAAGATAACCAGCCAGGCGATTTACTCAATATTCGCATCGCAATTGCGAAAGTGGCCGCATTTTGAAACGTGAAGGTTTTTATGACTCACTTGCGCCGTAGATCATAACACCAAAACGAACTTCAACGAAGCTAAATTTACCAATTACTTTATACACCGGCACTCAAGTTGCATAGGAGAAAGCTTTACATTTTAGCCATCTTTCCAGTACGAAATGGGTTTTAACTTTTTCCTTTTGCATGGTCTTTTCCTCATGATGTGGCTTCCGTCGTCTTCTCGGCGTCATCTTTGTCTTTTAGGGCTTTGGAATTTCTTTTCACAACATGCATGCGCACAAACATACGCACCTACGTTTGTACGTTCGTAGGTACGCACATACATACACTAGCCGAGGTAGTTCAGTGGCTAAGGCGGGCTCAATTCCCGGCCGTGGCAGCCGCTTATCTGATGAACGCGAAAAGCCAACCCGCCGGTTTTACGACACTTAAGGGCACGTTAAAGATCCCCACGTGGTGAAAATTCGTCCGGAGCCCTTAACTACGTCGCATCACATACGTTACGTCAGCGCGTTAAATCGGGCAATCAGTGCCATACACACATTCTTACATACATACGTAAATACATACATACATACATACATACATACATAAATACATACATACATATATACATACATACGTAAATACAAACATATATACATGCACGCCTGCATATTGACATACATAATAACAACCACATATCCGTTTCTCCCTCACTATTTTGCTCCTTTCAACCTACCATTGACCCACTTTGCTTTCCTTCCGCCAGCCTCGCTCCAAGCAACCTCTCCCCTCACTCTCCAACTCAATCTGTATCTATACAGTACAATCGGTGTGCCTGAGATGAACCTTCATGCCTTGAAAAAGGTTGTAGAACGCCGGCTAAATTAAAATAATATATATATATATATATATATATATATATATATATATATATATATATATATATATATATATATATATATATATATATATATATATATATATATATATATATATATATATATATATATATATATATATAATTCTTGCAAACGCTATTACAAAAATAATTGCCGTGGTGGCTCAGTGCCTAAGGCGTTGCGCTGCTGAGGTCGAGGACAAGGGCTCGATTCTTGGCCGCGGCAGTCTCTTTTCTGATGAAGGCGAGCGAAAAGCAAAAACTCCCGTGTGTACAAAATTTCGGCGCACGTTAAAGCTCCTCAGTTGGTCAAATCTAATCCAGAGCCCTCCACTACCGCACGCCTCAAAGCCTGCCTTGAGTCACCGTGTTTACCCCTAAATCAATTACTCAGGTACCTCTATAGTGCCCTTATTGTACTTTATGGGTACTGAGGGTTCATGCTTGTGTTATCTGTGCAAGTGCAATTACATGTGCTATCCTTAATTGCCAAATTTCGGCACCGAAACAAATATCTTGCTTCTGGAAATCCCTAAAGTGGTGAACGTATCGTTCTAGGGTGGTATTTACGGACGCCGTGTACGTATTCATTGCCATCATAGCAATACTTGGTATTCGTCCGCAGGTGTAGTGCACTGTAAGATATACCAGGCAGTCAAGCGAATTTCCACCATCAGAGTAACCAAAACTGCTGCCATTAAAATAGCCGTTTCTGAGTATGGACTTGAACCCAGCAGAATTAAGATACCATTACTGTGGCAATTACTATTTATAGTCAACTTTTTGTTTCATCTAGAAGACTTGGAATTGATTCTGCACGTTGTTATTACACCCAGCTAATGCTAAGAATACTCGACTGTGACGGTTTATCTTTTCGCTACTTTTTAATGTCAAAGTTAAAACAACACAACAAACAGGCAAATACGTTTTAGGAGGAACACTCCTTTTGTTCTTGTGCCATCAAATGCCAGTGTCTAAGTTATAAATAGCCGGAACAAATCTGTGTGCGCCGCACTTTTTACATACGCACTTCGGGCGCCATTAGCTTATACACGGGTGGTACAACTATCAGCACACCCGCCCAATGAGCAGAAAGGTGGGTATTTCTTCGAATTGTTACTGTGGAATTGTTGTGCTTGATTGTACGATTGAGACCGGCAACAATACTGATACAAAGTCTGAAAGACTTGAACGTTTCACAGTCTAAAATTTTTTGTGTGTTGGAATTTTGTGCAGATAGACTTGTAATAAAACATTTCAAACTAAAACAAAGAAAGCTGACCTTAACACCTCAAACTTAACAATTGCATTGCACCTGATTGTACAAGGGTTCCTAGATGGCTCCCTTAAAAGTTGAGTTTCCTTCTTTAAGCTATTAGTAGGGACTGCAACATTATGCCCAAGTTATCGTGGTTTTAGGCGCTAATAATATGCACTGAAAAGTGCCATTTACCATGTGCAGGCACCAATTGTTGTCTTTCTGACCCATGCCAGGTCAATTCATATTTATCTCAGCAGCACATTTAGAATAATTGTCTCTCGTTGCAAAGAAAACTGCGGATTAACCTTGTTCTCTGAAGAGGTAACTTTATTTTCCTCGTGAGAATAAGCGGCACAGGTGTTGCTATTTTTAGATTTACTTGAAATACCTGGTGTTTCTATACCAACAGAACAAAAACAAACACTGTTCATAAAACGAGCAGACAAGAGAAGGCGACTAGACGCACAGGGCGCCGCCCTGTGTGTCTAGTGGTCGTTTCACGTGTCCTCTATTTATGCGCAGTTTTAGTTTTCGTAATGTACCAACTAGCCCAAGTTTGCATTCTACCAAAGGAACGGTCTGAAAGCCATGGCAAACCCAACCCATCTCAGTAATTTCCTGCTTCAAGTTGTGGTTCCTTTAAGTCGAAAACTGTGTGTGAATAAACAATGTTCAACGTCCACTAAAGTTGAGGGATCGTGCTTGTATCTGGGACCCTACATGATCTAATTCCCCGTGGAATATTACAATGTTTGCAGCTCGCAACCTTCAGCAGATCTTGGTCAGACAAATTTAGGCCACCTGATATTCGTGGATGCTGGCGAATCTCTTGTGGACCTCCGATTCAAATTAGCATTCTTAGTCAGAGTGGCGCCCGAGGACGCAGCTTCTGAAATGCTTTGTGCTAAGAGTGTAAAATACGCACGCCACTGTGACATATTACGTTCAGATGTAGCTTGGTGCAAATAATTTCGGCTGCGGCGCTTTCGCCGACAGCAAATCTGAAAAGCCAGAATGTTTGTGTCATATTTCCGCCCGTAGTCCAGTCACTTAAGGTGTAAGAACGGGCTCTCGTAAAAGAGGCACAATCGGTAACTTCTCCTTGAAGACACAACTGCGCTTCCAAGAAAGACAGCAACTTGTTATTGACCCACAAGAATGACCTTCTCACCCCTTATCAACACAAATAAATTTCACGAGTGGTACCCTGAAGTGCAATGAATCCGTAGAAATTACTGAACCATTCTGTCTTGAAGAAGCACAGCATTAGCGAAGCTGCCGAAATATTTAATACCATTCCGTAACTACGCATTATATACTGATTATCGAGATAAGACAAGAGGCAGGATTTTTGTGCAACTACTTCTGATGCTACGTTTCCAAGTTCCTTTAAAGGTTACCTGGCACACCAGATGACGGCTGTCACGACTCTATTTTTAAAGTGCCAATATGCGATGACCTTTAAGCTCCGTTTCTCGTCCCATCTTCATGCTACGTTTGCTGCACCTTGCCGGCCGGTGATGTACCCGTGATCGGTGGCTGACAGTGCAAGTGTCACGTTATCACGTTGGAACTTTGGTGTATCAAATATTTACACGGTTTTCCTCCAGGTCGCGTCTTTGACCTTGAGTGGCATGCACACGGCAGTGTCACTTTCATTTTCTTTCAAGGCTTGTTTTTTATTGCGTCATTATTGTATAGGGCACGTCGACAAATGCTTTCGCCATTGGCCCGTGGACACAGTGCGTCAGAAGGGAACAGAACAAAACAGCTCGTGTGGACAGGGGTGACGTCGGTGGGCTTGGGTGCGGTGTCGCTGCGCACGGGCCTGTAGGCGGCTTGGCCGATGTGCCAGCTCGTGGAGCGGTTGTGTTTCTCGGTTTGTTTGACAGGGCTAGCAGATCTTCCTCTGCAAGCGGAGTGCAACAAACACCCTGTTGGGACCTTCTAAAGCGAAAACAGCCCTGATAGCTTATTCAATCGAAAAACAAAAAAAAAATCATATAAATCACAAAAAGGGCATTATTAAGCGCTGAAAGCCCACGTAGGCCCAATAGGGAAAATGGGCGCTAACAAGCTTATATATTCAAGATAGGCACTTATAGGCACAATACCTATTGCTTAAAACGATCCCGTTTTCATATTTGATGCTTTATGTTACACAGGCTTAATACGGACTCGTCGAAAAAACATGCATTATGCCTTATGTTCACTTCTCTATTTCTTTTGACCAATTGTACACCTAAGCAGCAAAATTCAGGTCAAAATCTGCTACGGCTGTTAAGGCAGTTATAAAGTTATCTTCTAAGACAAAAAGGTAATATTGACGGCCTTCTGTATTACTCTTTGTGTGAGGGGCACTACAAAGTCAGCAGAAGTTGTGATGCAGAAGGTAAGGCAAGTAGAAGGTTTGAATTGTCACCATCACTTGGCAGCGCTAGCGAGTTTAAATAAATTAGTGTTCACTGCTCAGCAGAAAGAAACTACCCAGAATGTTCTGGTGCTCTTGAAATACTCTCCCCAAGCAGACGTTACCCACTCGATTTTCTTAAGCCACTCTGTGAATCTAGGGGATATTTTTTACACTGCAACTGTAAGCTTTCTTGCTGACGTTTTTGGTTAAAATGCCGAACATGAAATCTCCGTGCTTTCAAGCGCTTAGACCCATATCTATGCGTTTATTTTCGGCGTTTAATAAATGTTTTCTTTGCGGAACACGGAACCGAACACGTGTAATTGGTTTTTAGCAGCCAGCTTAGTGATGAATAAGGGCAGCTTTCATAGAATTGCGTGATCTAATCGCGTGCGTCACGGGGATAACCTGTCGCAAATCACTTCTTTATCAAGCACAACGCGCAAAACACTAGAACCGAACTAAGTTGAGCCTTTAATAACGAAACGACACACTGTTATTCGATCTTGGCATCGACTTCGCTTTCTTGCCTGACTGAGCCTCGAACCGCGTTACCTATTTTAATAAGATCAAATTATGTGGAGGTGTAAGAGCAACTGGGAAGTCCATGCGCCGAAAGTTATTTTGTACACCTCCAATCAGACGAAGACTTTAATCAACGTATTGTTTCATCGCGTAGTGACAGACTCGGTGGCGCCACAGCGCACTGGCCTTTCTTCATCTAAATACTCGTTTCAGTAGATCTTCGTTTTGGAAACATATTGTTACATTTATTATAACTCAAGGAGCAGAACCACATGTTGTTCAATGCAGCTTTCCTGCGATAAGTGCTCCTTAATTAGATAGCATAAACGCGCTTTTTGAGCTTTTCAAGTAAGAAATTCGCTACAGGCCCCAGTTATGCAAAACGTTTCGACATTAAAGGTTATATTTCACAGTACTTTTCCTTATGAAGTGTTATTACAAAGTTCAAATGAAGTACATAAATTTTCGAGCTTGCTTTACCAATAGCACGTAAAAAAAGTAGGTGGTTAATTATGTAGCCTGCGTTGACCTCTAGCTAACCAATTTCAGCAATATTATATCTTGAATTTTTCAAGGTTATATTTTGCATTTCCTACAAAGTCGCTGTGATGCACTAAAGATATGGTACCCACATTACAAATGGAAATAAGAAAGTGAGGGCGTTTCTTTCAAATTATGCTAGGTTATGGTAAGGACCCCATTTGTCTGGTTATTCGAATAGTTATCGGGCATGTTGTAATTTACTTAAGGTTTTAGGCATTAGGCTAAAGGTGGGCTGCATTACCAGGGTATTAAGCCAGAACACTATTACCAGAGCCAAAATGTCACCGTGGCGTCGCGAGGCCACCGGTGAGGGTTCGTTCGACTCACTGGGCGGTGCCAAGGATGCGCTCGGAGCCAGGCGATGCGACAAACCGCGTTTATTGCTCAGTCGTAATATAGAACCTGCACTGGATTCGTAGTCCTGGCTTGAGAGGGGCCCGGAGTTCCCACGAGCTTGGTAACCCTTCAGCTTCCGCCGTCTCGGCTGGCGTCCTGATGGAAGGCTTACCTCGTCTCGGGGTCGAGGAACATCAGCTCCTCTGTCTGACCCGCGCGGTTCGAGACCTCCGCAGAAACGTCCAAGGTCGAGCACTTCCGCTTGCCACCACGACCTGGGTTGGAGAGAATGTTCTCCAAAGGGAGAGGAGGGTGCGGCGTGGAAGCCGGCCACAATTGGGGCGGCGCTCAATACGCCATTATCATGGATGGGCAAGCCTGCGCTGCGTTTGCACGAAGGCGGGTACACTCACGCAGCTGAACCGTGTCGGCTGCACCAGGCAATCAGCCCAAATGGGGCTGCGTGGCCGCCATTGGGACTCACGTGCTCCCCAAAAAGGTCACACAGAAACTTTTACTAGAATCTCTTAAGTTTTCCGTAACACCAATTGACTCGCTAGCGCAACACATTTTGAGCTCGGCACCCGCCGAAATGTTCCCCGCGTTTACGTGGAGGTTTAGTTTTAGAAAATATTAGTTTAGTTTAGGAAAAACCGCTGTTGGCACTGGTATCTAGTATAAATCGTTGCAAATTTACATGCGACAGGAGTACTGTACGGTGTCTGTTCAAGCAATTTTAAACACCTGTTCTTAGAACACGCAATGCTTCCTACGGATCGGAGTGTTATGTGGCTATAAAAGAAGAAATGTACCATGGTCGTCGACAAAGAAGCAGAAATATGTACTGGTGTGCCTGAAAAGGGAAGTGTGGATAGACGCGTTGCTTTGAAAAGGGCTTTTGGTATCGCAGTTGCTTTCAAAGCGAGCGCTGGATTTCCGAGACCGATGGTGATCTGTCAGGAAACTAATGCTTTCTCCCTATACCGTTTGATTGAACGAAGAGCTCTAACATCTCAGGACCCATGGCACTCCCCCGAAACCGGGCTTTCACTGTTATAACGATTACCTGAACACCAAAAATAAGAAACGGTTCTATAGAAAACAACACACGTATCGAATAAAAAGAACAGAATAGTATAGCTTGATGTCATAAGACATGCGTTGGTGTACACTTAGATTGTTCTTTTATGTAATTAGTTACTGCGCGAAAAATTGTCGCATGGATTCGTTTTTTGTTTCAAACGGAATGTTTCATATTTGAAAATGGATTTGACGCACTTTCAGCGAAGAATGAATGCACTTTTAGAGAAGGTTTTACGTGATTCGGAGGTAGTTCCACGTTAGGGAGCTTTCGCGCTTCTCTGAACTTTCTTTAGGAAGGATGGTAGTTTGTATCTGAATTGGAACACTGTTAGTGTCGAGTTACCTGTACCAGAAAAACTGCTTTTACGCGGGAGCGCGCATTTTGAATATCGCTCATTTATTAAGGAAAAAACCATAACCACTTTCGAACTTATTGTCCTAATCGCAAAATTTTACACGCATTGTAAAATTTCTTAAGAATTTCTTAAACAAACGGTTTTGCTTTAAAACTACTCTGAACTCTTTGCTGTCAGATTTCCGTACTCCGAAATCATACCATATCTGATTCTAACGCTGCATGATGGTTTCTATGCGCTTCGTGTGCGGTTCTTTCATGACTTCGAGGTATCTTATAAAGCTTCTTCGAGAATTTTTATATGCAACCAGTTGCTAAATTACCAACATTTTAAATTTTGAAATAATGATTTATTTACAACTTTTTTGCAGCCTCTCATAGGGAGCAATATGCAACGTCCTGGCTTGTTCCCTCTGTTCATCCTCATGGTGAGAAAGATATTCAGCAAATATATTTGTGAGATCTGTAACTATGTCTTCACATCGATATTTTAAACCAAACACCCTCTCTACGAAGTAACCAGTAAAACGATTCTATGTTCAAGCTACGGACCTTCAGAAGGCAGTTAGCACCGTAATAAACATTGACTGGGTAAAAATGTCTGCTGAATGTATGCGTGTGCGCACGTTTGTATATGTAAATCGGTAGTACTGGTGAGGCCCGGTTTAGCAGATATAGCATTGACTATATTACTTCTTGATTTATAACTTACTCAACACAATTTGTTCGACGTGAGGCTGGGCACCACGGGGAATTATCGCCTACTTTGAATACGTGGCAACCTACCAGAGGCGTCTTGTAATACAAATCAGCTCACAGTGTTGCATATTTAGTATTGTCTTGAACTAGTGGAACGTTGATTTGTTGAAATGACTACATACATAACCATACAAGGTTTCATCTCACCTCGTATTCTAATTTTATTGTCGTATTTTTACAAATATATTTAAAGATAAGTAGTATTTAAATACTGGAAGAAAACAGGTCTTTTGATATTCCAACTGCTGCGACGAGTCTTCTAATAGATATTATGGAAACATAAACATGACGCAAACATGTACATGCCTCATTTAGAAGATGTTTAGCATAAAATGCTTGACACCCCCTTGCGTTACTGTGGCTGCCATTTTAGGTTGATTTATTATGCTGATTTCGAGATGTCAATCGCTGACATTTGTACAATTGCTCGTAATTCGATAAACGCTACGCGAAATGATGAAAACATGGATAAACATACTTTAAAAAACTGATGCTATATTGATAGGATGCTGTGTCGAGTCAGGCTGTTTTTACTTTCCTACCTCTGTTCTGCATGTAAAAAGCCAAAACGCATCAACATTGCCTGAACCGAGATAACCTTCACCAAACCCTTCACAAAAATATATATGCAATAGCACAGATGGTAACATCATACACTGGGTAAATATTGCCCAAAAGCGTAATAAATGCACCTGAAATGCACATTTCAGTACTCACGTTTTGCCATTCTAGGTTGCGGTACCGAAAAGTAAGTTTTGATTTTTCTTTACTTTGGTTTGATAGTAAACATACCTTCATATCCATCGTAAAAATCTGCTACGTCAGATTTTTCAGTAGATTTTCTAAAATATATAAAAGGCTAAGACTCTAGCTAAGGCGTTGTGCTGCTGAGCAGCTGAACCCAAGGACAGGAATTCAATCACGGCTGTGCTGGCTGCTTTTTGTAGAGGCGAGAAGCGAGAACGTCAGTTTGCTGAGATTTCTGGCGCGTTAAATATCCTCAGCTGGTAAACCTACATCCATAGGCACCCACCACGGCGCACCTCGTAGCTCATGCGTAGCTTCGGCGCGTTAACCCCACAATGAATCTATTACATCTCGATATCAGTCTAGCTCTGCAAACGACCATCATACTCTCCAACACATGATGTTCTGATCGAGAGTTCGTTTTATGTGATTAGGCCTGTGCAAACGTGGCTTTCTTCGGCGTTGTCGGGCGAATGGGACAACCGTCTGTCTGGAGTCGGCATGGTTTAGCTGCATCGGGAAAACAAGTGAAAAAGGGAGGCTAAGTTTTCCTAGAGATAACCACTTTGTGATGCCTGTGCCTGCATATACGCACGCTGTTTATATGTATGAAACAACGGCTGTAAGAAAGGGTTCGCCCAAATAACATACCAATTTTTGAAATCTTGACTCAACGCATAATTTATGTTAGATGATTATCTAATCGGTGCGACACAATTGTTTCGAAGACATGTGCCTTCGATCGGGAACGTTGTCGCTGAAGTAGTTTCTTTCTGTGATGTATAGGCGATAACACACATTTTGAAACCGAATACTTAAAACTCTTTATTTTTGAGAACCTAATACAGTAAAACCTTGTTATAACCATTGCTTCGTTATAGCCACTGTCCAATTCTACTGACAATTCACATCAATACAGGGTGTACTTACCACCGAATGGCAGAGCAGCACGTGAAAAGAATAAAAAACAAGCCGACGAAAATCCGCAAAGAATCGTTATTTTTTGCACGCCAAACGGCTCATCCATGATCATTAGGGCAGCAAACGAGCAGGCTGCTCACTTCGCCCAGAAAAGTCTTTCACTGATTTTTGACGCGTCTTCTACAGATAAACAAGGCCTTTTTTCAGCAGAAGCTGTGATTTAGAGTGCGTCCACACCGCCGTAGTGAGCGCCAAAGAAGTAGCGCAGCAGGTCTGTCGTATCCAGGTAGAGTAGCTGGAGGAAAATCTAGGCACCCTCCCGGGAGCGCGGGAGACGCGCACCGACGGCGTGTTGCCACGCTCTTGCACTTATGTTAGCGCGCTGGAGTTGGTCGTCCCTAGCCTGCACGAGTTTTGAATTACCGCATACGAGATGCAACGTACCTCGTTGCGCTCTATAAGCCATTGACCTGACCGGTGCCAAAATAGTTCGTAAACGCTCGCACTGGAACAAAAAAACTTCGCTCTACCCGCTGCAAGGCAATTTTACCTTTCTAAAAACCGAGCCCTAATTTGAATTTCAAGGGGAGTAACGATTGCTTCGTTACATCTATTATTTCATTATATTCTGTGTCGTTAAAAAGTGGTTTCGCTGCAATACAAACGAATGTTCTTTGTTCTATCTGTTGGATGCTGTGGAATTTTACCTATATTTTTACCCGTTCCTACCCACTCTCGTTCCTGCGGTGGTGCAAAGGGTTTTCCCCCCTCAACACAAAATCCTGCCGACACCCATGGCAACATTGTGGTGAGGCAGAAGTACAACATAGAAGTGGCGTTCACTGCTTGCATGAGTCTTGTCAATTCTTCTGTTATTCCCGCTCTACCGTTGATAAAAAGATTTACGGTGACGTCCAATTCATTTCAGATTTTCTGCATTTTGGCAATTGTGGGATTTCCACTGCCCCTATCCCCCCGCCATCCCGAACACGTCCATTTTGAGGATTCTTGCGGGGACGTTATCAGGGACGACATCCTGACCTACTTTTATGATAGTGTTTAACAGTGAAGCTGTCTAGCAAATCATAATTTTTCGTGTCCGCAGTTAAAAATAACCAAACATTGACGAGTGCGCGCATGCGAGCGCGGACGTCGGGGCGCCCCTCCGGAAAATAACAGGCTGACAATAGTGAAGGGCACTTAGTTGTGGTTGGATGGCACTGCAACTGACCGCGAAATTTTCCCTTTTTAAATATACGGCACATAGGAACGATCGCAATATTTATGGTGGAGGCATTTTCGTCACTTTTCACAGTGCTATCGGTAGCCTGCCAATAAACCAAAATTATACACCATGCGAAACGATCTGGTGCAACGGCTTTGAGAGGTCTACAATGGCTATCGGGTTGTTGTACAGT
Source organism: Haemaphysalis longicornis (assembly GCF_048455015.1). NCBI lineage: Eukaryota > Metazoa > Arthropoda > Arachnida > Ixodida > Ixodidae > Haemaphysalis > Haemaphysalis longicornis. Next base: position 955,244 of record NW_027526282.1, on the reverse strand, counting down.
TAACCTCCACAGAAAAGCTCTTTATTGTTTCAGCTTATCAATATATTACTAACATAGATGCAACAGGTGATACTTTTGCGGGAGATTTCAATTTGCCAAACATAGAATGTTCCCAAGTTCAGCCTAAAATAACACTTCGTCGCTAATAACAACAAATATTGGTATAACTGACAAATGTTCATCGGTGCAACGAATTTATTTTTTAATACTAGAAGAAAAAAACAACTTTATGCGGAACTAGGCGGATATCACGTACATTTTGTGTTCCATCATAGGTATGGCGAAAATGGTCAATCTGACAGATGAAGCAAGAAAGTATGTCGAAGGAATGGGTGGGTGTGGAAAACACATCGACGGATGGAATCTATCTGGTCAGTACGAGTACTGGCCAACAACTTTTAACAAATTCATGTAAGCATGTTTAAATATAATTATGTTATTTTATAGCCACAATGAAACTGATAGCTGGTCCTTATCATTTTTGTATGATCTAAGTGGAAAATACGAATGGGCGTAATAGGTTGCTTGTGCCCTGGAAGTGAAAAGCGGAGCTTTGTAGATTCCAAAGTTCTACTTATTTCGGTGGCTATGCATGAGCTTAATTTACCGGTGCGACCTTTGGTTTACTGGGACGACCTTTGGTTGCTATGCGTGGAGTTAGTTTACTTGGATGACCTTTAGAACAAAGAATGACCCGCTACTCTTATGGTTACTCTAATTCAGTATAGAGAATATGTACCTCTTTGGAGCCCTGTTTTATAATGAGATTGCTAGTAAAGAATTTTTTTTCGATTATTAAATATTGTTGTTAACGTCAACTTTCCCTAACTTTGCAATTAAAACACACTACTAAACTTTACTCTATAACAAACACCGAGTGATCGTGTAAATAATGCACAGCTGACATTTGCCCTGGGGAAACCTCTTTCGCCTACAATACCCGCAACGTACATGAATGAGGTTCGGCCACGAAAAAAAGAACGAGATTTGTAAATTCTTGAATAGACGGTATAGAAAGCGTCTGAAAAAATTGTTCCTGATTTAGAGATACCAAGGTGGTGGGAATGCTTTTTATCAGTGAAAGTGGACCAGAGGGAAGAACTGTGTTTGGTTTAGTCCTCCGGCCAACCTGTACTCTTTGTGACTCCGCGTAGTATGACCGCACTACGTGCTTTGAGTATACTTATAGACTTTCAAATTAAGCCCAACAAAGTAGTCGAGATATCCCTGCAATAACGATATAATATTTCAGGCTGGTCTTAACACGAGTTCAACTACACGTTGTGGCGAACAGAAAGAAGTGTCTTTAACACTGATCTATAAGCATACCGATTAGCCCTTTGCGATCACATTTTACGGAAATTTCGCCTATTCAGGTCACTTTTGTGTTAAACCAGAAACAGCTGCGATACATTCCTACTGATTTAAAGGCAAATTACATCGTCATATGTGCCTCTGCGAAAGCTGCTGGCCATCCTGAGTACCGTGACACCCTTACACGGCGTGTTTAGAAAAAAACACACAAAACTCGTGCACGGGCATTGCGTGTTGTAAATAAAAAGTAATATTCCATAAACTGGATGAACATCGAGAGCGCAAATGCACGCCTTGCGCTGTTGTGCGTCTGTACTTTCGGTTGTAACACAAAGTTTGGGATGGGCATAAACGTTCGTAAAATTCGATAAATTCATACATTTCTTCCAGCTTCTCTTCTGTTCTCGAGCGTTGTGGTGAAGCTGACCAGTGAGTCGTTTTGGATGTTATAATGTTTCGTTCCTGCTCCAAATTCCGAAGCAAAACTAGCTTAATAAACATATCATTGAAAACTCAGTTTTTTTTGTCCGTTTGAACGTAAGTGAATACAGCAACTTTAAGCAGTTTTAACATTTTCACGCACGAGTCACAGTCACAAAGCCGATATTAGGTCCTTTTTGTTTTACAGCTACCGGAACGCGCCGCTAACAGAATGTGATGAATATAAACAAATACGTCTGCAGTACCTGCGGAAAATGCAAACTCTTCAAACATATTTTAAAATTTATAAGCGGATGTAAAATTAGTTTGAATAATTTAACTACATCGCCATCACACTGGACCAGCGTGTCATTTACGGTTAAAAAAGGGGTCGCAAAAAATTTCTATTGGGCATATAATTTCTCAACGAGGTAACTAATACATCGATAAAAGAAATCAAGGCCCAAACTCCACCTGAAGTAATCGTAAAATTCTCGCGCTTCTTTCAACAGCCACCCAATCAACGCAACAGTTAAGATACTGAAGTGCAAGAACGACAACAGCTCACATTCCGGCTCCACCGGCTACCGCGCAGCGGCGTGCAAAAATAGGTTCACTTGGAAAATCGACGCTGGTATCGTCAGTCCTTTTTCTCTTCCTTATAACATAACTCTTCCCATGATTAGGCAATCTGGGAAAAAACAAATTAACAATCGGACAATCCTCATCGAACTCAACAACAAAACTGAAATCATGTGGGAGAAGGCACGTGCAAAATACAATACAAAACGCAGAGCATGGTACATATTTACAAAGGTGAGTGCTCATGTGCAATATTTCGAGCGTTTTGCATGACTTGGATGTCGCGGCTTCTGGACAGCACACAAAAGCGACTTGTTGAGCTGTTATGCTGCTATGGATCACATAACCCTGTTTTTATTGCTTTTTTTATTTCAAATCAAAACTTGTTTAGAAGAAACAGTGCAATTGAGGTAGTTGAAGCGCATAAAATCAACAGAATAAATTTTTGCAAGATGTTGAGGAGTGTGTTAGACCTCATGAACATGATTCTTAGAAGAATACTGCTTACTTTTTACTACAGCATATAGCATTGCTACGACTTTACAGCCCGCAACACGGCATTCTCGTACGCCCCTAGAACTCCGTGTCTCTCTCGAGTGTAATTCAAGCAGTCTAACTCGTCCCGTTTGCTAACTTTACGGGAAATTTGTGGCCTGTCGCTTATTTGGTTGTTTACGAGTATCGGTAGTTTGTTTTCTCGCCTACTCTGCCATGGAATAGCGTATAGGTTGGAATGGGGCTGGTCGAGAAGCCGCTGGATGGACGCGTAGGGCAGCGCAAAGCCTTCCGTCCCCCCACTAGAGACATCTCGCTTGCAACTTAAGGAGTATGCATTTCGTGAGACTCCGGCCACATGTTACGCCAAGAGGATCAAAGCGCCAACGCAGCTATAATGCTGGGGGTTCGAGGCTCGGCTTCACGTCCCAATTTCCCAACGTGCTTACTCAGCTTGGCATATCGTTCCTCTCTGCACATGCCCTACGTCGTCTGTTCCCTTTTTGCCGGGTATTGAAGGATATACGGCAAAATTTTCACCACATCTAGGATCTGTTGATCACATGATATAATTGTATTCAAGCTTTAGTAGCGCAACATGTCGCAATGCAAGCGATGAGCCGGGCAATCGCAACCTGGTAACAGCAAAATTCCTGCTTATAACATTACTGAAGCTGGGCGACAAAACTATGCTTCGAAGACGCAACCAGATAACGCGGACCAGCGGAAGGAATAATTAAGTCAGTAGCATGTGTGTTGACGGCCTATCCGTGATCCGCATCGTCATCCAATGCAAGGCACTACAGGCAACATGACACGAACACTTCCCGCGACTGTAGAGACAAAACATTCCGGCCACATAATCCAAGCGTTCAAGCCAATACTCTGCATTTTTAAACTTCTCCCCTGGAAAAGATCTCGAATTTTGCGGGGCATGAAGATCCGACGAAGGAGGATGCCCATGTGCTTGCTTGTGAGGTTAGCCGCTGAGGGGATCACTCACCCTTACAGGTGCCGTGAGGATTGCGAACTCGGTTTGTGGGTCTTGCACGCGGCGGTTCGCCTTGTGGGTGGTTGTTGAGTCCATTAGGTCCCAGAAAGTAATGAAAGAGGCTTCCGGATTTAAGCGCATGGTTTGTTAACCAAACGTTACACCACTAAACGCAACGCAGAAGCCGTGCTCCCGATAAAAAAACACAGCCTTTATAGCGCGAAGTATCAAAGGAAGACAACTCGGAAAAAGGAATCACTAATATACATGTATGCACACAAATATGACTAGTACCCGTGGTTTTAATACTGTATTTTAATACTTACATATAGCCTGCATAACGCAACTGCCACAAACACATTGCTGGGGTATGTGTAATTCTAATTTTTGAGCTGCGGTACTATTGGGTAAAAGTATTTATATTTTCCTGTATATTCATTCATTAACCTGCTCATATGGTATTCTCCACTGTTTAACCAGTGGTTTGTTCTAGGAAAAGGAATGCACCACAGTGCAGGGTTGGGGAAACTGTATGGAGCCGCTGAAGCTGCTTCTAGAATAAATAAAGACAGAAAGGCCTGGTTATTATTTTTAACGCTGTGTTTTACAATACATCACAATACGCCTGTAGTTAATAAGTGTGGAATGGCAATATCTTGTAACTTTGGAAAAGATTATGCGAGGGTGCATCCCATGAAGCTTTTGCGATAAGGAGAAGTTCTTTTTTATATGCGAGAAATCTGTTTTCGTTCATTTAAAAGTTGTGCTCCAGACCAGAGCAGTAGTTTACCTGTGAGCAAAAAGGGACCGAGTTATAGAGGAGTAACGTAAAATGAGTGCTTAAAATATTTTTGAAATTGCATCGAATTTCCGGACTTTTATCTAGATTTGTGGGAACATAATCTCCTTGCGAGTTCCACACTAAATGCCCGTTAAATTTGATTCCTAAAACTATAGCTTCTGAGGTCACCTCAACAAATTCTGCACCGATTTTAATGTAGAAATCATAATTTAACCGCTTCTGATAAATGGTGAAGAGATTGTTTTCGTTTTTTTTACTGTTTATTTTTAATGTATTTTTGTAGCGTCAATCATTAAGATTTTCGGGTGTCGAATTTGCAATGTAACAGCTTATCAGGACTGTCAGGATGAAAAAATACGCTCTTCTGATCGGCGTATATGACGAACGAAGCTTGATCGGTAATGTTTGCGATATCGTTGATATAAGAAATAAATATTAACTGGCCTAATGTTGTTGTCTGAATGACACCTGCGGTGAATAGCTGCTACGGTGCAACCTCACCGTTTATTACTACTGATTGAGCTCGATCCGCAAGATACGACTGCAGACGTCTACGAGGTGGACCACGTATTCCGTAGGGTTCGAGCTTCAAGAATAGTGTAGGATAATTTAAACCATCACATGTCTTCGGTAATGTTCAACACTCCCGTAAGAAAATTTTCATCTCCCAATGTCGTAACAATAATTTCGGTGTGTTTTATTAAAGCGAGTTCCGTTGACTTGTCCTTGAGAAAAAGTATTGACGGGGTCACGTTAAATAATGGTTCGTGCTGCGTAGACACCGCACTGAAATTTTGATTAAAAACTTCGCCAATCCACAACACCATTTATCGAAAATTCCACTAACCCACTTTTTATAGTGCGACACTGTTCCGTGCAACTAGCGCCGTTCGAGATGCACGGAAATGGTCAGGAGAACACGTTGAACCCTTCAACCTCCGACCGATTCCCACTCAGCCATCAAAGTTAAAGTTAACCCGAACGTAACGGCAGAGACAAAGTTCCGGTTCAGAAGCATTATGGATTTTTTTGTTTTAGTTTTTCAAAAGGTCTCGCGGACATTACATGGGGGAAATAACAATATGGCACAATCCACTCTGAACAGCACAGAAACGCAGTAACTAGGGAGGTTACGTATAAAGTACAAGAAAAGAAAACTTTGCATGCAAGAAAGCACGAGGGAATACGGAAAAGAATGAAGTATTACAACAAGTTCATTTTCAGAATAAATGTAAGCACACAATATATGCTCATTAAAAAGGGAAGTGGGCCATGAGCGGGAATAGTCAATTTTCTGAATACAAACACTCAAACAGGCGTACACGTTCGATGATAGATGTTTCAGGATTATAACGATGAAAACGCGGTTGGGAATTGTGTTTGATTCACTAAGAGCTAAAGGGTTTAAAGAAAGGCGGTATAGGCCGGTACGCAAGAAGTCACACTGCATTTTATTTGTGTGCTGTACCCCTGTGGAAACATGTCGCGCAGGTATTCATTGCAATTACTGACTGTGGCGAATGTTGTCCTAATAAGAAGCGCGCGCTCTTGTTTTGCAACAATTCTATTTTTGTAGTAAAGGGATAATAGTAAGGATGCCAAATTATTCCAGCATTTTAAGGTTTTGTTACTACAGGGGAACTAAATGCGAGCAGGTTTTTTTTATTTCTATTGAACAACCAATGAACAACGAATAAAACCAAGGCTCTTGCATGTACCAACAAAAGGGAATCATTGTGCACTTTGCAAAATAGTGTGTGAGATGGAATTCTAGGTATTCAAACGAATGAACAATCGCGTTCAACAATGGCGTATTGAGAGTATAAATAAATGAAATGATTCCGTTGCCTATTGTGAAAGGCGTGCGTTTAGTTTTTCACATTAATACTCATCTGCCACTATAGCACACACTCTTCAATCTATGCGAGTCATATTGGAGTTCACAACAATCAGACTCGCTAGTTACACTCCTATAAATTACACAATCGTCTGCAAACATCCTAAGAGAAGAATGAATACCCACACAGATTTTATGTAAATAAAAAAATACTGTAGGATCTATGACAAACCTCAGGAAACCCCTGCTTTCACTAGCTGGAATAAAGTCTGCACATCGTTTTTAATAATTGCCCGATGTCTATTACGAAGGCCTTTATTAACCAACCTAATAGCACTGGTTTATAATTTAGGATTTCCCATTTTGTGTAAAAGTCCATCATGAGGTACATGGTCCAATGCTTCTCAAAATCTATAGAAATGGCATCCGGTTGCTGAAATTGATGTAGGAAGCAACAAAACTGAGTTGTTAATAAAAACATTTGGGTTCGGCAAAAGCGCCCGCGCTGTAACTCATGTTCCGCCAAGAAGAGAATGTTGTAATTTGTCACGTATTTTATTATTTGGGACCATAGCATGTGATGATGGGGTTTGCATAAAACGGAAATTAAAGATATTGGTCTATAGTTGCAAAATTCAGTTTTGTACTCCGCTTTGAATATTGGTACCACCGGTCAGTTTTCGATCATCACGGGGGACACCCATGTACACTAATTGTTGGAAGATAAGTGCGAAGTATAGTACTGAGTATTGTGTTGTTATGTTTAGCAGGTCATTGTTTGTCCCATCAGGACCAGGACTTAAATAAGTCGGCAATTTATCGATAGCTCTTCTAAGCATATCTCAGGTGACCCCATTTCAAGGCTTGTTGCAATGAAATTTAGTGTATATGGTTGCATTGTACATCGAAGTCCTTTCCGGAAAACCAGGGCAAAAATAGGAATTGGAAGCATTTGACACCTCTAGACGATGTGATCCAGATTTAGACACAAACTTAGGTATTTTGTTTTCAAGCTGATGGAGCAACTACTCAAAATTTTTAGGGTTTGTTTTTTAAAAAAATTGTAAATCGACTTTAAAAGATTTATCGTTTGCTTTTTTCTACATGTTTCTTGTACACTTTACCATGCTGGAGGTTTAGTACACTCCTTGAACCTTTTTCCGCCCCTGGCCTTGATATACAAGCGCTTGTTTTTATTATAACATCGCTTTAAATGTCTTGAAAATAACGGCTTATCAGTCGTTTCAAATAGGTATTTGTGGGGACGTACTCTTATGGATTTGTCTCAGCCTATCGCTGAAGAAGAAGCAGTTTTCAGGCACCAAACGTGCTTCATATGGCTGCAAGAACGATTATAAAAACTGTTCTATGTTCTTTTTTTCTCCCGTCAGAATTGCTTTTAGCAAATTCGTATACGATGTGTGTCTGGGGTGCCTTCTTTCTCGCACCGGCCCTAAATTTTGTGTTGTGTCCTTACGACACGTTTTACATGTGGCAGTCACTAAGCACCGTATTGTAACTGAAAAAGCCGAGAAAGTAGTTCGTCAGAATTCATATAGAGTTCCCTCAAAACAGGGAGAATCAATTCGTCGCAAGGTAAACAATCTCTTACACGATGAATGTATGCAGCCCTCGGCCAGCGCGCAAGCATTGTCAGTTGTACTCCTGGTACACAAGGCGAAACTCCCCGCGTTTGCTTTTAAAGACGATAGTCTTTCTTGGGCTACTTAAACCCAGAAATTTTGGTCTGTCTGTATGTCTGTCTGTCCGTCTGTCTGTCTGTGACTCGATTCAGCCACCCGGCCGAAGTAAAACAATGCCTGCGCAATAGTCTTATATAGTCACAGCTAAATCTACCCGTCTAGGTCTGGTGTAAGGTTCATACTTGTCAACATTGTTGAAGAAGAACAGGACATTACGCAAATATGAGACAACAAATCAATACAGAAGTGATATTTGCAGTGTTCCTTTATAAAAAAATCAAACATGCTTGACTTTTGCGAAATTAAATACTTCATCAACTGCAGAAAAAGAATTCACTCCGCCGTCGCCTGCTGTCGCCCGCGCCACTATAGCTTCTGGCGCCATTTTAAGAAATCAACCGGCAACAGTTACGCAAGGTTCCACTAGATAGTTTCCACGTTCTGCTTGCAACGCACGTGGAGTAGGGAAACGCGGTTCTATAAACGTTGAAGTAGGGCGCCTCGATTAACGAGCGTCTTCGCCGTACGGCAGCGTTCGCATCGAGACACCCGGTTTGGAGCAGGGGAACGCGGAAAATTTAAAATGATTTAAGCAAACCTTTGGAGTCTTTACCTTGAGAGGAGCGCGACGCAAGAGGAACAACATGAGAGGTGAGCGGGAAAGCGAAGGGAGGCATTTACTTCGCAAAAGACAATAAAGACTGTCGTCTTTTGACGGCATTTGCAACGAAAGGAGCAGATACGCGGCCATTTTTTTATTACACGGGACGCAAGCACATTTGAAAGGAAGGTGTTGCTCCCCTGCTTCTTATTGATGAGTCCTGAGAAAGTTTGCATCAAGTTGAGTATTCTGATCTATAGACTTATGCAGTCGGTAGTGAAACATCGAATGGGATTAACACGATAGCAAAAGACTGTCTTTATTGCCCCCTGTGGCTAATTTTAATTTAAGGCGCTGCTATTCCGTCTCTCCTCAGCCCATGAACCTTTGAAAGAACGATGGACGCTGTTCTTACTGAGTTTAACTTTAACTTATATCTTGCGTACCTGAGTTACATTGTACTCGTGAGTCCGACATTTAGTGCGACAGACACATCAGGTGTCTGTCGGCCCACTGGAACGCGGTACCCTCTCATGAAAACCTAAACGTCCACTTAGCGTTCAAACAGCTTATGTCTCTCGGGAATGTGTTGCTATCTCGTATTGTCGGCTTCGATATTGACAAAATGGCTACGGTAACCGCTTTATGCCACCGGCAGATAAATTGCCTGTACGACGAACTTCAATCCTTCGTGTCAACTAAGTGCATTCAACCGCTAAGTTCTCTAATGAACATTGTGACAAGTGTGTGGCGCCCCCCATCCCTGATATTCGTTGGCCGCTAAGAGTGGCCCCACCAGGCTCGGTGGGCAACCTTGTGTGTGGCCGGGCAAGAAACACCTCCGAGCACAGCTGCACGGGGGTCAGTCACCGTCACCACCAGCACGCTGCATGTCGTCTCTCGGCTGGAGGGTACCCCTACCCTCCCAGGTTCACGAACGCGGGACTAAATCGTGACACTGGCGACGAGGGAAGAAGCCCGCGGAGCGGCCGAAGCCACCATGAACGCCGCCACCGAGAACGCCGAGACACCGCCCCCTCAAGCCAGCCGCCATTACGCCATGCCGCTGTACGGGAGGCTCGAGCCGTTCGAGGGTGAAGGGTCCGCCTGGCCGGTCTACGAGGAGCAAGTCGGCGTGTTTTTCCGGGCGAATGACACACCCGAGGCAAAACAGCGCGACATCTTCCTGGCCAGCTGCGGGACCCGCGTCTTCGCTCTCCTGCTCGACCTGCTCAAGCCGGCCACGCCGCACGAGAAGTCGCTGGGTGAGCTGCTCGCGACGCTACGCTCGCACTACAGCCCGGCTCCGTCGACGCTAATGGAGCGTTTTCGCTTCAATAACCGGAGCCGCCGAGACGGAGAGACGCTCGGGCAGTTCGTCGCAGCGCTGCGAGGGTTGGCGAGCGGCTGCGCCTTCGGGGAGCAGCTCGACTCGCTGCTCCGGGACCGTTTCGTCTGCGGCATCAACGACCCCGCCATGCAGACGAGACTCCTGGAGCTTCCCGACCCCTCGCTAGACGACGCCGTGAAGGCAGCGCTGGCGATGGAGGCTGCGGCCAAGGACGCGGGCGAGCTAGCGCGTGCGGCCGGCGCACCGTCGGCGGAGGCGGCGGTGAACAAGATGGCGGCACGGCATGGCAGGTGCGTTCGCTGCGGTGGTGACCACCCCCCCTCCCAGTGCCAGTTCGCGCAAGCGGAGTGCTTTGCGTGCGGAAGAACTGGGCACATTGCTCGGGCGTGCCGAGGGGGGACGACGGCGGACGGACGGAAGCAGCAGCCGGCGCCGAGCACAGGTTCCGCGCCAGCCCAAGGCCAAGGGAGTCGGCGCAAGGGTAGGCGGCGGGGGCGTGCGGCAGCAGCTTCGGGTGCAGCGGCTAGGCTTCACGTCGTGGCCGAAGACCCGCAGATTTTCGACATGTGGCACGCGGGCACAGTGCATCCGTCGGTGCCACCATACATGCTGACCGTCGAAGTCTGCGGGCGCCCCATCTCCATGGAGCTGGACACAGGGGCCAGTGTGTCGGTCATGGCCGGGAAAGCCTTCAAGCGCACCTTCCCTGGCGTGGCCGTCGAGGCGTCGGGCGTCATGCTGCGCAGCTACTCCGGACAGCTCGCCCAAGTCGAGGGTCAAGCCCAGGTCAGCGTCCGCCTTGGCGACAGGGAGGCCACCCTTCCCCTGTACCTGACCAAGGGGCCGTCACCGACGCTGCTGGGCCGGAACTGGATCCAGGCGTTGGGCGTGAGGCTGCCGGAGTACCAGGAAGCAGTGCATGCAGTGGCAGACGTCCCCGGCCTCCTGACCAAGTTCGAGGCCCTGTTCCAGCCCGGGGTGGGCACATTCACCGGCACGGCGGCAAGCATTCATGTTCCAGAGGGAGCACTGCCCCGTCCAGCCCGACTGCATGGACGGCGTCATCGAGCAGCTGCTGCACCGGCGAGAGGCCGGCACCAACGGCGGCGGGGTGCTGGGCACCAACGGCCGCCTGCTGCACCTGGTGGTGCTGGGTGCCAGGGCCAGCGCCCAGCAGGTGGCACAGGCTATGCGGCAGGTGCTCCCGCAGGGTTTCCGGCTCGACGACAAGGCCCAGTACGCGCTGGACTTCAGTATCATCGGCGGCGACGTGGGCCTGCCGCACAACTCGTTCCACACGGAGCCCCTGCCCCACAGCTGCCTGTGCGTGTGCACCAGCCAGCCGGGGCTGGAGTACATCCGCGAGAGCCTCGAGAAGACCCTGCTAGCCAACCTGGAGCAGGAGAACCGGCTGCCCTTCCACGGCCTGCCCCTGGTCATGGTGTTTGCGGGCCAGGGGGACTTCCTGCGCGAGGAGGTCGTCAACCGGGCCAAGAGCCTGCAGTGCCCCTTCGTGGACGACGGCGGCGGCCTGGACCCCGTGCGGCTGGAGCAGGCGCTGTGCGCGCTGGTGGAGAGCATCGAGCGGCTGCACATCTACCAGGCGCTGCCCGCGGTCTCGGGGCCCCGGCTGGACATGCGGCTGATGCTGTGCATGCTGTGCGGGGACCCGTACGCGCCCGAGTAGGTGCTTGCGCCCCTGCTGGCGCAGCCGGGCTGCCAGGCCACGGGCCCGCTGCACTGCCTCAGCCTGGACTCCTTCAAGGGGAGCCAGCTTCACCGACCGCTGCCAGATCAGCACCAGGGGCTGGTGCTACTCGCGCCACTGCGGCACCACGCGCAAGTCCTTCGACACCGGGAAGGCTGACAGCTGGTGTGAGTGTGACACAGGCAGCACCTAATGCTGCCACAACGGCCTCGACACCTGTGCTCCGGCGGAGTGAGAGGCTGCGGAGACCTCCGGACCGGTACTCGCCGGGGGGACAGGTGTTGTTTTGTGTTTGTGTAGGACAAACAAACTTGGGGGTGAGGGGTGTGACAAGTGTGTGGCGCCCCCCATCCCTGATATTCGTTGGCCGCTAAGAGTGGCCCCACCAGGCTCGGTGGGCAACCTTGTGTGTGGCCGGGCAAGAAACACCTCCGAGCACAGCTGCTCGGGGGTCAGTCACCGTCACCACAAGCACGCTGCATGTCGTCTCTCGGCTGGAGGGTACCCCTACCCTCCCAGGTTCACGAACGCGGGACTAAATCGTGACAAACCTGACTTCTTTATTCGTATACCAAAACAACGTTGTGCTATTTGTTAGTGGTCTGAAGCAGTGCACAGCTTATCCTAGGTGAAGACGCATGTTCCAACAAGCCTGATATCAGCACACTTGGAGTAACGTTGGTTTCGGTGCACTCTATGGTGGAGCGGAAGGATGGTACTTTACCCGGAATTGCTTACGCATGTCGCCCCTTATCGCAAGCGGAGAAGAAATATTTCACGACCGAAAGAAAATGCCACACCGCGATATGGCTGTTACAAAACGTTGCCGTTTTCGATATGAGAGGCCCCTTGAAGTTGACACCGAAAACCAGTCTTTCTGTGGCACCAAAATAAAAAAAATTCTCCTGGACGTTTTCGGTGCTTGAAGTTACAAAGAAGTGTCTACCGAAGTCTGGAAGACGCTACACTGAAGGGGATAGCATATGAAGCCCCCTAGAGCAGCTTTGAATGGAAGTATAACATGATACAGCTTTCCTACAAACGCTTCTAGAGCTAACTATAGAAGAAGAACAGAAACGTTCTCGGAATTTTGCCTCTCATATAGTATCTTTTATATCGCATCTCAAATCCTCAACAACTCTTCGTATGCTCAGTGTTACCTGCCACGGTGTCCTCCGCAACAAACGCTTTGGACACTACCAAAGCTAACCAATCCTTTGCGGTGCCGAGAGCGCTACGCGGCAGTATCCTGAGTGTTTTCATGCCACCCGCATTTGCCTTGGCATGCGTATTTAGCTAGCACACTGGCATGTATTCTGCACAAATAATACTTCCCGTTGCTAGCTGCGTGAGTCATGCGCTGTTTTATGAAGATGGCGGGAGTGTCAGCGGAAGAAAACACGGCATTCAAAACGAGCTGGGTTTCCTCAGCATATTCGTGTACCGAGCATGACACTTAGCCAGCTCGGCGAAGGTTTCCCTAAGGCTATTTCTGGCGTGATCAGTCAAGAAAAAGTAAATTGTAGCCACTCTTGACTATCTCACTTGTTATTGCGAACTACAATAATTACCTAAGAGAACGTCGACCGAAACGGCAGGATTTTTTCTGCAGAACACCTCCTTCCTTCAGCCCATGGAATAGTCACAACGTACTAAGATACAAAATACCGGGAGAATATACTCTAGGGGTAATGCAACGCTGTTAAAGTGATAATCGCAAAGCAATGGCGCAGCATATGCGCCGAAAAACGGGATCACATAAAGGCTGAACGAGACTCTCGCTGATATGAGTTGAATGTGCACTTACGACGATAACCGCAACAGGGAAAAAGTGCTGCGTTATCAGGCCTTCGTTAACAATGTGGAAAATCAAGAAAGAGCAATTTTTATATTTTTCGTTTGATGTGTGGTCCCAAGGCAGGACACAGTTTGGTGCTATGTTGCTGTCCGGTGATGTTATGAAGTGTGCCCTCAGACGCGCGCGCAAGCACACCGCCCAACATGAACGCAAGCGCACGCACACGAACACGCACAGACACGCACACAAACCTTCAGAAAAAGTTGAATTTTTTCAGCCTTCCCATTCAAAAGGGGCGATTTGCCGTACAAGACGGGTAAGCTAACCCAGCGGTGCACATCCTAAAAGCGGTCGAGTGCTGGCCCTGGGAGTCGCTCTTACCTGTTTTCGTAGTGGGCGCGAAGGGAAACCAAGGCGCTTTATTTATCCTGACAAAGGCAGCACACTCAGCTATGGCACTACAGAAGCCGGTGGTGGGACACTATTCAAGTCACTATATTTATTAGTGTTTTTAACGTTGCTTGCCGGACTGTTTCCATTTATTCTTGAGTATTTTGGTGGGAAAGGGGGGGGGGGGCGCATGTATAAGGAGCGTATTTTTTTTGGCCGATCCTTTTTGTAAAATTTTATTTCAGCTACTTTTCTTATTTCTAACGTTTTTCAAAAATATTTCGACCAGTTATACCTTTCACGCGACTAGAAGGATTAAAGGAACTACTTCCGCCAACTTTGAATTTTCGTGGGAATGCCGGAAGGTACATGGTTCGCTCCTTTTCACAAATTTTTTATCCCATTTTGAACGTTCTGCAGCGGACTAATTTATTTCAATATTGGGTGCTGAGCGACATAATTAAGATACGTATTTGTGATAATGTCAGATCATTTTTGTGAATTAGTTTCATTGGTCGGCTGCAACATTCAGTCCTACTAATTATTTCCAATTTCGGTATTGTGAAGATTAAAGGTGTTTCTTCTGCCTGTAATGCATTTTGGAGAAAATGCATGGCGCAACACGGGCTTGAATGTGCTGGTACTTAGCTTAGAATGCTACGCATTAAAGCGTGCAGTCAGACTTCAAGAACATATGACTATGGTTGCCATAGCATACGAGTATGGCTTAACTCAATGCAAAAAATTGTGGTTGATCCCTCTTTCATAGGAATCGGTAAAGAACGAAAGTGCAATGTGCCTTCACAGGATCAATTCAATTTTTATTCTGCATCAATATGAACTTGCACATCGCTATTTCTATTTCGTCGGTATGCCACCGTCAGACGCATCAACATAAACACTAGATTGCACGTGCGGGAGCACTGCGAAACCGGAATGAAACCACACGGGCTCACAAACCGTGCGAAAAAAACCGAACGGGTTGCCAGCGAATAGTTTGGTGAACTCGCGGTACACTCCAGCAAAAGAGCATGATTTGCGGGGCTGTCTTGTGGGTTTGCTTGGCGTGCGACGACCTACCGACGCGTAACTTAGGCAATGTGCGACCACTGCGTTCCTGCTCCCTGGAGTGTACGGTAGACGGTTGCGTTTCGGCGTTGAGCTCAGCTGGCGCCAACTGTCGGCGCTCATTAGCATGCGATGCCTACATCGCTTCACCTCTCTTAGACGGCAGCACCATTTAAATGGAGGCGGTTATAGGAAGGATATAAGGCGCGTTCATACAGCTGTCTGCTCTTCAGCTTATAGTCCAGATGGGAAAGCGCCTAGCTTCTCTCTTTGCGGCGACGGAGTTCTAAGCTCTCATTCTGGCGCAGCCGCGTCAATGGAATTTTTTCTGGTGATGCCATTTTCGTGATGGATATCACGTCACTCAGATTTGGTGGATCCTGGCACAGAACACTTTCTTGTTAAAAATATTATCCACCTGCGGTGCAGAACCAGCGAATGAAGCAGACATAGGCGATACGAATGCCAATCGGCTTTGAAGGAGCAGCATCAGTTTCATGTAGTTATCATTGTCAGGATTGACCCGAGATGCTCAGGGGATAATCGTCGTCAATTGGTGCGGAAAAAATCTCCGAGCCTTTGTCTCAGATCCTTTTGCACGCGTTGAGGGTGCAGGTGCTTATGTGCCTGTGCTCCGATCCGCGGATTGTAGATACCGAAGAAGACGTGTTCCATAAGCCCTGCGTTTTTGAAGCCCTGCGATGGGTTATTCAAATATTCTATGGCCTTTCAATTGCCGCGCACGGGTAACATAAAACAACGAATTTTAAATGCAGAGCATTTGAGTAACTCACGATGTCACCCGCGTTGACGTCCGTAGTCGTAGTCCGCACCCCTCCCCCTACACTATATAAAAAAAATACTATCCGGCGCCTGGTTTCGATCCCTCGACCCTGCGGACGGAACGCAATGTACATGGTGCTCTACCCACTGCGCCACAAAGCCGACGCAGAATGAGAGGCTACGAACTCGCCTTATATCCTTGACTCATTCAAACTACGTCAAGAAGCTGCTGATACAACCCATTCACTACCACCAACTCCCCAAACACTAAACGTTAACGCAATACACCCACCCCCTATGCGACGCATTTACTCGAGTCCCCCTCGCGGGGAGATGGGCCCAATTTTTAATGCGTCACTTTCTTTTAGACTTCTCACTCATAACCTCGTACAGCCTAAGTGAGGTTGCGCATGTTTTTACGGCTTTTTGTTTATTAAACTCGAACGAAGAAGTGAAAAATATGCAACTTTCGACACGTTTTCGTTTCCCAGGGGAAATGATGGGAAAAAGTATTGCAGTCAAATGTCCCGCTGGGAAGTGTTTTACGTTCAGTGCACAAACAGGGTTGACAATTTATTGCGTCAATAGTCTCAGGCTAATTTGTGGATACGCTGCCCGTTGATCCCTCCGTCCTGCGAGATCATGTTCTGTTTGTAACACGTGGCATGGTGCGCTCCATATTAATGCGCGGGCTATATCATACACAGAGATCGACGTTCGACACGTCGGTCAATGCCACAGAACTTCGAGTCATAGGACGCCGCATGGCTTTAGGCATCATACGTAATGAACAGCTTTAACTAATGCTGATTTCGACCCAATTTGCGACAATACAAATCGGGTAGTTTTTCCGACCCTTTCATTTTATTCAGATTCTTTGTATGCTGAAAGCTTGCACAAATGCTTTTGCTGCCGTCCGGGACCTACTTCGCCTTCTCGCGACATAGCTGTGTATGCCACATTGTTCTAACGGTTCTGTACAGTCTTTTTAAAAGCAGATGTGCTTAATCTGGAGCTTTATCCCTCGGCGTACGAAAAAAGTACGCAGAAAAAACTCTCCCGCCGCGGGGCGCAGGGTACGACCTTTGCGCACTTGCCTCAGCAAAAATAGAGTACACGTGAGCGTGCCCATCGTGAGGAGCGCCCGTGACCATCTAGACTTGCGCTTAGGCTTTCGCCATGAGAGGAGTTCTGGCCTACGTCATCGTCATCGTCTACGGCGCGGCCAACCCGTGGCGCGGACCTCGCTACAGGACTCCGCCCCCTCCCCCCCCCCCCCCCCCCCCAAACACACACACACACACACCCTCCCATAAAGCCGGAGGCCGTTGTTTTGCCAAGGTGATGTATTTCGCAGGTTGAGCTTCGGAATTCCGGGGCGGGGTCGTTGAGACGCGAAAGCCGTGGGTGAGTGGTAAGGAGGCAGTGTAAGCGGGCTTGGTTCGGTCATGACCTACGGCGTCTGGGAGGCCGTTGACATCCAGGGTGACAGTTGATGTAGGTGGTGAACGTGCAGAGAGGTTCCCTTTCTCCTGCCTCTGCCCTGGGATCTGCTCTGAGTGTCGGAAGCTATGTCGGCCCCCAGCTCTGCTGTTTCTCCAGGCTTGCTGCACTAGGGCTCAATCCAATATTTTCGGTTACACATAAACGATCTTGTTACCTCGGTGTGGAGTCAGCCCCATGAATGTACCGTTTTCATCGCATCTTTTGTTTCTCTTGAATAATAATTATCCACAGAAAATAATGATTTTACAGACAATATTTGCCGTAAATTTTCTCAGGAAATTTGCATTTCGTTTTGTTAATCTAAGAGCGCACTTTGTAATTGCTTGCGCTGATAAAAGATCTGAGAAAAGAGAAGGAACATACGCATGCGTAGATTTGCTAAAGCGTGTGAATGTTCATTATAAAATTTGATAAAACAAACAAGCATCCTTCTTTTTCAGACATGCGACTTTTATGCAACGGTAATTTTTGATGGCTGGTTTTTAGTTCACTATGCTGGAGCTGGCGGATCGTACTACGAACCTGTAGGAGTTGGAAGACTTGAAAACGTTTCCGAGGGGTTGCTCGATGAGAAAGAATATAAATTGCGCTACAATATCACCGGCAAATACACACAAGATATTTGTGTGCGCGGGTGGTAACAGATAAGCCGTTTCAATCGAACAATAAAGATTTGACACCTTGAGTCGGGGTCTTATTGCCAGCAATTATTTTCGGGAGCTTCTCAAAATTTTTGTGTATGGCCTAGTTACACACAATAAGCGTGTTGATATATCACGTTCATGAAGCGTATTTCCCCTTGTAGTATAGTTATGCGAAAATGTTATAAGTAAACCACCAGGAAAGCCAACCAGTTTAAGGATAGCTTTATTGCGCTAAAAGAATAAGTCGTTCGTAGCTGTTTAACAAACGAAGCACTTATTTTACGGCTAAACGGCTAAAATATCACAGTTCGGGGCAAAAAAGAAAGGTTGTTTAGTAAGATGTTAATTAGCTGCCTGGATGTAAATAACGCCCCTCCATAGGGCTGTAGTCAACGGCCTAGGTTCAGTAGCGCTAACCTTCCCCCCCCCCCCTCATTTCGTTTACTCCGGGCTTCCGGAGCGTATGTGCCGCCATGTTTTGATTCCAGCGTTCCTGCGCTGACTCCGCGACCGAACTACCGCTGCTTATTGGTACATACACGCATTGGATGGAGCTGTGTTGATACTTCGCTTCCAATCTATGTCTAAGCGACTCCCCTAGTGCTTTCGGGCTCCGCATCGTGAACATGGTAGGGGATCATCCTTTTTTTGTTTTTTTCGAGCGACTGAAGCGGAAGTGCCGCCATGTTACTTTTCTCGGCGAACACTCAGCCGCCACCGCTTGCTACCGGAGCCGCTTACCGCCGCACGCCGATATACGCATTGTTGTTTTGCATTACAGAAAGTAGACATGGACAGCAGAAAAGGCGACTATCCACAAAAGCGGAGGCGGAAGCGGGAAGGTTTCACGAATCGGCTGGAAGCTGAACTTGGCGGCGCCACTATGGGGCTACTTTAAAACAGGGCCGCGGCCGTGATGGAGGCTTTTACTTAAAAAATCGTGGCCGCAAGAGAGAAAATGGGAAAGCATCACTTGACTAAGCATCACTATGAGCTAGCCCGCGTATAACATCACCATAAGAAAGCAGTGTAGCGAGAAATTGCCAGGTAACGTCATTTAAAGTGAACGAAAACGAGAACGTCAGAACAGATAGCTTGGCAGTAATCTAAACACGTCGTATGCCAGACGCCTCAAAGAACCAGTTTAACAGGTTCGAAGCCTTAGCCTTCGTCTGTCTTTTCCTGCCTCCCTCAGCCGTGAACCTGTGACGAAATGCGCTTCATGGAACAACCGAGTCAGAGACCACAAAAGCGGCTGTTCTACAAGTCGCACCCACGACCGGCTTTATAGATAGCGAACTGCCCATGCGCGCAGATTCAGCGCGCGGAATGCTTGCGCGCGAAATGCTTGCTTGTTTTCTTATAGTTCTTTCCGAAGCAACTGCAGCGGCTGCGGCTGCTTTTATTCTTCATTTCTCCGCTGTATACGCGTTTGCTCGTCCTGCCACCATTGTTACTTTATCCTTTTCGGGGTCCGTTGTGCTCAGCCTTTGCCGATTCCCACTTGGTCACGTGCACACGTTCTGTGGGGTCGACAATACACTCAAATGAGTGTTTTTGACGCGAAATTAGCATTTGCTAATCTGGCGAGAGCGTGCACACGGCCAGCTTTCACCGAACGCGCACCCACTCGACATTATTCAGAAAAAAAGTGTCCCCAGCTGCTAACCTTTTGCAAAAACGTTTCATGGCGTTCCACACGTTCGAAAGCGCGCTTATATCTGAAAAAATATACCCCACAAATTATTCAGCGCGTTTCAACAGAAAAAACAATTCGCGCGACTTAACCTTGTGAATGTGGTTGGAAAGCAAAGCAGTAAACGGCACCCACAACGATTGCCCATGCGACGTCACTTAAATTCACTGACTTCACTTTACAAATAGTAAAACCAGAGAGAAGTGAAACGCACTTCACCACACTCTTTATTGCTTTGAAAAGTTATTCTTGGTAAGGGTAAATAATGAACGGTGATTGGTTGGGTTGCATTGGTGTAGCACCTGAGTGGAGGCTCTCTTTTTATAAAATTAGAGAAAGCTCAATAGCGGTGCTAGACGATCTCACTTCTGCGTCTCCGTCGCCGTGGACGGAGGCGACGAGATTGCCGGCAGACACGATGGAGGAGGAGGTGGACATACCTTTAGCCAGATTTCTGAACTGGCCAGACTGCAGCACAGGCGGGTGATTCCTTCTTTTATGGAGGCCATATGCAGTCCGCGCCGCCTGTGCTCTGCCCCCCCCCCCCCCCCGCTGAAGCTGGGTAGGCAGAGAGGGGCTAGGTAGTAGCATCTCCCATTGCTCTTGTTGGGTAGCTATCAGAAAGAGAAGAAAATGTTCAGGGCTGAAGTCGCACACCCCGATTATGTAGTGGAGTGTTCCTACTTCTGAGCAGAATTTACATTTAACGTCGTAGGGCCTCGGGCGCCTAAGCGAAGACGCGTCGGGTATGGGAAGGAGCCGGATTGTATGAGCCGTAGGGTAGTTCTTTGTTCTCTAAAAAAGTCAGTGTTTGGTGAAGGTATGGTCTGTCTCTGATGGCGATAGTGCTGGGTTGTGTCCCTGAACGTGATGAATGAATGAATGAAACTTTATTAACGATACGGGGGGCTTGGTAGCCTAGCTGGAGAAGAGGGAAGAAGGGAAAGGAAGTGGGGTGGCCGTCAGAGTCGTAAAGCGGGTGACTGTCATCGTGCAGATTCATAGCACGGAGGGGGGGGGGAGGGGGGGATGTGGGCGGTAAAAGCGCAGGCTTCTTGGCGGGCGTATTCCTTGCCCTCCATGGAAGGGTGAGCGGGTGTCCAGATGAGCTGAATGGAACCGTTTGTGGAGTGGTTTTTTAGCACACGTTGTGCAGGTCGGGACACGCAACCAGACCGCTAATTACGGTAGGCTTGATGGGAATCGGTGAATACATTCCGAACCCCTGGTTGAGTGAGAGCCAAGGCGATCGCTTTCTCCTCTGCTGCTGTCATGTCTTGGGTTTTGAGTGAGGCACACGCAAGGAGGTCGGTTCTGGAGGCAGCCGCGATGATGGTGTATTGCTTCCCTCGATGTTGGGAGGCGTCTGTGTAGATAACTGCATGATCCACACCGAGGGAGGTGTTGAGCGCTAGGGCCTCTGCTATCGGAGACCCTTGCCGTGTGCGGGGTTCACATTTCTCAGTAAAGGGACCATCTGCACTTCTTGTCGCCAAGAGTCCGGAGTATATTAAGCGCGGGACCATTTTCTGCTGCAAGCCGATCTGGTGAAGGATGCGGCAACCCACAGCCGTTCTGTAGAAAGCTTTGCTTAAAATTTAAACTGAGAAACAGCGCTTTAAACGAGGACAGCGAAGAAGACACACACAAGTGTCTGTGTCTTCTCCTTCGCTGTCCTCGTTTAAAGCGCTGTTTCCCAGTTTAAATATGAACCAACTAGCCCAAACCCAAACTTTAGTTTGCTTTAAATATTAAAAAGAAGCACTTTCGCGCACTTTTTTATATAGTGCCACAAAATAAAAACCAGGGAAGAACACTCTGTGCGCTGTCAAATCCCATGGGCTTGCGACGCATAGCACGAGTAGGTAACAAGAAAAAAAATGTGTGCGTCAGAAATTTTCCGCGCAGTCCTGGTTGACCTTCATTTCATGGGCAGGCAGCGTAGCAGTAGCATCACTCGTGATTTTTTGAAAAACGTAGGTGAAGTGAGTCTGATAGCAAGGTTTTAGGTTATAGTAGACTTAAGTAGAAGCACGGCCGCTGAGACCGTAAAACGTGAGTGCGTCCTTTATCGAGCGGCGGTATCAGGCGGCGCGGCGACAAACCTAGCTAAAATAAATGTTCCGATCCCTTCGATACCAGGCAGTGGCTCAGAAGATATCACGAAAGTTACTATGGTTCTCACTGCAAGCATTTAGCAGGGACGGTTGCCTACCCAAGTTAGCCATTTGTTAGGCTACCCGACGGAGCTCCTACAAACGCGGCGCTCCGCAGTGGTGAAAGCACCACAGCCGCTGAGAAGGTTTCCGTCGACACAGCGCTCCCTTCGCTGTAATAAATTGTTTTCCGGCAAGAATGAAGCGCTCCCACGCATGGTTTTGCCCTTTCAGAGTGTTTATAATATTTGAGTCTTTCATACGCCCTTTTTCAGGTGCACAGATGAGCGTCACGTCAAAGGAGAGTTCCTCGACATAAAGGCCCAACTACATGCAGCGTATTTTCGGCGTCGCGCGAGAGTCAGCGTCGTTCGGCGCAACGCGCGGGCCCGCAGGAGAGGGCGAGTAACCGCATGGGACCGGCGAAATCACACGCCGGCGTGCGCGCTCGACGCTTCTTTCCGCGTCCAGCACGAGATTGAACAGTCGCCGGTATTTGTCGCGCAGGGATTTCCATTTTTTCTGCACGGTTTCTGCGGCACAAACACACGAAAACAATGACGACTTGTTACAATAACTATGCGCCGAAGCTGCAGCGCAGGTGACAAGTGTCTTACCTCCGTCCGCAACACCAGGCGCCACGGCTGCTGCCACTTCATCCCACAACGTTTGTTTGCGGGGTTTGTTCTTGTTATCTTTGTGTTTAGCCTGCCATAGAGCGGGGCGGGCTGCGACTGCAGTTATTATTGCCTCAGCGTCGATGTTCGGCATGCCGGCCACCATTAAAACAGCGAGACGAACTGGCACAACCGGAAACTGGCACCAGCGCCGCTTCCGCCGCTGGCGCCGATATCTGGCGAGCGCAGATATCGGCGTCGCCGGAGCGTCAGCCCGCGTCGCCATGCATTTTGGCGCGCGCGCTGACGCTCGTCGACGCCGATCGGCGCTGACGCTCGCGCGACGCCGAAAATACGCTGCATGCGGTTGGGCCTTAACACAAAATTAGGCAAAGTTTCCGCATGCCTTAAACAACAAAAATGCTCGAAAATAAGGAATACAAATTGCGCAGGCGGAAATCGTAACAGTGTAGTTTACTTTTATACGTTGACATTTCCATACCAAGGAAACGGTTCTATTGGCCTTACCATTAGTTCTCGTAGATGGCTGGTATTATAGGTAGTAATCTTTAGAACCGGTATTGATTTGTAGGACCGCTACGTTTTATGCGAGTAGCCGACGGCAGCACTGCGAGTGCAGCGAAGCTGTGGGTTTGGGGTTAAAAGGACACTGAAGTGATTTGCAGACAGTGCGGGATTACCAGCGCAAATTGTAGTCCGGAGTCCCTAGGCCATGTTTCGACCACGGTGGGCGCGTTTACGCCAATTTATGTACTAGCAAAATCAATTCGATAATGATGTCCTCCTCTCTGCATCCTCGCCCAGATTTTGTAGGCGTTTTCGTGCGACTTCAGAAAAAATGACTTGGCTTGACTCCGCTACTGCACGGCTGATTTCTCCAGGTTTCTAATGCATGGCAAGCACATTGCTGACTCCATCCTTTGGTAACAAGGAAACCGAAGTTGTCGTAAGATGCAGTTTGAAACACCGTGCTTTGGCGCATCGCATGACCTTCTTGACACATCGTCGGCGTCTCGAACTACCTGTGTGCCATCGCGTTTTTTACAAAGTGGATGGCTCACTCCATATTGAGGAAGTCGCTTATGACCGCAGTCAATGGGGTGGGTACAACGTTGATTTTCCGGCAGTTGTACCGGTCGTCTTTCTTAATTCAAGGATACGATTAGATTCAGTCCTTCGTTAAGGTGGCCCTCCCAGGTAGAGGCTCCGGCAGTATGTAAGGATGCATAACAAACGACACGGAATCGTGTATTTCTTTTTCTTGACGCCTATCTAGGACCTCAAGGTGGGGCGCGTAGTAGGCAGGATTTGGACAAAAGGCACGCTGTACTTCTGCTGTGCGGCGCTCCTTGTGGTATTGCCTCTCCGCCTTGTCGGATGTCCTGATTGCTTCCTCGTTTGGATAAAGCGGTCGAGGTAACGTACAGGGTCCTGAAACTGCATTATTGCGGTCGTCTGCCGTAGAGTTTGGTTGGAACTTACATCGGAGTGCTACATAAGGGCTCCCATTTTGCTACCAAATTGAATATTTTACCTTGCGCAATACATCTCCATCGCGATGCGATTTCGGTGAGTTTTTGAGAGCAACAATGTCTTCCTCCAGAAACCCCCGAAAAGTGAAAGTGAGGTCTCCATTGTCTTGCGTATCGGTGCGGGGAGCACAGACAGGGGCTCTGCTTATGCATCTACTGGGCTCTTGAAGAGATAACGGCCCTGGTTTGGTACATCCGAGGCTTGTATTGGCAGCGACCAAAGCAGTATTTGTTTCTACCCGCTGTATCTGGCTCGTTTCTGGAATGCACTTCCATATCTGGTCGGACCCAATCAGAAGGCTCCATTGCTCTTACAATTTTTAAACTCCTTTTCTGGGAAAGCGACGGTATCAGCCAGTGGCTTCTCTTCGGCGACCAGGCGTTGCAAAAGCGTGTTTCACTTCGGTTCTTCAGCGATTTCTCTACAGATGGAAGGCACGACGACGGCTTGAATGGCTGTACACGTGCTGTCATTTTGACTGCAAACGGTCGCTCTGAGGAGATTAGGCTTCTTCTTGGAACCTTGAGATCACTTGGAAGCTGTGATATTCACATCAACTTCGCCAATCAGACCTAACTTTAGATCAGAGGCGACATCTTTTCTGATGAAACTCCGCTGTCTGCCATTATCGAAAACTCCATCAATGTAGCAGCAATTCGAGGAAGTCTTATTCTACGCTCGGAACGGCTGTAGTAAGACGTCGTTGAGGAGTCGCGGAACGGCTGATATGCGCGTGGTAACGTTCATCGCTGCATGTCGCGTCTCTGCACCCGAATCAGATGATTTTCGAGCGGGGTCAGCGGTGCACATGGTGGTAGCACGTCGTCGCTTACATGTCCCACACTGGACCTCCTTTCGGAAACTCTGTACGAGATGTCCCTTGGAATACATCTGAAGCATTGGCCGTTACTTGCTACGCGGGTTTGCTTGTCAGTCAATGAGATGCCGCTCGGACATTCTCCCATTCTATGGTCTTTCGGGGACTAGAAGAAGCAAGACGAAGTCTGAACCTTGTTGTGCGAGACGGAAATGTTTGGAATAGACTGCTGCTTCTTGGGCCCTCTGTTATCCTCCTCAATTCGTTGAAGCTTGCTCATCCGGAAACCTCTTTCCCTGCACTCGACTTACACTCACAGGAAAGGCAGCAGATGTTCTGTGTCCTGTGCTAAAGAACTGTGACTGCTCGTGGAAGCGGTGCTCGAAGCAAGGCTCTGCTGGTTGAAGTAATCGACAATAATTTCACCAGGCATCACCTTCACGGACACTTTTTTCAGCAGCGTCACGTAAGAAAAAATTCTAATTACCAAGCTGGCTAGCCCTCATAGGTTCGCTTGCGCGCTGTCGTAAGCTTATTCACACTAAAAAATTGCAAAGACTTGGACCGCAGAATGGACATAGTAGAGCGCTGACACTAGAACCCGCACAGGAACGGGCGGCTACTCACATCAGAACGGGCAGTAATCTTGCATTACTGTTCAAGAAATGCGAGAAAAGTGATTTCTACCCCAAGCTGAAAGAAATGCCTGTTTTCAAACGCTATCGACACGCTCGCTCCTGGGAAATATTGGAGGCCTCATTGATTGGCATTGGATTGGGGGGGGGGGGGCGGAGGGAGAGAACAATGCGCGAGTATCGACTGCACACGCATTGCACTTCTGGAAGCGATCGATTTCCCTTTTGGAGCTATAGCAGCCTATCTAGCGAGATGAATCTGACTTGTACTAGATAGCAGGCTTGACACTTCCAGTCTGATTGTTTAATCAAAGATGTAGGCTTTCATTGCATAGTTACAGTGATACCTTATCTTTGAGCGGGCGCATACTTGCAGCCAGTGGTTCGCCATGCATTTATGTCGTGTAATAAATCGCTCTCTAATGGTTCTTAAACAGTGCTCCAATTGGTCTCTTCCGACCACTTCTTAGCGATTTTGTTTAGTGTCGACAATGTGTGCCCAAATAGACCAACGTCAAGCCTTAGTTGTACAACTTCCTCAAAGCGGCCACTTTGCTGGCTAAATCGACAGGACTCAGCTTTCGGACATTTGCGAATTGCTTCTGTCTAATCCCTTTGGAATTGCGAAAAGGATTCTTCAATTTATTAACAGCATCTTATCAACACGAAATTGTGACTTGCAGACCAGCAACAGCTTATGAAGCAGCTCTGGTCAACAAGCGGAACCAAGTAGTGAAAACGGCAAATATTACACAGCGGAGTGTTCCGTGAATGAAACGTCGAAACATGTCCCAAAAAGGTTGCCACCGCGTTATCGCTCCGTCAAGGCGCAACAGTTCTGGCTTCGGGAGACGTGCACCAAACTCACGATTACGTGATATGGGTTGTCCGGTAGACGTCGCAGCTCGGCGATCTCCGCTGGCGTTATCCAATGAAGGAGCAGTTTCAAAATTGGAAGATGACTTCAACACCTCTATGTGACGCTCGAGTAAGGCCAGTGTTCTTCTGGTCGCTGCGTCATCATATTCGATGACCGAAGCGTAGTCTCCCGCTGCTTGTTCATCGGGCAGGTGGGCTTCAAGCTCTGCGTAAGTGTGGACAATGCTGCATTGCTCGCTCAAAGACGTCCTTAAAAAATACGGAGGGCAGAAATGTCCGACTGCTGTGACTGTAGCATCTGGTACACCTCGGGGGTGATCTTCGTGGTCATAGCCTGCCGTGACACACGGTTATTCTGGATCGGTTTCATGGCTGTTATAGCTGGAAAAAGGCTCACCCAGCCCGTCAGGAGTAGGCTTGCCGCAATGCTGGGTCCATTCCCAGGTTTCCAGCCGACAACACGAAAAGGAAAGCCGTTCTTCATTGTTTATTGCTGCCGTCTAGAGAACGACGCGAAGCCGCGCACGGTGATACAAGCACAGAATTATTGATTGTGGGGGTTAACGCGCCGAAGCTACACAGGCGATGAGGCGCGCCATTCTAGAGTTCACCGGATTAATTTTGACCATCTGAGGATCTTTAACGTGCGTAGAAACCGCGAATACACGGGTGTTCTCGCTTTTAGCCTCCATCAGAAAAGCGGCCGCCGTGGCTGGGAAATGATACAAGAACAGCGTTCCCAACCATACGCGTGCATGCCGACGGCCCCTTTCGTGCAAACGTGCCACTTCATTGCCGGCTGCTCTACCCTAATCACTCTGTTGGCGGTAAATTACAAACCCGTAATAGTAGCATCGCGTGTTTTTAAGATAGGCAACTTATACTCAAGCAAGGACACGCAAGTGGAAGTAATACATGTGTCAGAATTCTTCTTATTAAAGCCGCTTTCTGGAATTTACATCGTGCGCTCGTATTTGGGAGTAAACAGCAAACGTGTATGGCTAAAATTGGGGTAACCGCCATGCTTTGAGCAGTGTGCCAAAATGGGGGAGTGGGCATACCCTTTAAAGGGGCCCTAAATAGGCTGCCAAATGTTACGATTTTGCGTGCGCAGTCACTGGAGTACTATCCAAGAAACGTCATCCCGCAAAAATTGTTTAAATTCGTTAAGTATTAGCCGAGTTATCGCTCATTAAAAGGGGCCGCCCATAAGGCCTGGGGCTCTCCTCCTCTAGTAGCTCCTCCGAAGCACTGTGGAAGCCGCGACGTCATCGACCCGGCGCAAGACCACCGAGAGAAACAGGGCAATCCATCACCCTCCTTGATGTACGTGCAGTCATTGGCTGCGCCAAGCCCTGCGCGCGCTTTTTTTTTTTTAGCACTCGACGCGCATGCTCCGCCCACCAGATTCCGGTTGCACGGTGAGCGCTGTCGCTGTGGTTCGCGTTCGCGGCGCCGCACTGGACAGTGTCTCGTGCGTCATAGAGGCGCGTCAGAGCCGGAAAGAACTGCGTCAGAGCGTGCAAGTGTGGCGGCAAGGTATGGTTGGTGAGCCAGGAGAGAAAGTGAAATCTTTTTTTCGTGTTTGTGCGGCCCCTGCTTTACGCAGAGGTGTAATATTTGGTACACGTTGTCGTGAAGGGGTACTCTAGCGATTGCGCGATTGAAATGGCGACCTTCGGAAGCCTATTTAGGGCCCCTTTAACGTGGTTTGATTATTACGCAGACTCTCAGTGATGCACTGCCCCCTCTGTTGAATTCACATTTTCTCATTCGACATGGGGATGCTGTATACTGCGTTGCATTTGGAGTCAACAAAATGCGACTTTTGCTTTATCCTACATCCATCCAATTGCGGAGGCCTTGTTTGTCGAACGCTCTGTATACCCTGGGACATAGGTTTTGTGTTTTTTTTTCGAGAAAGGAATATTTATAAGATACCTGCAAGCAATATTTTTAATTTTTTGCGAATGTGCGAAAATGTACGTGGTAACTGAAAAACACGCGTTTTCTTTTGCCTTCATCTACAACTCTTTAGTTTTCAAAATATCTTATCAGCCGCAGAAACACGGGCGTGTCGCGGAAGCCCCGCGTCTTTTAGTCTGATAACTTGGCCAGCGAAATCGGCACCGATAGAAATTCAACACGCGGAGTCGCCACAGGCGAATTCAGGGTGTTACAGGCATTCTCTTCTTAACCATCTTCAAGTGGCAAAACTACAAATACTACCCCCACTTCCCCTCGCGGGAACCCTGGTGTGATGTAGCACATCTCATGGGGGGTTCCATTAGCGTTTTCCATCGTATTGATTACGCTTATAGCAGGGATTCTCACGCGAAGGGGAGGTGGGCGTAATTTTTCATTTTCACCATGAAATGCAAATGCAGTACACGTATGCTCAGGTACGGTGCTTATTGCAGACGAGAATGAGTGCCTTGTGGTCCGTAAAGTGCACAGTTATGGGCTTGACGATTGCATCAAGCAATCGTATTGCAAGAGAGTGCGAGAGAGTACTGCGAGAGTGGGGAAGCGTAATGTGGACGACCGTCGCCTGAGACCGTCGGAGCGCGGCATGCCGCTTTATATTCACAGCGCCCGAAGGAGAGGATAGCGCGGAAAGAGAGAGTAACGCAGCGCCGCCCACCGGCGCCTAGCAACGGATTGAGAGAACGCTGCGCCAACAAGCAGCTGTTTGGGAGAGAGTGTTCGCTATCGGAGAGAGGAGAGGAGGAGAGGCGCAGCTGTGCGGACAACGCCAGACAGACGCAGGAAGGACAGAGGGGCGAGCATAAGATGCGTTGCATCTAATAAACAAAAGAGTCCTCCAAATTGCCCAATAAGTCGAACGAACATGGTCATCCTGGGATATCAGGAACTGGTTCAAACACTGAATAACAACGTCAGTGGGTACTTCACTGGTGAAGGCCAACCATGCCCCTTTTCCTCAAACGCATTTTAAATGCAGAGCATTTCAGTAACTCACGATGTCACCCGCGTTGGCGTCCGTGGTCCGCGTCCGCATCGCTCCCCCTACACTATATAAAGAAATAATACTTGCCGGCGCCAGGTTTTGATCCTACGACTCTGCGGTCGGAACGCAAGGTGCACGATACTCTACCAACTGAGCCACAAAGCCGACACAGAACGGAAGGTTACGAACGTGCCTTATATCCTTGACTCATTCAACCGTCGGCCAGAGGTGCGCCCTCTCCCCTGCGTCCTCCTCGCCTTCTCTCCGCTCGCAACGCCCTCTCTCGCCGCGTTCGGTTCGGGCGCACAACAGGTGGGGACGTGCGCAACACCCTCTCTCGCCGCGTTAGGTTCGCGCGCAAGAACAGGTGGGGCGCTCGCATCGCGCTCTCTCGCCGCGGTCGGTTCGCGCTTAAACCACATATGTCGTTCGCGCGCGCTGCGGTGGCTAACATCCGTCGCGTGATCGTGACGTCAGCATCACGCGTTCGCGTGGTGGCGATTTCGGCGCTATAACACTCTCTCGCGAGGGGCATTGGATTGGATTCGATTGGATTGGCTTGGATTGGCTTGGATTTGGATTGGATTGGATTAAAGTGGATTGTGTTGGATTGTGTTGCGTCATAGCTGCGCCACGTTGCATCATAGCCGCTCCACGTTGCGTCATAGCCGCGGCAGGGGGTTCACGGCACGTTTCACCATCGACTTCATCGACAATGTCTACACTGGAAGACAACAATTACAACAACAACAACCAATACGTAATCCATACGACTTGCAGGCGCGCCCCCCCGCAGAAATGCTCTGCATTTGATCGTGCCCCTCGCGAGGGGGATGTTTTTTTTTCTTTTCTTGGTCGTTGTCCAAGCTGAAAGGAGCGCTATATTTCGTCAAGCGCTTGAGCGGCTCTGCAATGCGTGCGAAGTTTGCGACGAAGCGCCGGTAGTATGCGCACAGTCCGAGAAATCTTCCAACGCCCTTCTCGTCTTTCGGCCTTGGGAAGTTCGCAACGGCTGAAGTTTTTGCTGGGTCAGGTAGGACTCCCGCGGCGTTGACGACGTGGCCCAAGAACTTGAGTTCCTCGTACGCGAAACGGCACGTTTCAGGCTTTAGCGTTAACCCGGCGTACGAATGGCCTCGAGTACAGACTCCAACCTTGCGAGGTGTTCGCCGAAAGTCCGGGCGAATACAACAACGTCGTCGAGGTATACGAGGCAGTTGTGCCATGACTCGTTGAAACGTTGTTGGCGCCGTGCACAGCCCGAAAGGCATCACCTTGAACTCGTATAGGCCATCCGGGGTTCTAAATGCAGTCTTCTCTCGGTCTCTCTCGTCCACTTCAATTTGCCAGTAGCCGGTCTTCAAATCCGTCGATGAGAAGTACTTCGCATGGCAGAGGTGGTCGAGGGCGTCGTCGATTCGTGGCAGGGGGTACACGTCCTTTTTTGCTTATGGTTCCATCATCGACAGAAGGCTTGTCAAATGAAAATGGCAGCGTAGGTGTTCCTTTCGTTCCAATGTCGACAAAATACAATAGTCGACTGGCGACCCTGCCAAGCAAATGCCTGCCCTCTCTTTCCGGCTCACCTCATATGCTGTTCCTCTCATGTCTGGTTCCTCCCAAGATGAACACGCTAGAGGTGGGCTCAAGTCAATTTAAATTTACCGCGTTTCACTGCGCCAAGTCGGCTGCCTCGATGCCTGCACTGTCCCGCAATGGACACGCATGACTCGAGGTACCGTAATTCAACGTTGATAGAACCACGTTACCCAACTCGACATGCCTTCCAAGCAGAACGCGGACGCTATCTAGCGGAACCTTTCGTAACTGTTGCCGCTTGATTTTTTAAAATGCTGGCAGAAGCTATAGTGGCGCGGGCGACAGCAGGTAATGCAGTGATTTTTTTTCTGCCGTGGACGTAATATTTCATTTCGCAAAAATCAAACATCTGTGAATTTTTTTTTCTAAAGGAACACCGGAAATGTTATATATTTGCGTAATGTGTGGTTCTTATTGAAAAATGCTGACAAGTCTGAACATAACACGGGACATAGACGTTTGGATTTGGCTGGGATTATATAGGACTACTGCGCAGTTTTCTTTTTTACTTTGGCCGGTTGGCAGAATAGAATTACGGACAGACAGACGAACAGAGATACAAACTTACATACAGACACACCAAAATTTTGGGTGTAAGTAGCCCGAGAAAGACTATCATCTTTAAAACGCCAGAGAAGCCTATGCCGGGTGTATTAGACGAGTACGAGTAGCTTCCGGTAGAGTTCATTCAGTCACAGCGTAGGAAGGACTCCCCGCCCGCGCATTCAAACGTCCTTCTTAGCAAACATAGGTTTGCACGCTTTTGCCACCCAGTGTATTTCACGCCGCTCTTCGTGTTCGGTTCTTCTATTTCGTCAAAGTCGTCATGGGCTAAGTCTACTAACTAGTAGACTAATATATATTAGCACCCGAAGCAGTGGCGCCGACGGGGGTGTCATCAGTCGTAGTGAATGGCAGACGGCGGTCGCTAGCTCGGTGCGTCAAGGGTGGCCATGCGCACAAGGCACCGAGCGTGTACGAAAGAGAGAATTGCGACAGCTCCGCTAACCTGGATGGTCCCTTGCCTGCTCTGAGTGCCGCGGTGAGTGCTCACCTCAGCTTCCTAGTTCGTTCTAAGCAAATAAATTAATCGGCGTGCTTCTATAAATACACGATAGAATGCATGTATTTGGGGCGCGACTGCTTGACCCTAGCCTAAAACCGACAATCGGAATAAATTATAACTCGATAATTTGATTGATTGTAGGGTTTAACGCGCCGACGCAACGCAGGCGATGAGGCGCGCCGTAGTAGAGGGCTCCGGATTAATTTTGACCACCTGGGGATCTTTAACGTGCGCCGAAATCTCGTACACGGGCGTTTTTGCTTTTCGCCTCCATCAGAAAAGCGGCCGCCGCGGCCGGGAATCGATACTCGATAATTTCAATGAACCCGGTTTAACAATGTTTTACGGTATTTTGCTTCTGAAGGTTCATAAAAAGGTAACGTAAAGTTAATGTTTCTTTACAGATTTAGCCCATGCGCAGATTTTAGTTTTCGGCATATCTTGTAGCCACACAGGGTTGTAGCCCACTATGGTGTCTAGGCGTGAGGCAGGCGAAATGAGTTGTTTGACAGAAATTTTCGGGGCACTTACTTTCGGTTGAGCAAGCAAGTCTGCAGAGATTAAAGGTAGCTAATTATAAAGACGAAATTAGAAGGAGTGAGAGAGGAACGTTTAGAAATACTGTCACTTCTGGTTTTCAAATGTCAATTGCGGAGTTTAACAGCCGGCCTAAATCTATTTATGCAGACAATTTTTATAATACCAAGTAAATGCCGCTACTCCCAAGTCAAATGGTTAAGGTTCATGATATTTGTAATATCAAAGTAATATTTGTAATATCAAGGTAATATTTGTAATATCAACTACACAAAAGAGCGAATATAATGTTTTACGAGGAGCGGAAATTTACTTCATTACTTACGAAATGCTACGTCTTCGAAAGGTGAAATGCCGTATGCGAAGCTGTGAGGCAACCATTTGATATAACAATGCTGCGACGTCTCTCGGTTGGAATACTCGTAGTACACCTGTAAAAACAGACTTGCAAACAGGAGGAGTATAATTATTTACCGCTAGTTTAATGGCGAGGCGTTCCTGAAACATACCTTGCTACCAGATAAAAACGCCAAACCCACGTTAAAATGGTCATTGACCCTTTTTATGTAGGTGTGCAGTAATATTTATGTGAGAAACTTAAACAGAAATTACAATGGGTGGAAAGTGCGCCAGAAACAGCCACAATTCATATGACAGGTTTAATCTAAGGGCTATTATATAGCTGTAGCGCGAGTTCTGTTTCTAAATCAGAACAAAATAATTGCACCCGCAAAATACGGTGTAAATAGGTGTACCATAATTGTATCAAATAACGTGTACCAAAAAACATTCACCAAAGAGTAGCAGTTTTTGTACTGAAAGGTAGCTACAAAAAAAATTGGCGCAAAGTGAATCTTAGGTCAGAGGGGTATTATGAAAGATTGCCCCCACTTTGGTGACTTTGTGAGACGTAATGGTATATATCACAGCGCTGAACAAAAATATCGACCAGAGCAAAAGGTATCCACATGGCTAACAAGCTGAAGATTGAAGGCACAAAAAGG
Organism: Haemaphysalis longicornis; assembly: GCF_048455015.1. NCBI lineage: Eukaryota > Metazoa > Arthropoda > Arachnida > Ixodida > Ixodidae > Haemaphysalis > Haemaphysalis longicornis. The sequence goes on along the minus strand of NW_027526282.1, from coordinate 921,720 downwards.
GCTGTACGTTAGTGTATTTGTACATGCGCGTCGCAAATATTTAGCCGCAATAGACGAAAGCTTCAACCAGGACTCGTCACAGTAGTTCGGAATAGATGACGTTGTTTTTGCACTTTTTCACCAAAATTATATTTCGCAAAGTGTTACCTAGGTGTTCCGGCCGCAAGGTTCCCGTGCCAAAAATAAAGCAGGCGGCCTGCAGAGCACACAGAGTCATCGAGGTCAAAAAGTTCTTGGGTATGTTTTCTCACATATTATAACAAACACACGTGGCCATTCAGCCTTTTTATATTGGTGTGCAGTAATATTTAAATAAGAAGCGTGATCACAAATTATAATGGGGGAAAGTGCACCAGAAGCAGCCACCATTGACTCGATACGTCTAATGTGAGGGCTAATAGATAGCTCTACCACGATATGCATTTGCTAAACCACAACAAAACAATTGCACCCGCAGAATACGGTGAAAGTAGGTGTACCATAATTGTGTCGTATAATGTGTACCAAAAGGCTTCACCGACTAGTGCCAGGGTTTGTACTAAAACGTAGCAACAAAGAAAATCTGGCGCAAAGTCTGAAAGGTCGTCCCCACTTGGGGGGCTTTGTGGGACGTGGTGGTATATTTTGTTTTATTTCACAGCGTTGAAAGAAAAATATGTACCAGAGCAAGAGGTATTCACATGCCTCAAGCCGAACATTGAAGTATCTACATGCCTCACAAGCCGGAGATTGAAGTCATAAAAAGTGCTTTACGTTACCGTATTTGTACATGCGCGTACCAAATGTTCTCCCGCAATAGCCAAAAGCTTCAGCCATGACTCGTCGCAGTACTTCGGAATAGATGGCGTTCCTTTAGCACTTTTTGACCCAAAAATTTATTTCTTAAACAGCTATCTAGGCATCCGGGAAGCAAGGTTGCCATGCTACAAATAAAGCAGGCGGCCTGCAGAGGGCACAGAGTGATAGGGGGGAAAACGTTCTTGGGTGTTTTCAAACAACATACTTTCACGGGACACAGGTGGGCAGTGCTTCATTGCGCCAAGGCTCATCATTGAACACGACGGAGGAATTCCTGGGTTGCGACGCCGCGGGCTCTATCATGGCCGCTTACAATAGTGTAAATCGCCGTTTATCACACTTTACCACGGTACCTGTCACTTCTACCCTGCGGCTACGTTGCAATATAATAAGCCATCGTGTGCTTGAAAATGAGTAACAAAAAGCAAGGGTTAACACAGGAACTGCGCCCCATCCACCCTAACGAGTTCCCGAGTTCATACACCGCCTGTCGTACCCACAACCTTCTAAAGCTCATCATCCTCATTATCACAATACGGCAAACTGGGTGGAAGCTCCTTGTTCGCCCATAGAAATGGGAAGCAGAAGCATTACCGACACTACGCCTGTGCCCAGTGGCTAAGACCATCTATTGCTAAGTCGAAGTACGCGGGTTCGGTCCCAGTAGTGGTGGCAGCTTTTCAGAAAGAAGCAAAAAGCGAGGATGCCAATGTGTCTTCATTTTGGGGGATGTTTAAGATCACCAGATGGTCTTAATTATTCCGGAGCTCTCCACTACGGCACACTTTATCACTGGGGCGTTTAGCTTCGGAATGTTAAACCAGCAAAATTTGAATTTACAATATTTTTAGGGCTACTTTTGTATCTCTTTTCTTTTGTTTCGGCGGTGCCTAAGCCGGCGTGCATTCTCCAGTAGCACGATGACCTGACGATGACAGCACCTGTGGCGCGCTAGGAGAACCGTAAAAATGTTGCTGTTCTCCAAACAGCTGAGGCCTAATGTCAATGCACCGCCTCACTTCTGACTGCACTCTTTGGTTGCCTTAAGGTATGTTTGTACTCCGGCCTCTCTTCTCGCCACATGACAGCCATTAAACAAAGAACCACCTTAGCCTCCGTAGAAAAATACTACAAATATAATTCGTTGTGGTAAGTAGAACAATCATGATTTTCCCTATCAACGCCAGCATCGCCAATTTTTTGTCACGCTAGATCTTTAACATTATATCGTTAAGAGACTAAAGCAGCTGTCACCCCACGTGGCATCATTTTCAGGTAATTATGTCTTTCAATGTACAGCAAACGCGAAAAACGTTGAAATGACTTAGTGTTTATAATACTTTGTTTATCAAACATGTTTGTGAATACACCGAAACAAAGGAATAATAAGGTTTTCTAAATGCACGGACACTTACTTAGTTACCCGGAAAACATCTTTCATCAAACAATGAAATGTCCCCGGCGTACCTTTCCGCTTGTTTTAACATTTTTGCCTTAATATAACTCGCGCAGAGTTCTTGTATTGTGGGCTGTATTTTATCTAAATCAAGCTCATGGAATTATGGTTTTAAAAAAAATTCATCAAAAGCGTTCTCGGTGTCTCAGCTTACAAATGTCAGTGGCTAACGAAGTGGCACCAACAATACAAAAGTCAGAAGTTATTTACGTTTTTTCAGTGCTAGCTTGAGCGAAACGTTAATAATTCTGGGCTACGCAAGCATTTTTCCGGAATTGTATTGTTGTTATATAAGCGCTAACAATAACTACGGTTTAAAATTTTGTTGTCCTGCATTGCGCCCATATCCGTCGCCGCTGTCGCACACTTTAGAACTTCTGTCCTTGGTGCTCTCCTTAGACTGCACTTCGTGGACAAATAGTAAGAAATTGGGCTAAATTTTGTGGTTTGTAGCAGCATTTCAGGCCACTAACACCAAAACCACCCCAGGCGGACTTCCTCTGGTCCATTGTATCATTAGTTCAAGGTTTCTAGATTTTGAAAAGTAACAAATTCAGAGAGTGTCATAATCCGAGGTTATCAAAATTGCAATGATTGTATTTTTCCTCATTTTTTGACAGCCCGTAGCCTTTCACAGCACAAACATGAAGCGGCCTGGGGTGTTGCTTCTGCACATCCTCATGGTGAGTAAAATTTACTGCCGAGAGGCTTTTGCTGTTGCAAGCATGCGCGAGCATACTACGTAAATAGGAAAAAAAAACAATCAGATGCACCTACCATTTCTTCAACGGTACACTTAATTCCTGTCTCTCTCCTTTCTCTCTCTCTCTCTCTCTCTCTCTCTCTATATATATATATATATATATATATATATATATTTTCTTTCTTTCTTTCCAAATTCTTTATCTGTTTCAATGAGCTAACACAACCTCCCCTTTGCTTTCCGAGGTGTTCTTGACTGCCAACCCTTATTTCTATATATATATATATATATATATATATATATATATATATATATATATATATATATATATATATATATATATATATATATATATATATATATATATATATATATATATATATATATATATCCTTGCGTATGAGCAGTCATCGTGCGACAAACCTATCGATTCTTCTGCTTTCCAAACATTCCTTAGGCTTATTCTTGAACTTAACAATTTCGAGTTCGACGGAGTTCATTATGTGCAAGTCAGCGGAACGTCAATGGGAACTCGAATTGGACCTAACTACGCTAATATCTTTATGGCTCACCTCGAATCAAACTTTCTTGACACCCAAAATATAAAGCCAATGTACTATAAAAGGTATATTGATGACATATTCATGATCTGGCAACACGGTGAGGCGGAGCTCCTCACCTTCATTGAGGCATTTAACGTAGCCCAACCTAGTATTTCCCTTGGTCATTCCTATTCGGAACGCAGTGTAAACTTTCTGGACGTCCCCGTTACTACCTTCCAAGGTCGGCTTCAAACTAAACTGTATAGAAAACCGACAGACACGCGGCAGTATTTGCACTTCCGAATTAGCCATGTCAGACACTGCAAGACAACAATACCTTACAGCCAAGCCCACCGATTTAGGATAATTTGCTCAAACGAAGCCGACTTTGACTCAAACTGTCGAGAACTGAAGACCGCCCTCCTGAATAAAAAATGCCCCGAAAAAGTTATCGACGACGCTATTGTGCGAGCCAACCAATTAGACCGTAACGAAATCTGTAAGAAAAAAGCCCCGGACGGGAATCCGCAAACTAACTTAGTTTTAACCCACTCATCCTCCGCTCCAAGAGTGTCAACCGTGCTAAAAAAACATCACAATATCCTAATGCAAAGTGACCGGTTAAAAAGCATATTCCCCGAACCACCACGAGTTGTCTATCGGCGTAATAAGAATTTAGGCGACTTTCTTACTAACTCTCGTATCAACCGACCGGCAACTACTGGCTGCATGCCCTGCAATAAACCCCGATGTAAAGTATGCCCACACATGACTACACAGCGCGCCACCAGCACGGCTTCAGACTACTACGTAAATATAAAAGGTAACTTTAACTGTGACTCCGCTAATGTCGTATATCTTCTAGAGTGCACTGTTTGTAGGCAACAATATATCGGCCAAACTGAAACGCCCTTCCGAATACGGTTCAATAATCACCGCTCTCATGCGAAAAGCTGCCCTTATTTGCCCCTGTCAAGACATGTCAACAGTCCCGGGCATGCATTTGAACATCTTAAAGCAACGATTTTAGAATCCGCCTTCAAAACGCACCACGACAGCGAGGTTCGGGAATCTTATCTCATTTAAAGGTTTGGGTCAGCCACACTTGGAATTAATGAAAGTTACGGAAAACTAACGTGCTTATCCCTCGATTAAAATTAGCGGCTTCATAATTTTTATAACTATGTTCATTATTCCTACCCTCGAGTTTGCCATCAGAATTCGCAGAAACTCTCCTAATACAGCAGCTTTATTAGCCTAATGCGGCTCAACAATGCCATTTGTCCTGGGGAAGGAGGCCTCGTTTTCACCACTTAAGAATGTTGAACTCTTCGTGATCTATTCATGTTTAACCTTTTGTGACCCTACCTATTTCCTGTTCAGTTGCTAGCTTCTGTGAAATGCTCTTTTGTGCCCCCTATCTATTCTGTTCATCCGCGGGGGGCACACCCATCTTTGCTTCTGCCCGAACCAGTCTCCCCGGCCACTGAATACCTTACTGTATACTCTTCCCTTCCTTTTCAAACCGCGGTTGTCCAGTTTCCCCCATTGTCTGAACTTGCAGCCAGCGCGGCATACGTTGACCCGTCATGGTGGAATCTTGAACGCTGCATTGTTAACACGACCCCTTTTTCTCCCACTCGCTCCCCCCGCCCCCTTTTTTTTTGTTGTAGCATAGGCGTAGCTTGACTGTATGCACACTCTCCATTTCCGAAACATTTTCCCCTCCTTCTCACAGTTTTATGCAAACATATATAAGAAATGTGTTCGAAATGTTTGCGAACGCAAAATCATGTAACTTTACTCTGATGAAGGCAAGTCCCGTTGCCGCTGCGTAAGTAAACATTGTTTGTTATTGTTCTTGCTGTGTATCCAAATCTTTACTTATACTATTTCTGCGCGCTTTGTGAGTTTATCTTTGTCTAGATTTATATACGATCGAGAAGTCAAACTGAAAAACATAACATTTATTCTAACGTTTCGACCGGGGGCCGGTCTTTTTCAAAGATACAAATAGTGCAGATCAGTTGGGTTTAAATACATTTCAGTTGTGGGCGGGGCAAGAAGATGGATCAAGCAGAAAAACGTAGGCTCTACGCGACACAAAAAAGCATACGAAGCTGCAGAACGCAAGGGGTGGAAAAAAAAGAAAAAAAAGGGGGGATCGAGGGCCGTTGGAGTGCTGCCGGGGAACAGAGGGGAAAGGCTGCCTAATCAAGACAGGCGAAGCTATAGGATAAGAGCAAAGCAATGCAAGGTACTGAAGTCACGACGGGAAAGCAAGAAGGTGAGAACTAAGGAGGGGCTCGTTTTAGCTCGCTTGTTGACCTGTTTCTGGCGGCAGGTGCCTGTTAGGGCAACCTGCAGGGTCTGAGAGTTTCAAAAATACATAAAATATGCAAAGAACCAGAGGAAATTGACTGGTGAGAAGAAAAGGGTGGGAGAGCGAAGAGGTAATTACGGTTGCCTATTGCAGGCGTTAACAACACACACAAACAAAGGGAAAAAAGAAAAAAGAAAACGAGGGAAGGAAGAGGGGGATTGGGATTAGCGGGAGGGGCGGGGAAACCGCAGATGGGGGGTGGAGAATGCGGGGATGAAAGAGGTTCGAAGAAAAGACCAAGCGACCATGCGGGGATGAAAGAGGTTCGAAGAAAAGACCAAGCGACACGTAATTTCACAAGGCGTGAAATCGCGGAAACGTTTTCCTGCGTAAAACGTGGCAGCCGTCCACGAGGCGTTCACGAGGTCTAGCAATGCAAGGACAATACAATGCAAAGTAACGCTAATTTAACCTAGATCACATAGATACCGAAAATAAATGACATAAGGCTAAAAACACATAGAAAAAAGGAGATATACAGTGCCACATGAAGTTTTCGAAGAGCATTCACGCAAGATCATATTTCTTTACATACCCGCATACAGACACACAGAAAAAACTATAAACAGAATATCACCACAGAAAAGACAAGCGGTTTTATCTACCCGATAGCACTTTGCACTTCCGTGCAAAAGGACACAAAATAATAATCATACAAATAAAGAAAAAAACTATAAAGCAAGGGATACTATGGTGAAATCTATGTACATTCGTGCCTATGTTGTACGGCAACTACACACAAGCAATACACTGACACAGTACAAAGTACATTATATACACAAAATTAAAAAAAAAACCAAAGTAAGAACGCTTCTCTTTCAGAACAAAGTTTCTCAGTTGCTCGCTGCATCGGCCTGCTCCGGAGCCTGATTGGGCAGGCAAGACAATCGGCCTGTGTTTGTGTCTTTATTTATGCCGCTCAAGATATTGTTAAACTTGTAAATAAGGTACGATTTACGGGCTTCACGGTCAAAATGCGTTTTGAAATTGGACGGAAGCACTGTGGCTGTGAATGCGTGGAAACGGTGGCCAAGGTTATTTAATGTTTAGATAGGGGAAGGTGCGGTAGGGACTTTATGTGTGCTCGGTGGTTGTTGATTCTCATTCTAAACGGATTCTCAGTTTGATCAGCGTACTGGGTGTGGCATATGGTGCATTCAAGAAGGTAGACAGTGTTTGCGCTGTCACAGTCAAAGTTTCCTCTTATCTGGAAAGAGAATGAAGACGTGGTGCTGGTGGCGACAGAGGCTTTAGTCATCATGGGGCATAGTTTGCACCTAGGCTTATTGCAGGGTCCGCTGCGTGTGAAACTGGGGGTGTTGACTTTAGATGACGTTACAATATCTATGATGTTTCTCGCACGTCGGTACACGACGCGGGGAGGCTCAGGGAAAACACTTCGCAACCTTTCGCTTTAAAGTAGAATGTTGTGGTGCTTTCTGAGTGTGCAGTTTACGCTGGAGGACGAAGCGCCATATGTTAGAATAACGTTGGGGGTCGTATTCAAAGATTTGGCTTTTGAGTTAGTTATCAGGTGGCGGCGGTCCTGTTTCGCAGACTTCCTAATAGCATCACTGATGACAGATGGTGGGTATTGTTGTCGTGTTAGGTCATTAGTCAGTTGTTGACAGTTAGAGGCAAAATCAGCTGGGTCAGAGCAGATCCTTCTGAAACGCAGAAACGCAGTGTGCTTTTGAAATGCCAGTATTGGTGTCTGTCCGTTGGCTTCCTGTACACTGAGGTCACAAGCTTGTTGTCCGATATCCAAACTGAAACATCGAGAAAGTTGATGGCAGATGCGGAATACGAGTGGGAGAATGAAATGCTCTCGTGGGCGTTGTTGAAAGCGGGGATAAATCTTAGAAGTTCCTCTTCCCCATGGCACCAAATGAGAAAAATATCGTCAATGAACCTTCGATAGAAAAGAGGGTGAAGCTGTGCCTTGCTTAGAAATTCCGACTCCAATGTGCCCATGAAAATGTTAGCATAGTTAAGTCCTATTTTTGTTCCCATCGAGGTCCCGTCGATTTGCACGTAGTGCTTATTGTCGAACTCAAAGTTGTTCAGCTCCAAGACAAGCTTTAGAAGTACGCCGAGAGTTTCACCATCAATTGAATTGTCTTGGGCGGCATCATTGTATGCCTGGATGAGAGATCGAATGCCGTCCGTGTGTGGAATATTTGTATATAGCGAGGCGACGTCAAGAGTGACTAGCAGGCTATCTTCCGGTATAACTAGATTCATAATATCAGCCAGAAAATGGTTTGTATCCTTTACATATGAAGGTAGCGTGGGAGGAATGTCTTTGATTAAGCTATCGATAAAACTAGAGATCATTTCTGTTACTGTCCCTATACCGGAGATCATTGGCCTGCCTGGATTTCCTGCTTTAAGTATTTTAGGCAACATATAAAATTGTCCTGGAACTGGGCTTAAAACTTGAAGTGAGGCTGCAGTTTTTTCCGGAAGGTTTTTGTCTTTGACGAGCGCAATCAGTCTCTGGCTTACCTTGTTCTTAAATTGCGGAGTCTCATCGGTGCCAGTTGGTTTATAGAAAGAAGTATCGCTGAGCTGTCTTTCCGCCTCAGTGATGTAGTCCTGCTTATTCATAACAACAATTGCGCCACCTTTGTCGGCGGGTTTGATTGTTATGTCGGAGCGCTCGCTTAAACCTTTTAATGCCTTTTCCTCTTTCTGAGCGAGATTTTTGTGATACGGTGATTGATTTTTACATTGAGCTAGAATGTCGCGTTGTACCGCCTTGATGTAGATGTCTAAGCATTTGTCTCTTTGTTAGGGAGGAGTCAAATGGCGTAGTGATGGCAGCCTAGTGTCCATATTAGGGTCTTGTGATTTGCCCTAGTAATATTCGCTGAGCCTAAGCGTTCGGGAGAAGTTCTCTAGATCCTTATAGAGTTGGAATTCGTCTAGCCTGCCGGTTGCAGGGCAAAAACTCAAGCCTCTTGATAGCACGCGTTCTTCGTCATGAGTGAGGGGGGTGTCGGAAAGATTTACTATGTGGCACTCTTTGAGCTGGGAGGGGTTCAGGTCAGGAATATTTTCGGGGCTTGCATGGGAAGGAAAAAAAGACGTGTCTACTTTTTCAAGAGGGAACTTATGCCGTCCCGAAGCAGCTTTTTCTGTTTTGTTAGAATTATTTGGCGCTCTTTGTTTTGTGCAAACACTTTTAAAAGGTTAATTTCATCGGGCGTCAAGTCTACCTGGTCAGTGAGTCTTCGTTCCTCACTGAGGATGTGCTCTAGTTGTGAGTTATCGTGGTCAATAACAATATTCAAAAGTTCCTTGGATGCTTCATGTATGCATAGCGCCCACCTAGCCTGAAGCTCTTGAGACATGTCGGACGTGGCAGCTTTAACGTAAATGTGGAGCCCTTTCGGAACAACATTACATCTGCGATAGAGAATGAGGGTACTGAGATGGCACTGATATCGTACTCGCTTTTCGACAATTTTCCTAGCCTTTAAAATCTTTTTTGACACAGTTGGTCTGTTCTGACCACAAGAGGCACCTTATTCTAGTCAGTTCCTTAGGTTTTGGTTCACGACGGCCGAGAAGGTCTTTCGCAAGTTGCAGCGAGGCTCCGATGGAGCCTGGGATGAGGCCGCTGGGTCCGATGGAGCCTTGCCTTAGGTTTGGGCTGGAGACCGGGATGCTGCCGCTGGTTCCGATGGAGCCTGGGCTGAAGCCCGGGATTCTGCCACTGGGGAGGCCGGTGCTGGTGGAGGAGAGGTAGGCGCCGGTTCAGCCGCTGTGTGGCCCGCAGAGTGCTGCAGCCACGTGTCGTCTGTGCTTGCGTATCCTCGACGTAGGGTCTGGTGCAGGTGGCTCGCCAGCATAGCCACACCCTCGAAACTTGGTTGGAGCCCGTCAGCGGCTAGCACCAGAGCCGGCGGGAGCCACTGGAAGCCGTGGTCGAGGAAGAAGAGGCCCCTTGTCTGCCGGCAATGCCGGCAAAGAAGGCCGTTGAAGCGGGCAGCCTTCCGCTTTCATATATATATATATATATATATATATATATATATATATATATATATATATATATATATATAGATACGGGACGAGGGACTCGGTAAAGATACATATCAAGGTTGCAGTCGTCATTGCCAGTGCTATTCGGCTTTTTTTTTTTTTTTTTCGAAATATATAATAGGGCCGAATGACGTGTGCTTGTCACGTTTCTTTGATTCATTGATAAATAAGCGAAAATATAAGTCGAGAAAAAATCCGCCGTTTTCCGGGAGCGGGACTCGAACCCACATCTCCGCATAACCGGTGCGGTGCGTTAACCAATTACGCTATCCCCACAGCGGCTTCTCTCTCGACTTTAAAGCGGGGGTTTATATTTACAAGAGCTCTGAGGCCGGTCAACTAGCGCCGCCCCTCGACTACCGCGGGAGACGTAGAACGTCTTCTTTCCCAGCGGCCGCCACGTAGAACGTGGTCGGAGGTCGGGGTTAGCAATTGGCATATCCGAACTGCTGGAGCCAGTGCCTCGTAATGCATGTAGCAGAACAGAGAGATACGGGACGAGGGACTCGGTAAAGATACATATCAAGGTTGCAGTCGTCATTGCCAGTGCTATTCGGCTTTTTTTTTTTTTTTTTTTTTTTTTTTTTCGAAATATATAATAGGGCCGAATGACGTGTGCTTGTCACGTTTCTTTGATTCATTGATAAATAAGCGAAAATATAAGTCGAGAAAAAATCCGCCGTTTTCCGGGAGCGGGACTCGAACCCACATCTCCGCATAACCGGTGCGGTGCGTTAACCAATTACGCTATCCCCACAGCGGCTTCTCTCTCGACTTTAAAGCGGGGGTTTATATTTACAAGAGCTCTGAGGCCGGTCAACTAGCGCCGCCCCTCGACTACCGCGGGAGACGTAGAACGTCTTCTTTCCCAGCGGCCGCCACGTAGAACGTGGTCGGAGGTCGGGGTTAGCAATTGGCATATCCGAACTGCTGGAGCCAGTGCCTCGTAATGCATGTAGCAGAACAGAGAGATACGGGACGAGGGACTCGGTAAAGATACATATCAAGGTTGCAGTCGTCATTGCCAGTGCTATTCGGCTTTTTTTTTTTTTTTTTTTTTTTTTTCGAAATATATAATAGGGCCGAATGACGTGTGCTTGTCACGTTTCTTTGATTCATTGATAAATAAGCGAAAATATAAGTCGAGAAAAAATCCGCCGTTTTCCGGGAGCGGGACTCGAACCCACATCTCCGCATAACCGGTGCGGTGCGTTAACCAATTACGCTATCCCCACAGCGGCTTCTCTCTCGACTTTAAAGCGGGGGTTTATATTTACAAGAGCTCTGAGGCCGGTCAACTAGCGCCGCCCCTCGACTACCGCGGGAGACGTAGAACGTCTTCTTTCCCAGCGGCCGCCACGTAGAACGTGGTCGGAGGTCGGGGTTAGCAATTGGCATATCCGAACTGCTGGAGCCAGTGCCTCGTAATGCATGTAGCAGAACAGAGAGATACGGGACGAGGGACTCGGTAAAGATACATATCAAGGTTGCAGTCGTCATTGCCAGTGCTATTCGGCTTTTTTTTTTTTTTTTTTTTTTTTTCGAAATATATAATAGGGCCGAATGACGTGTGCTTGTCACGTTTCTTTGATTCATTGATAAATAAGCGAAAATATAAGTCGAGAAAAAATCCGCCGTTTTCCGGGAGCGGGACTCGAACCCACATCTCCGCATAACCGGTGCGGTGCGTTAACCAATTACGCTATCCCCACAGCGGCTTCTCTCTCGACTTTAAAGCGGGGGTTTATATTTACAAGAGCTCTGAGGCCGGTCAACTAGCGCCGCCCCTCGACTACCGCGGGAGACGTAGAACGTCTTCTTTCCCAGCGGCCGCCACGTAGAACGTGGTCGGAGGTCGGGGTTAGCAATTGGCATATCCGAACTGCTGGAGCCAGTGCCTCGTAATGCATGTAGCAGAACAGAGAGATACGGGACGAGGGACTCGGTAAAGATACATATCAAGGTTGCAGTCGTCATTGCCAGTGCTATTCGGCTTTTTTTTTTTTTTTTTTTTTTTTTCGAAATATATAATAGGGCCGAATGACGTGTGCTTGTCACGTTTCTTTGATTCATTGATAAATAAGCGAAAATATAAGTCGAGAAAAAATCCGCCGTTTTCCGGGAGCGGGACTCGAACCCACATCTCCGCATAACCGGTGCGGTGCGTTAACCAATTACGCTATCCCCACAGCGGCTTCTCTCTCGACTTTAAAGCGGGGGTTTATATTTACAAGAGCTCTGAGGCCGGTCAACTAGCGCCGCCCCTCGACTACCGCGGGAGACGTAGAACGTCTTCTTTCCCAGCGGCCGCCACGTAGAACGTGGTCGGAGGTCGGGGTTAGCAATTGGCATATCCGAACTGCTGGAGCCAGTGCCTCGTAATGCATGTAGCAGAACAGAGAGATACGGGACGAGGGACTCGGTAAAGATACATATCAAGGTTGCAGTCGTCATTGCCAGTGCTATTCGGCTTTTTTTTTTTTTTTCGAAATATATAATAGGGCCGAATGACGTGTGCTTGTCACGTTTCTTTGATTCATTGATAAATAAGCGAAAATAAGTCGAGAAAAAATCCGCCGTTTTCCGGGAGCGGGACTCGAGCCCACATCTCCGCATAACCGGTGCGGTGCGTTAACCAATTACGCTATCCCCACAGCGGCTTCTCTCTCGACTTTAAAGCGGGGGTTTATATTTACAAGAGCTCTGAGGCCGGTCAACTAGCGCCGCCCCTCGACTACCGCGGGAGACGTAGAACGTCTTCTTTCCCAGCGGCCGCCACGTAGAACGTGGTCGGAGGTCGGGGTTAGCAATTGGCATATCCGAACTGCTGGAGCCAGTGCCTCGTAATGCATGTAGCAGAACAGAGAGACGTTCTACGTCTCCCGCGGTAGTCGAGGGGCGGCGCTAGTTGACCGGCCTCAGAGCTCTTGTAAATATAAACCCCCGCTTTAAAGTCGAGAGAGAAGCCGCTGTGGGGATAGCGTAATTGGTTAACGCACCGCACCGGTTATGCGGAGATGTGGGTTCGAGTCCCGCTCCCGGAAAACGGCGGATTTTTTCTCGACTTATATTTTCGCTTATTTATCAATGAATCAAAGAAACGTGACAAGCACACGTCATTCGGCCCTATTATATATTTCGAAAAAAAAAAAAAAAAAAAGCCGAATAGCACTGGCAATGACGACTGCAACCTTGATATGTATCTTTACCGAGTCCCTCGTCCCGTATCTCTCTGTTCTGCTACATGCATTACGAGGCACTGGCTCCAGCAGTTCGGATATGCCAATTGCTAACCCCGACCTCCGACCACGTTCTACGTGGCGGCCGCTGGGAAAGAAGACGTTCTACGTCTCCCGCGGTAGTCGAGGGGCGGCGCTAGTTGACCGGCCTCAGAGCTCTTGTAAATATAAACCCCCGCTTTAAAGTCGAGAGAGAAGCCGCTGTGGGGATAGCGTAATTGGTTAACGCACCGCACCGGTTATGCGGAGATGTGGGTTCGAGTCCCGCTCCCGGAAAACGGCGGATTTTTTCTCGACTTATATTTTCGCTTATTTATCAATGAATCAAAGAAACGTGACAAGCACACGTCATTCGGCCCTATTATATATTTCGAAAAAAAAAAAAAAAAAAAAAAAAAAAAAGCCGAATAGCACTGGCAATGACGACTGCAACCTTGATATGTATCTTTACCGAGTCCCTCGTCCCGTATCTCTCAGTTCTGCTACATGCATTACGAGGCACTGGCTCCAGCAGTTCGGATATGCCAATTGCTAACCCCGACCTCCGACCACGTTCTACGTGGCGGCCGCTGGGAAAGAAGACGTTCTACGTCTCCCGCGGTAGTCGAGGGGCGGCGCTAGTTGACCGGCCTCAGAGCTCTTGTAAATATAAACCCCCGCTTTAAAGTCGAGAGAGAAGCCGCTGTGGGGATAGCGTAATTGGTTAACGCACCGCACCGGTTATGCGGAGATGTGGGTTCGAGTCCCGCTCCCGGAAAACGGCGGATTTTTTCTCGACTTATATTTTCGCTTATTTATCAATGAATCAAAGAAACGTGACAAGCACACGTCATTCGGCCCTATTATATATTTCGAAAAAAAAAAAAAAAAAAAAAAAAAAAAAAAAAAGCCGAATAGCACTGGCAATGACGACTGCAACCTTGATATGTATCTTTACCGAGTCCCTCGTCCCGTATCTCTCTGTTCTGCTACATGCATTACGAGGCACTGGCTCCAGCAGTTCGGATATGCCAATTGCTAACCCCGACCTCCGACCACGTTCTACGTGGCGGCCGCTGGGAAAGAAGACGTTCTACGTCTCCCGCGGTAGTCGAGGGGCGGCGCTAGTTGACCGGCCTCAGAGCTCTTGTAAATATAAACCCCCGCTTTAAAGTCGAGAGAGAAGCCGCTGTGGGGATAGCGTAATTGGTTAACGCACCGCACCGGTTATGCGGAGATGTGGGTTCGAGTCCCGCTCCCGGAAAACGGCGGATTTTTTCTCGACTTATATTTTCGCTTATTTATCAATGAATCAAAGAAACGTGACAAGCACACGTCATTCGGCCCTATTATATATTTCGAAAAAAAAAAAAAAAAAAAAAAAAAAAAGCCGAATAGCACTGGCAATGACGACTGCAACCTTGATATGTATCTTTACCGAGTCCCTCGTCCCGTATCTCTCTGTTCTGCTACATGCATTACGAGGCACTGGCTCCAGCAGTTCGGATATGCCAATTGCTAACCCCGACCTCCGACCACGTTCTACGTGGCGGCCGCTGGGAAAGAAGACGTTCTACGTCTCCCGCGGTAGTCGAGGGGCGGCGCTAGTTGACCGGCCTCAGAGCTCTTGTAAATATAAACCCCCGCTTTAAAGTCGAGAGAGAAGCCGCTGTGGGGATAGCGTAATTGGTTAACGCACCGCACCGGTTATGCGGAGATGTGGGTTCGAGTCCCGCTCCCGGAAAACGGCGGATTTTTTCTCGACTTATATTTTCGCTTATTTATCAATGAATCAAAGAAACGTGACAAGCACACGTCATTCGGCCCTATTATATATTTCGAAAAAAAAAAAAAAAAAAAAAAGCCGAATAGCACTGGCAATGACGACTGCAACCTTGATATGTATCTTTACCGAGTCCCTCGTCCCGTATCTCTCTGTTCTGCTACATGCATTACGAGGCACTGGCTCCAGCAGTTCGGATATGCCAATTGCTAACCCCGACCTCCGACCACGTTCTACGTGGCGGCCGCTGGGAAAGAAGACGTTCTACGTCTCCCGCGGTAGTCGAGGGGCGGCGCTAGTTGACCGGCCTCAGAGCTCTTGTAAATATAAACCCCCGCTTTAAAGTCGAGAGAGAAGCCGCTGTGGGGATAGCGTAATTGGTTAACGCACCGCACCGGTTATGCGGAGATGTGGGTTCGAGTCCCGCTCCCGGAAAACGGCGGATTTTTTCTCGACTTATATTTTCGCTTATTTATCAATGAATCAAAGAAACGTGACAAGCACACGTCATTCGGCCCTATTATATATTTCGAAAAAAAAAAAAAAAAAAAAAGCCGAATAGCACTGGCAATGACGACTGCAACCTTGATATGTATCTTTACCGAGTCCCTCGTCCCGTATCTCTCTGTTCTGCTACATGCATTACGAGGCACTGGCTCCAGCAGTTCGGATATGCCAATTGCTAACCCCGACCTCCGACCACGTTCTACGTGGCGGCCGCTGGGAAAGAAGACGTTCTACGTCTCCCGCGGTAGTCGAGGGGCGGCGCTAGTTGACCGGCCTCAGAGCTCTTGTAAATATAAACCCCCGCTTTAAAGTCGAGAGAGAAGCCGCTGTGGGGATAGCGTAATTGGTTAACGCACCGCACCGGTTATGCGGAGATGTGGGTTCGAGTCCCGCTCCCGGAAAACGGCGGATTTTTTCTCGACTTATATTTTCGCTTATTTATCAATGAATCAAAGAAACGTGACAAGCACACGTCATTCGGCCCTATTATATATTTCGAAAAAAAAAAAAAAAAAAAAAAAAAAGCCGAATAGCACTGGCAATGACGACTGCAACCTTGATATGTATCTTTACCGAGTCCCTCGTCCCGTATCTCTCTGTTCTGCTACATGCATTACGAGGCACTGGCTCCAGCAGTTCGGATATGCCAATTGCTAACCCCGACCTCCGACCACGTTCTACGTGGCGGCCGCTGGGAAAGAAGACGTTCTACGTCTCCCGCGGTAGTCGAGGGGCGGCGCTAGTTGACCGGCCTCAGAGCTCTTGTAAATATAAACCCCCGCTTTAAAGTCGAGAGAGAAGCCGCTGTGGGGATAGCGTAATTGGTTAACGCACCGCACCGGTTATGCGGAGATGTGGGTTCGAGTCCCGCTCCCGGAAAACGGCGGATTTTTTCTCGACTTATATTTTCGCTTATTTATCAATGAATCAAAGAAACGTGACAAGCACACGTCATTCGGCCCTATTATATATTTCGAAAAAAAAAAAAAAAAAAAAAAAAGCCGAATAGCACTGGCAATGACGACTGCAACCTTGATATGTATCTTTACCGAGTCCCTCGTCCCGTATCTCTCTGTTCTGCTACATGCATTACGAGGCACTGGCTCCAGCAGTTCGGATATGCCAATTGCTAACCCCGACCTCCGACCACGTTCTACGTGGCGGCCGCTGGGAAAGAAGACGTTCTACGTCTCCCGCGGTAGTCGAGGGGCGGCGCTAGTTGACCGGCCTCAGAGCTCTTGTAAATATAAACCCCCGCTTTAAAGTCGAGAGAGAAGCCGCTGTGGGGATAGCGTAATTGGTTAACGCACCGCACCGGTTATGCGGAGATGTGGGTTCGAGTCCCGCTCCCGGAAAACGGCGGATTTTTTCTCGACTTATATTTTCGCTTATTTATCAATGAATCAAAGAAACGTGACAAGCACACGTCATTCGGCCCTATTATATATTTCGAAAAAAAAAAAAAAAAAAAAAAAAGCCGAATAGCACTGGCAATGACGACTGCAACCTTGATATGTATCTTTACCGAGTCCCTCGTCCCGTATCTCTCTGTTCTGCTACATGCATTACGAGGCACTGGCTCCAGCAGTTCGGATATGCCAATTGCTAACCCCGACCTCCGACCACGTTCTACGTGGCGGCCGCTGGGAAAGAAGACGTTCTACGTCTCCCGCGGTAGTCGAGGGGCGGCGCTAGTTGACCGGCCTCAGAGCTCTTGTAAATATAAACCCCCGCTTTAAAGTCGAGAGAGAAGCCGCTGTGGGGATAGCGTAATTGGTTAACGCACCGCACCGGTTATGCGGAGATGTGGGTTCGAGTCCCGCTCCCGGAAAACGGCGGATTTTTTCTCGACTTATATTTTCGCTTATTTATCAATGAATCAAAGAAACGTGACAAGCACACGTCATTCGGCCCTATTATATATTTCGAAAAAAAAAAAAAAAAAAAGCCGAATAGCACTGGCAATGACGACTGCAACCTTGATATGTATCTTTACCGAGTCCCTCGTCCCGTATCTCTCTGTTCTGCTACATGCATTACGAGGCACTGGCTCCAGCAGTTCGGATATGCCAATTGCTAACCCCGACCTCCGACCACGTTCTACGTGGCGGCCGCTGGGAAAGAAGACGTTCTACGTCTCCCGCGGTAGTCGAGGGGCGGCGCTAGTTGACCGGCCTCAGAGCTCTTGTAAATATAAACCCCCGCTTTAAAGTCGAGAGAGAAGCCGCTGTGGGGATAGCGTAATTGGTTAACGCACCGCACCGGTTATGCGGAGATGTGGGTTCGAGTCCCGCTCCCGGAAAACGGCGGATTTTTTCTCGACTTATATTTTCGCTTATTTATCAATGAATCAAAGAAACGTGACAAGCACACGTCATTCGGCCCTATTATATATTTCGAAAAAAAAAAAAAAAAAAAAAAAAAGCCGAATAGCACTGGCAATGACGACTGCAACCTTGATATGTATCTTTACCGAGTCCCTCGTCCCGTATCTCTCTGTTCTGCTACATGCATTACGAGGCACTGGCTCCAGCAGTTCGGATATGCCAATTGCTAACCCCGACCTCCGACCACGTTCTACGTGGCGGCCGCTGGGAAAGAAGACGTTCTACGTCTCCCGCGGTAGTCGAGGGGCGGCGCTAGTTGACCGGCCTCAGAGCTCTTGTAAATATAAACCCCCGCTTTAAAGTCGAGAGAGAAGCCGCTGTGGGGATAGCGTAATTGGTTAACGCACCGCACCGGTTATGCGGAGATGTGGGTTCGAGTCCCGCTCCCGGAAAACGGCGGATTTTTTCTCGACTTATATTTTCGCTTATTTATCAATGAATCAAAGAAACGTGACAAGCACACGTCATTCGGCCCTATTATATATTTCGAAAAAAAAAAAAAAAAAAAAAAAAAAAAGCCGAATAGCACTGGCAATGACGACTGCAACCTTGATATGTATATATATATATATATACGTATATATATATAAATATATATATATATATCTGTATGTATATATATATTTATATTGTAGCGTCGTAGTTAGAAGGCCACAAAAACCCTTGCTTTCACAGATTTTTTACTCGAAGGCGTCAGGCGGAAAAGCCCAAGATGGCGACCCAGCGTCATTGCTAATCATGATGAGGCGAAGAGTTTGTGCCGGTGATGATGAGTATGTACAGCATATCATGCGGTTGCCGCCAGCTTCTGGTCATAATGATTGTTACTGATGGAGGCACATAGCTTGTAGCAGGCAGCAAGACACAAACTGAGCTCACACTAGGGTCCCACTCGTGGAAAGAAACGGCCGTCGCAGTGATTAAAGGGCTTGATCTGGGACACGTGAAGTATCTCGGAGGCACGATGGGTCGAGCTGGGGCAAACAATGGTGATGCACTATTTTACAGAAGAGGTTGCCTCGAGAACCTTGTACGGACAAAGGAAACAGTGCAAGAACTTCTCGCAGAGGCCCGGAACACGAACCGGCGTCCACACCAAAGCTTTGTCCGGGTCGGCATTAAGGATACAGATGCACAGCGTCGTAGCGTTTCTTTCGATCCTGTTAGCTGGCTTCAGTGCGCACGGAGGCAAGTTTGCGGGCGTGTATAATCCGAGCAACGAATTGTTCTGGAGGCACAGTAGAAGGTCACACGGGAGTGGCAAAGAAGGAGGTATCCATAGTGTGCGAAGGGTGACGGCCATGTACAATGTAGAATGGGAAGTATCCTGTTTTGTTCGGAATTGCGGTATTGTAAGCATAGATAACAGGAGGTAAGATGGCGTACCAGTTGCGATGATCAGGTTGAATATTCATAGAGATCATATCCGAAAGGGTTGGATGGAAGCGTCCTGTGAGGCCGTTTGTTTCTAGATAGCTTGTGAAAGGTGTTCGAAGCTCGAAGCAAGTAGGCGAGAATTTGAGACAGAAATGTCTTGCCTCGATCGCTTAGCAAAATGCTGGGAGCTCAATTGCGTCGAAATATGTTGCTTAAGGAGAAGGTAGCGATATCGGGAGCACTAGGTCAAGGAAGTGGAGCGGTTGCGGCGTAGCGAGTCACGTAATCCATGTAAGTGACTACCCAGCGTCATCGCTGGATAGTCAGTGCAGCTGTCGTAGGCAAGGGACCGCAAAGGTCAATACTGACCACTTCAAACGGGCTCGCTGGAAACGAAAGAGGCTGGCGGAGACCGACAGGAGGTGATGTAGAGTGCTTCCCGTGCAGATAAGGCACACAAGAGGCGAAGTATTTGGCAACACTTGTAGAAAGCCCTAGCCCTAAGAACATTCCTCAGACGCTGTCATAGGTCTTCGGGAATCCAAGGTGACCTGCAGTCGGGCCATCGTACAAAGCTTCCAAAATGTGGTGGCGAAGGAAACGGGGCACACCCTGAACTCATCTAGCTCCAGTGGTGTGGTGGTTGATTCAGTACAGTGCGCCATCCAGAAGCTAAAAGTGCCGCAGCTGACGACGTAGGCGGATGTTCGAGGGTCGTGTGGAGCCGGTGAGTCGATCAATTATTGTCCAACCATAACTGCCTCAGCGTTGATGGACAACCAAGTCGGGGGTATTTTTGATGGGAATATCTAAAGGTGCAAAGGGCAAAGATGGCACACTGGAATTTCGGGCAACATCATCTGAATACTTCACTGGCGGACACAGGGAAAGCGCGTCCGCGTCGAGAAGCTTGCGACCAGACTTATAGATCACCGCGAAGTTATATTCTTGCAAGCGGAGAATCCAGTGCCCAAGTCGTACTCAAACGTTTTTCAAAGAAGACAGTCAACACAGGACATGGTGATCTGTAACGACTTTGAAATGTCGGTCTTAGAGGTATGGCCGAAACTTTTGTACAGACCACAAAACAGGCAGGCACTCTTGCTCTAGGCTGGGGTAGTTCTTTTTTGCGGACGTCAGTGAGCGGCTTGTGTTTCCAACCTCTAATTCACGCTAGTTAGCATCGCTTTGTAGCAAGACGGCGCCAATTCTATGCCTGCTGCCATCAGTATGCAGTATGGTTGGCTGCAAGTCATCGAAATGGCAAAGTACAGGCCCAGAAGTAAGTGCATGCGTTAGGTCTTAAAAACCCTTCTCACAGTCGTCACTCCAGACAAAAGGGGTACCGGAATGCATGAGCTCATTGAGGGGTGAAGCCATGGTAGTGAAATTGCGTACAAAATGGCAGAAATATGATGCCATACCAAGGAAACTGCAAAGGGGTTTTTGCAGTTGAGTTCGAGGGAAATTCACCACAGCAAAATGTTTTCTGGGTCGGGCCGTATACCACCTTTTCTGACAATGCGACCGAGAACTTTGATATTTGCGGTCGAAGTGCCATTTCCTGGTGTTCAGTGTCAGGCCGGCTTTGGACAGATTAGTCAAAACTTCGTCGAGATGCCGGAGATGTTTAGGAAATCTAGGCAAAAAACCAACAATCTCATCCAGGTAGCACAAGCATATTTCATTAAAGACCACGAAGGACTGCATCTATTATGCACTCAAACATGGCTGGGGCGTTGCATACACCGAAAAGCAGTGCGTTAAACTGGTATAAGCTATCTGGAGTAGCAACCGCTGTCTTGTCTTTGTCGGGCTCGTGCATGGGTATCTGCCAGTAACCAGATCGCAGTTCTAAGATGGCAAAAAATTCCGCCCGTGTAGGCAATCGAGTGTGTCATCTATACGCGGTATCGGATAAACAACCTTCTTGGTGGTCTTGTTCCAAAGCCTGATAGTCTACACAAAACCGCACGGAATCATCGTTATTGCCCTCTAAAACCACGGGGAAAAACCATGCGCTGGGGGATGGCCGAAGGATGTTTCCTTGTAGCATGTCGGCTACGTTTTCACGTCACGCCGTGTACAGAGGGAGGCGAAGGCGGGGACGGGGACATCTCAATTCGGCCCCCTCATTGGCTTTTCTAGTACCCCCAAAGTCGCGGAGGCTTCGTGGGCTTCAGACACCGTAAAGGGTCCCGCTTGCATTCTTCACCTTGCCGGTGAAGACGGTCGGTAGTTAATCCTTGTTACCGGTGACGCGCATGTAAACTCACTCCTCGTGGCGGCATGTGCTTTGTAGTGTTTCTCTCTTGGAGACACCAGATGTTTTTCGTCCTCTCGCCACCCACGAATTTGTCACATTTCCTGTCATACCCACCACTCGCCTTCATGCGGTATATTCCTCGTGCCCCCCTCCCCTCTTTTTTCGTTTGTTTTGTTTGTTTTGGGGGGGTCGTTTTCGCTTGCCTTTGGCAGAATAAGCTCTTTATGGTGTGTGTGGTCGTTTGTGTGTTGGTTTCCCATGTAGCCTGTGTTTCTGGGTGCCGCCCCTACCATGCGCCCGTACGATGTTTTCCCAAAGCTTTCATTCCTGAGGAAGAGCTTTCTCAGGTTTAAACATTGGAAATAAAGTCTGAAAGTCCCCGAAGAGCGTAAGTTTACTACTTTGTGCGCATTGCTGCAGCAACTAAGGACTGTACTTCATGATATATATATATAGTATAAGTAAAGAGTCGGACACACAGCAAGAACAATAAGAAACAAGGTTTACTTACGTAGCGGCAACGGGACTTGCCTTCATAAGAGTAAAGTTACATGATTTTGATGTCGCAAAGATTTCGAACACATTTCTTATATAGGTTTGCATAAAACTGTGAGAAGGAGCGGAAAATGTTTCGGAAATGGAGAGTGTGCATACAGTCGGGCTACGCCTATGTTACAAAAAAAAAAAGAAAAAAAAAAGGGGGGGGGGAGCGAGAGAGAGAAAAACGGGTCGTGTTAAAAAAGCAGCGTTCAAGGTTGCACCATGACGGGTCAACGTGTCAACGTATGCCGCTCGGGCTGCAAGTTCAGACAATGCGGGAAACTGGACAACGACAACCGCGGTTTCAAAAGAAAGGGAAGAGTATGCAGTAAGGTATTCGGTGGTTGGGAAACTGGTTCGGGCGGAAGCGAAGATCGGTGTGCCCCCCGCGGATGAAGAGAATAGATAGGGGGCACAAAAGAGCATTTCACAGAAGCTAAAAACTTAACTGGAAATAGGTAGGGTCACAAAAGGTTAAACATGAATAGATCACAAAGAGTTAAACATTCTAAAGTGGTGGTGGAAAGGAGGCCTCCTTCCCCAGTACAAATGGCATTGTTGAGCCGCATTAGGCTAATAAAGCTGCTTTATTAGGAGAGTTTCTGCGAATTCTGATGGGAAACTCGAGGGTAGGAATAATGAACATCATTATAAAAATTATGAAACCGGCTATTTTAATCGAGGGGTAAGCACGTTAGTTTTTCGTAACTTTCATTAATTCCAAGTCTGGCTGACCCAAACTTATAAATGAGATAAGATTCCCGAACCTCGCGGTCGTGGTGCGTTTTGAAGGCGGATTGTAAAATCGTTGCTTTAAGATGTTCAAATGCATGCCCGGGACTGTTTACATGTCTTGACAGGGGCAAATAAGGGCAGCTTGTTGCATGAGAGCGGTGATTACTGAACCGTATTCGAAAGGGCGTTTCAGTTTGGCCGATATATTGTTGCCTAAAAACAGTGCACTCTAGAAGATATACGACGTTAGCGGAGTCACAGTTAAAGTTACTTTTTATATTAGCGTAGTAGTCTGAAGCCCTGCTGGTGGCGCGCTGTGTAGTGGTCATGTGTGGGTATACTTTACATCGGGGTTTATTGCAGGGCATGCAGCCAGTAGTTGCCGGTCGGTTGATACGAGAGTTAGTAAGAAAGTCACCTAAATTCTTATTACGCCGGTAGACAACGCGTGGTGGTTCGGGGAATATGCTTTTTAAGCGGTCACTTTGCATTACGATATTGTGATGTTTTTTTAGCACGGTTGACACTCTTGGAGCGGAGGATGAGTGGGTTAAAACTAAGTTAGTTTGCGGGTTCCCGTTCGGGGCTTTTTTCTTACAGATTTCGTTACGGTCTAATTGGTTGGCTCGCACAATAGCGTCGTCGATAACTTTTTCCGGGTATTTTTTATTCAGAAGGGCGGTCTTGAGTTTTCGACAGCTTCGTTTGAGCAAATTCTCCTAAATCGGTGGGCGTGGCTGTAAGGTATTGCTGTCTTGAAGTGTCTGACATGGCTATTTCGGAAGTGCAAATACTGCCGCGTGTCTGTCGGTTTTCTATACAGTTTAGTTTGAAGCCGACTTTGGAAGGTAGTAACGGTGACGTCTAGAAAGTTTACACTGTGTTCCGAATAGGAATGAGCAAGGGAAATACTAGGATGGGCTGGGTTAAATGCCTCATTGAAGGTGAGGAGCTCAGCCTCACCGTGTTGCCAGATCATAACCAATAGAGGCACAGTGTTCACCGCAGCACTTACTCCAGAGGTAATGAAACCCTGTCCTACCGACTGTAAGGTCCACTTTTGAGATCAGCGGCGTGGCGCCCGGGCTGCGCGTGAGAACCCGCCACTCTGTCTGGGGATTCAGCACTGTGGACTCTACGCCGCAGCCGTCGCCAATTCGTCACGGCGCGCACGGGACACGGATTGTCTGGCCCACCGAATAAAACAGGGAAAATCCCCCATTGAGAACGCAGACGGCGCCGCCGGGTTCCGAGAACCGTCGACGTGACGCGCAGAGGTGGTGGAATTACCGGTGTCGAAACGCGCACCATGCGAGACAGCATTGTTAACGTGCCCCGGCTGGCACAGTGCACTGTCGCGGCCTTTCGCCATTACCCCGCGGGGTCGCGCGCACCTGCTCGCCCGCTGTTGACCCAAAGATGGCGGCGCCTCATTGAACATTCCGTAGCGCGCTGAATGACAGCTGTCTACGTGAATTTGGGCACTCCCTTACGCGTGTACGAACGCTACAGGGGCGTTCCCGAGAGAGGGTGATCTCGAGGTCTTATAAGGCTGAACTTGGCCGTTGGAAATTGTTCTTGTCTGAGCGCCGAGCTGGGCAGTGCCCGGCCGTACACGGAGCCTCGACCGTTAAAGCTAGGTTGGGATTTGTGAGCCCCCTAGGCTAGAGGTTAAGATCGCGTCGGAGGTTTTTGGGTGCAGCGCCGTACCGGGCAACTTGACGGATCTTGCGGCGAGACAGAGTCTGGGCCATCGTTTCTCGAGCGGTTTGTGTACGCTCCGACGATGGGAGAGTTAGACGAAGTTGGGAAGCTCAAGTGATTTGTGCGGACTTGGAGCTAGCGTCTAGCTGAATTTAGAAGTTTTTCGTTCATATTACTCATGTACCCAGTGCTCCTACTGTAAATAGCTGTATATAAACATTCGTTTCACTTAATCAACCCCAACGCCTCGAGTTCGTCAATTCGACCGCCGCCTCCAAGAACTTCAACATCATCGCCTTGCCAGCCTCCTGCCAAATCAACCGGAGCCCGGGCGATTGGGTTCCTGATCGACACCGGACTTCGGGGAAACGAACCACAACCATCTTCACTCCGACCATCACAAAACCACTGCATATCACGCAAGAACTGGGATGACATACTGCCGTAAGTGACATTTGCATACAATACGGCAGTTCAAGAAACAACAAACTTCACTTCTTTCCGGTTGGTCCACGGCCGCGATGTGACAATTATGTTGGATGGGATGCTGCTCCCCGATGAAATCTACGAGGTTAGTCCAGACGGCACGGAATACGCTAGCCGCGCCGAAGCTGCCCGACAACTTGCGCAACAACGCATCCGTCACCAACTAAGGGATTGATGCCCGCCGCTACAACTTACGGCACCACCAAGCAAATTTTCAATCCCGGTGACCAAGTCTGGGTGCGGAGCCGTATGCGGCTCCGAGGACGTTCGGAAAAACTTTGACGTCGCTATTTTGGACCCTACAAAGTGATACGCCAAGTAAGCGCAGTGAACTGTGAAGTTCTCCCCGAAGAAACACTACGGTAAACGCGTAGTAGGACACTCCCTAAAGTGGTTCATGTTGCCCGGATGAAGCCGTATCACTCACGTTGACAGTGGCCGCAAAATTTTTGCGTGTTGCGTCGTGCTGTTTTGCTGCGTCTTTTTTTACATTCTATATACATAAGGTAAGCATCGAGACGATGCTTTGAAAAGCGGGGGGTATTGCCACGATGATATGCTATTCGGGGGCTCACGCTTTTAGCAAGCTGCTGCCGCCGCTAAGCGGCTGCACGGCTTTATGAGCGAGGGGATCGGCCAGGTTGCTCTATGTTCTTCTTCTTCTGTCTTGGGACCCTCGGCTGCTGGCTGTTATGATCGCCGCTCTTCAATCATTAACACCCCCATCCACCTGTACTCGGCTTTGTGACGTGACAATATATAAGAGTGTCCTACAGCGCGACAAGTGCAGATTAATGTTGAATGCGCTCAAACACGCGCACCCGGTGTGGATGTTTTCACCACTGTTTTTCTGACTCAATGAATTCTTCATCTATTTATATGACCTACTGCATTCCCCCCTTTGCTTTCCGAAGTTTTCTTTACTGCCAACCCTTATTCTCTCTCTCTCTCTCTCTCTATATATATATATATATATATATATATATATATATATATATATATATATATATATATAGGTGTGTGTGTCTGTGTGTGTGTTTGTGGGTGTGTGCAAATATCATACCACAGACTTGCCTTGCTCCTGGCGAATGCAAGTTTGTTTGGTGAAACGTTTGCAACAATCGTAGTCTCTACCTTGTTCGAAATTTCTTTTCTTGTGTTTCCTACCCTCTCTTACCAAGTTTTATTGATCCATATATATGCGACGCAAGAGACATAGCAGCCACCAAAGAAACACCTTTATTTCGACCTCCTCTACATTGTCCATCAATATCGCACCACACCGTGCCTTGGTGGCCAATCTCACATACCGGCGAACTCCACAGCACCACACCTCTGCTGGACGTCACACGCTTCGCTCTCCCCCCTGGAAAGTTGTCGGTGTAGGGCCGGATAATAATGTCTTAGTCTCCCCACATAGACAATTTCAGTCTGACCAGCGAGTGGAGTCACGCTGCTGTCAATTTCGTAGTTCACGGTCGAAATCATCCGTAGGACCGTATACGGCCGTTCCTATATGGCAGAGTTTGCCACGTTTGGGATGCCAGGGTGTCTCGTATAACACAAAGTCTCCCACTTAGAGTTCTGACGGCAGAAACTTCTTGTCGTAGATAAGGATGTTCTCGTGATACGCGACGGAATTGCGGACTGCATTTGCATAGTCTTCTTGCAGGGTTATGGCAGCACTGGAGAGGAGGCATCGTTATGATGGCGTGCCATACATGAGAAACCACGGTGTGTAGCCATTCACCACATAAGGTGTCTTGTACTCAGCGATAACGTCAGGAAGGACGCGGGTCCATGGCTTTCGTGGTTTGTCGTTATTTTTCAGTGGAGACAAGAATATATCTACGTAGACCAAGTTGTCACCATGAATCGAAACCGTGAGGCAGAGATAATTAGAAGGATAAGAATCGGGTGGAGAGCATACGACGGGCATTCTCGGATAATAAATGGCAGCCTACAATTGTCCCTGAAAAAAAAAAGTCTACGACAGCTGCATCTTACCGGTACTCAGTTAGGGACAGAAAGTTCGAGGTTCACTAAGAGGGTTCAACTTAAATTGAGGACGCATCGAGCAATGGAACTGAAGATGATAGGTGTAACATTAAGGGACAAGAAGAGAGAGGAGTGGGTCAGGGATCTAACGCGTGTTAAGGACATATTAGGGGACATTAAGAAAAACAAATGGACGTGGGCAGGGCATGTAATGCGAAGGCAAGGCAACCGTGTGTCATTAGGGGTAACACAGTGTATTCCTAGAGAAGGCAAGCGTTGCAGGGGGCGACAGAAAATTAGATCGGCCGATGAGATACAGAAGTTGGCGGGGAGTTATTGGTTGCAGTTAGCACGGGGCCGGGGTTATGGTAGGATAATGGGCGAGGCCTTTGCCCTGCAGTAGGCGTATATAGGCTGGATATGATGATGAGGATCAGTGTGCTTGTTTACGGCTAAACACTACGGACGTGTGAACTTGTGTGAGGTAATAATGTTGTATTAGGGAACTGGTTCCATTTGCCTGCGGTGAATCCCGTGCCGCTGTTGGAGAGGGACTGACGAGGCTTTCCATCAATGAAGACGCTATTCAGGCAGACATTTTACGCATCGTATTCCTATTTTGGAGCGGCAAACTACGAGATCTACCGCGGCGTGGATCCACTCGCTCGTCAGACTGACTCTGACTTGGTGGGCAGACCGTCGATGACCTCTGATATAAGGTGCACGTCCTTTAGGATAGCAAAGCATCTCAGACACATTTTTTGTCGTAATACTCCTTGAGGATCTGGCCCGATTTGAAGCGACAATGAATGAACTGACAGAATGGATCCGCGGTGGCGCTTGCGAAACATTCGGTCATGCATGCAACGAGGTCCTCCCAAGGAGCACCAGTGCCGAACACCTCGGCAAGGTACCAGAGGAAAGCATCACGTTCATGGTAATCGAAGAACTGTCACAGCTTGTCTCGCTCGCTTCATGCAGTGGCCGCGGTTTTCACATCAAATAGTGCGAGCCACTTGTAAAAGGTAACATCGTCGTTAGCTCCCGAGTACTTCGGGACGATGATGACTTTCTTGGATGTTGTCATCATGCGGGGTTGCATGGAAAATCCTGTCGGCCAGTGTAACCTAACAACTTTATTGGCAACCTCTTCTTCCGCGTCGATCACTATCGCACCGCATCGTCTCTTGGTAGCTAATCAGAGACACAGTCAAACTCCACCTACTGCTACATTTCTCTGTGGAACATCAAATAAATATATAGATACAGAATAAGGGTTGGCAGTCAGGGAAACCTCGAAAAGCAAGTGGGAGAATGAGGTAGGTCATAAAACAGATGAAGAATGTTTTGAGACAGAAAGAAAGTGGTGACAAAATTTCCGCCGGGTGGGATCCGAACCCACGACCTCCAGAATACCGATCTGGTGACCACTACGCTACCAGCGGGGATGTTTCCCCACCACCTTGTCGTGTATTGATGCGAAGGTATTTTTTGTTTCCTGCACTTGTTTCTTGCGCTTGTTTTGTTTCCTGCTCAGATGTTCTCACAGGTACAATACCTCCCACGACACCCCCCAAACGAACTTATTACTAACGCACTCCACAACTGCTCCCAAAGGCTTGTCTATACTAAAAAACACTATAATATTCTCACCCAAAGTGAGCGGCGAAAACGTATTTTTCCAGAGCCCGCTCCGGTTGTGTACAGGAAAAACAGAAACTTTCTGGATGTCCTTAACCTCGTCCAAATAAGGACTCAGGCGGAGTTCCTAATTTGGGCGCAGTACTTGCTGGATGCAGCCCTATCTAATCAAGGATGCATCCCTTGCAGGAAGCCTCGATGTCAAATATGCACGCATATGTCCACAATAAATACGGAGGTCTGGTACCGCTTCTAACGTTCGTTTCAAAGTCAGTGCAAACCTGAAATTTTATATTACCAATGTAGTATGTTTGCTCGAGTGCAGGGTGTTCCACATACCATACATCGGGCAAGCACAAAGTTGTTCAGAACTACGTTTAATAATCACACGCCCCATTCCAAAACTCTGCCATCTCTCTCGTTGACGAAAAAGTTATCCTTTCTGAGCACGCTTTTGAGCACCTCAAAGCTGCAATATTACAATCTGTGTTTCGTTCTTACAACCATCGACTAATCCGCTTATCATACCTCATTTCCAAGTTCACATCCGCATCTCCAGGCATTATAGAGAGTGTGGGGAAATTGTCGTCGTTATTGGGTACCTAAACCGTTTGCACCTTTTCTGTATTCGCTCTACCCAGCACTTGTCGACCGCCATACCTTTTTCCCTGCCTCTATTTTCTTGTTTCTCTCTGTTTTAGTGGAATAGCAGCTTTATTCCCAGTACTCCGCTCCCACCTAAAACTCTAGTGGAGAGCAGGGGGGCAGTCACGGCAGTTGCCAGCCCCTTTTGGTGGGTACATTTGTCACCGCAAAAAACGCACCCTTCGGGCGGGAATTCACGTGTCGCGTGGTTATTAGCTATTCGCCATTAACGCGGTTTCCCCACGGCTCCGCTTCTTTGACAGTTTATTTTACGGTAAAATTTGTTATTCCGCACTTTTTTACATGCCTCCATTCTTCTGTGACAGGATTTGGCCGTATACACGGAAACTTCTCGACAGCTACTCGTAACCAATTTTATAGTAATTGCCACGCAGGACATACCTGCCTATCACAAGTACATATTCTTGTAATTGGTTGCTTTGCTGGCACGTCTGCGCCTAGGACGTTTGTAAACTTCTGTACTGCCATGCCATTCCTCATGCAGTAGGTCATCGGAATTTTCAAAAATAGATGGGTCACCAGCGGCCTCCGTTCTGTATATGTTGTTCTTGTGAGTCAGCTTACTCCGCATTTCGTATGTTGAGACGTTCGCTGCACTATTCGTTTATTCCTATTTTTTGTACGTGAAGTGTCTATTTTCACGAGCTCCCCACACTGTCTTCTTCGAAGTAATGAAGTTGGTTGCTGCTTTCCACTTTAGAAAAGGATTTGTCGCCCGTAGGACCACATCCCCTGTTACTTTGAAACGGTGCTTTTTTGTTATTTTCCTTCTTTTTTTTATGCGGAGAGATTGTGAGGAGCACAACGTCACGAAAGTTTGTACCCACATGTATAGTGCCCTCTCCTTCCCTGTTCCTAGCCCCAACCAGCCATCTTATGTTCTTAACAAGGGTGCACTGTAGCACACCTGCCGCATCTATATAAGCGTGCGTGCTTCTAGGTTTTACGTTACTCAGTTGAAGACTGGTCCTCCATTCGAAAAATCATTAAAGCACTGTTTATGGTTTTATTCGTTTCGCCCTAACCAACACTATTAGGCAGATTCTGCATTTCGGGACAAGAAGGGGTGCTGCTAAAGAGTCTCCAATAAATGTTTCACTGATTGATTTGCCCGCTTTGTGTTCGCTTTTATGATGGTTACACTAATCCACAATACAAGGTTTAAGTATATCTACCAGCGTCGCCTGTGCAAGCACGAAAGGAATTTCATGATATGGCACGTCTAATGGGCCGAAAAGGCCAAGCAGATGATGCCAACGCCTAGTAAAACTTCCTGCGCAAACACTTCAAATTACATGAACACAGTGTACTTATGGTGTAGGGGTTTATATTGCTTCAAAATGTAAAACTATACCAGGGAGGAGTGAAAAGTGGCTAAGAATGTTTTCGGGTATTTATTTTGTTGGCGCAGGCCACTCTTGATATTTTCCCGGCCGCGGCGGCTGCTTTTCGATGGAGGCGAAAAGCAAAAACGCCCGTGTGTACGAGATTTCGGCGCACGTTAAAGATCCCCAGGTGGTCAAAATTAATCCGAAGCCCTCCACTACGGCGCGCCTCATCGCCTGCGTTGCGTCGGCGCGTTAAACCCTACAATCAATCAACTCAATCACTCTTGATATTTAAATGGTTTTTGTTAAAATGGGTAACTTACACACCCACATAAAGACTGTTTCACAAGATTTTTCGATAACACCCACCTAATAGGGACAATCAGGATTTTGTGAAGACTATGCGTTTTTACATGTTCATTTATAACAATACCAAACGTTGATACATTCGATTTGTTGTTGCTTACAAATTCCGCCCATGCAGCTGTCCGAAAACCGATTTCACGATAAAGAGGATACAGCGCATAAACAGGGTGAACAGGACAGCGCATAAAGAGGACTACGGAATTTTGGACTTATGCGCCTCTGGACAAGAAGTTCAGGTTTATTTTCCAACGATCGCATAGCACTTGCCATCCGTTTGAACATTCTCCAGTTATGAGCATCCCGTAGGAGCTCAGCTAATTTATCATAAAACTGCAACTGATGGGTAGAGTTAATACCTTCTAGGGCGACAGGTCCCAAGGATAATTGTTATTTGGGTGCACCAACTTGGTACAATTTTTTTCAGGAGAGTTGAAATAAAGCATGAGTTTTTCTAGGTTGTTTTATTTACCACACGGCTCTGATGTGAGCCACTGTATACAGCATGGCAGGAGTTTCTAACTGCGTGCAAATTCAAGGTGAATTGCCTAATTTTGGCAAGTAAGAAGTATCTCAACACGACTTATACCCATTAGTGCCATTAGTATAGTGGCCCACCCAGGCATCGCCAGGTACTACCGCTAGTCTTAATCGACATTCTGGAGTTTTTTGACAGTAGAACTGATAATAAATACCGGGGGGGGGAAAGACCGTTTCAGAACTATTAAAAAGCGGTAGCTGTTGATGTCGAATAACGTATGCTACAAATTCAGAAGGCTTTTCAAAAACAATATCTTACACACCTATGGCCGCGAGTAACTAATGAGTCCGTGACCGACAATTTTCGCAATTACAGGTTGCAGGAAGAGATGGTAAGTGCTTCTTTCTTATCATTCTAGTTTGGCATGGAGCTTCTTTTTAAAATCCATAATAAATCACTGGTAATTATAAAATTTATCCTTGTACCCCGCGCATAAATCTGAAAGAACACTTTATTAGAAGCGTACAATATAACACCGGCGTTTTTTGCTACAAATTGTCATGCGCCTTTTGGACACGGCATTTATGGCTAAGAATAGAGGATTGGTACAATAGCGAAAAATGTAACGACCAGTACCCTGCACATAAAACCCTTTTGTGCCCTCGTCTGAGTGGGCATGTTGGCACACCTTTACTCCCGAGTGGAAAAATAAAATGCTGTGAGAAGGGTTTGTCTTCACGCATTTATTTTCAAAGCTGGTATGGCTCACGGATTCACAGGCAGCAATATAATTGGTTCAGAAAACGTTGCTTGCGGAAAACATTCTATTGTTCTGCAAAATTGTTGTGAATAATTCATACCAAGTGGTTATGAGTCACGGCATGGCAATTTCGTAGCATATGCTTTTAGCGACGCAAAAACATTATGCCGTTGCTACTGAAAGTCATGTCCCTACAAAAAACATAAAACATGCGGCTGCAGCATGCCGTCCAGAAAAAGCAACGCAATGCCCTAATAGATTGAATTATGTTGTGTAAAGAAAATAAAGGCAATGTTTCGGTTCATACCTGGGTGGGCACATCATAGTAGACACAGCCCGTCCGGTTCTATGGCACGTTGATTATTCCTCGCAACCAAGCCGTCAATACCCGGTTATTCGTAAGGCTCTAGAAATCTTTAGATACTTTTCTGAGTTTGAGGCTACTTTACATTACTTCAACTAATTTTTTTCACCAGTGTCACCGATCTGTTGTATTGTAATAATGTTTTACTGCAATTTATATTGCGATACGATGCCCTTGCTTGGACACCGAGACAAATATTTTGGGAGTTTTTCTCTCAGGCTAGCAGAGAACTTTCGTTGAACGATGTGAAATAAACAAGCCTTACATCCACCAGCTGAGCCACAACCTCAAGCGTATCGCTCGATGTGCAGGGACGAATGTGTTTTTTTTGTGCGCCCGAAAAGCTTGCAGCGCTTTGTCTTGAGGCTCAAAGCACTCGCAAAGAAGAGAAGGGTGCCGCACGAAGCAACAAAGTAAGTTCAATGCCTGCACGGAGGGACTGGTGTGCTTCATTCCGTCGCCAACTTGATGAGCGGGTATCTTGGTATTTATTGCCGTGACTGTAAGCCTGCTTCATTTGTGAAAAAACAAAGATGCTCGGTAGGAGCCGTAACTCGCTTACGCGGGAGATAATGGAGGCGCGTGAAATTATGCGCGCGGGGTAGGGTTGCATTAGCGTTGCTTCAATATCGCTGTTGCGCAAGGAAATCGCTTTTCTTGATGGTATTGTCGCGAACCATGTATAAGTTTATTGTTTGTTATTGCTGCCCGGCCAGGGCCGGCTGTGTTATCTGCATTCCAAGCGAAGCGTGGCTTCCATTTTTTATTTTTATGCCGCACCGGGCTATCACACTCAGATAAGCAGACTGTCTCGCCCTAAGGTCACTAGCCCAAAATGATCTTCTTTGATCTACAATGTTCTGGATGTAAATCGACGGTTCTGAAAACACTCACGCCGAGAGATAAAAGCATGCAGAGCAAACGCCATGGCATTAGAATCGCCGACACGAGTTTCCGCACGTCACTTTGGTGATTGCTGCATCACCGCCTTGTATTCTTTGAGTTGTTAGCGCAGCATAAGTTCGCTCCAATAAACTTGTTTTTTCTTGAAGACAACTGCGTCGTCTTTGGCAACGTGACATCTGGTGGAGGTGCTAGGTACATGCACCCTCAACACTCTTCAAGTAGTCAAGCAAGCCCAACTCGTGCCAGCCGCCGACAGCAAGGCCTAGAGGCGGAGTTAGGACTTCTGTCAGATAAATTGAAGGCGGAAGACGTCACAGCCGTTGCCATGAACAACGCATCCACGATGACCACGAACAACCCTGTAGTTCTGCAGCAACACTGGGAACCACTATCATTTCATGGTTAACCCACGGAAGACCCTGAGGACTGGTTGGATGAAGTGGAGCGTTTTCGGATCTTTAACAGGTGGAATGACGAAGAAACGTTTCGGCATGTCTTCTTCTATTTGGAGGATGCAGCTCGAACTTGGTTCGAGAACCATGAAAGCTCTTTGACTGCCTGGGCTCTCTTCAAGAACGAGTTGCTTAAAACGTTAGCCACCGTCGTGCGAAATGGGCGAGCCGCAATTTTGCTAGAATCCCGCATGCAACACCCCAACGAAGGGGTAGTGATCCTTGTTGAGGAGATGAAGAGGTTATTTCGACGGGCGGATCTGGAGCTGGCAGAAGAAAAGAAACTAAGGTTTCTCATACGAGGGGTAATGCAGGAGCTTTTTGCTTGCCTTGTCCGCAACCCTCTTAAGACGGTGACCGAATTCGCGCCTGAGGCGGCCGCGATGGAGAAGACGCTGGAAGTTTGAACGAGGCAGTACGATCGCCCGGTCAACGCGCTGGTTTCTGAGACGATCGGCGCGGGGCTACAAGCTCTGACACACTGCGCGAGACTATCCGAGCACTGGGCAGGGAGGAGCTTCGGAAAATGTTTTCCCACGACACCGCAACCTCAAGTGGCTTCCCTGACTGACGTCATCCGCAAAGAGGTTCAACACCCTTGGGGCACTGCTATGCCATCCGAGGCACCCGTGAGCCGCAGGCGATGACCTACTCCACGGCTGTTTGTCGACCCCACCCTGCTCCAGCCCGTCTACAAGAAGCTCCGCCGTACCGCAATCCACTCTCGCTGCCATCCCCAGTGTTGCCGCCGTCCACCGTACCGGAATCCACAGCCCAAAAGCATACTCCAAGAAAGACCGACGTTTGGCGAACCGCCGATAATCTTCCGCTGTGCTACCACTGCGGAGAGGCCGGTCAAATTCATCGTCGTTGCCCATACAAGAGGCTCGGATACCGTGGTTTCTCCGGCGACGCACCTCGCCCTCTCCCTGGGGAATGACCACGTGGGATCGACGACTACCTTTCTCAATCCTAGCCGTGCACAGCCCATTTCAACCGCTCGCCGTCGCCCTTCCCCTACCAATCGCCAAACCGCCGTAGCAATGCTGACTTCTCAAATGGAAGGTCTCCTAGCCCACGTAGGGTAAACTAAAAGCAGCAACTTCGGGAGGTAAAGTTGCACAACGGCAGAGAAATGAAAACCCTCCAACGACGCAGCGACTTCCTGAAGACAGGGAATAACGACATGCCCTCATCCCGACAACCCGACCTAACCGTGACGAGACTCCCGAACACGATGACAGCCACTCGGCGAGACGCGTACCCAACATGACGCACACTGCGTACCCAACGCCGACGCACACATCGGCGTACCCAACGTGCGCAGTGTGCAACGTGTGCAGTGTGCACGACGCGCAGTGTGCGTCGGCGTACCCAACTCCGCCGCACACTGCGCGGCCGTCAACATGCACAAGCCGAGATTCGACGCCTCGACGCACCCGGAACTCGAGCAAGGCGGCATCTGACGTCAAGGTGTCCATCGACGCTTTTGATGAAGTCGCCCTCAAAAAAAAAAACACGGGAGCTAACTACTCCGTAATGAGCGGACCATTTGCGTCTAAGCTGAGGAAAGTTATCACCAGATGGGATGGTCTGCAAGTTCGCACAGCCAGAGGCCACCTCGTGACGCCAAGTGGCACGTGCACATCGGGCGTCCCCTTAGACGGAAAAACGTACCCTGCGGCGTTCGTCATTTTGCCTAACTGCTCCCGCGACGTTATCCTCGGAATTTGACGGACAGCGGTACAATAATTGATCTACAGGCCAAGTCCATATCTTTTTCCTCCGATCACTCCATGACGCTCGAACCGAACACCGAACACCGTGCTGCTGTAAGTTTCGCCGATGATCATGTCACCCTGCCACCCCGCGCAAGCTTGATTATCATGGTTTACTGTGAAGATGCTATTCCTGACGTCGACGCTATGGTAGAGAGTGACAAAGGTTGCTCCTCGACCGCGGTGTCTCCGTCGCAAGAGCGATTGCGTGCTTTAAGCAAAGCCAATCCCAAGTTTTGGTCACTAATTTCAACGATGAATACCAGCATTTAAACAGGGGCGCTGCAATTTCGTTCCTCGAATAAACGCAAGAAACAAGTGATGTGATTGCGGTCGCCCATTTTCAACGCTCACCCGAAGATACCTTCAAGGTTCCGTATCCCTTCGACGTGAATCCGGCGTTACCGCAACAAGGACGAAAGAAATTATTGCATTTGCTGCGTCGCTACAGCGAGTATTTTTCGTCGAACTGAAAATTACGTCAGACACCTCTGGCGAAGCAGCGAATAATAACAGAAGATAGAGCCCGACCTACCTGGCAGTCACCGTGCCGTGTCTCTTCACACGAGCGCGAAGCCATCCGGACTCAAGTCGATAACATGGTCACCAATGACATTATACAGCCATCGAAAAGTCCGTGGGCTGCGCCCACCGTACTCCTGAAGAAAAAAGACGGCACTTTAAGGTTCTGCGTTGACTACCAGCGACTGAACAAAATCACCAAAAAGGACGTGTACCCCCTGCCACAAATCGACGACGCCCTCGACCACCTCTGCTTTGCGAAGCAATTCTCAACGATGGATCTGAAGGCCGGGTACTGGCAAATTGAAGTGGATGAGACAGAGAAGACTGCATTTATAACCCCGTATGGTCTATACGACTTCAAGGTGATGCCGTTTGGGCTGTGCACGGCACCAGCAACGTTTCAAAGAGTCATGGACACTGCGTTAGCTGGCCTGAAGAGGCACACCTGTCTCGTATTCCTCGCCGACGTTGTGGTATTCGCCCGAAATTTCGACGAACACCTCGCAAGATTGGAGTCTGTACTCGAGGCTATTCGTATTTCGGGGTTAACACTGAAGCCTGAAAAGTGCCGCTTCGCTTACGAGGAACTCATGTTTTTGAGACACGTCGTCAACACCGCAGGAGTACTGCCTGACCCGGCGAAAACATCAGCCATAGTGAACTTCCCCAGACCGAAAAACAAAAAGGCCGTGCAAAGATTTCTCGGACTGCGCGCATACTACAGGTGCTTTGTCGCAAACTTCGCACGCATTGTAGAGCCACTCACGCGCCTGACCAAAGATAGCACCCATTTCGCCTGGGAAAACGCCCAATAAAAAGCATTCTTCAATTCTTCAAGCCTGCAAAGCCCTCCGTTCTAGATCATTTCGACAAAAACGCTGAAACGTAAATGCACCCCGACGCCAGTGATATAGGCTTGGGAGCCGTTCTCGTCTAAAAGCAGAGCGGTTGCGAAAAAGTGATCGCCTTTGCCAGCCGTGGTCTGTCGAACGAGAAGAAAAGTTACTCAGCCTCTGAAAAAGAGTGCCTCGTATTATTTGGGCCTTTTCAAAATTTTGCCCATACGTGTATGGTAGACCATTCAAGGTTGTCACAGACCACCATGCGTTCTGTTGGCTCGCCAATTTGAAGGACCCCTTTGGCAGTCTTGCGCGGCGGAGCTTTTGCCTTCAAGAGTTCGACGTTACAATCGTCTACAAATCCGGCAAGAAACACTGCGACGCTCACTGCCTGTCCCGCGCCTTCGTCGACCCACCACCATAAGACTCCCATAAAGACAACGCGTTCTTTGGAGTCGTGACTTAGAGTGACCTAGCCGCCCAGCAGCGTGCCGACCCCGACTTGCATGCCATGATAGACTACCCCGCAGGACGCAATGTCGCCGTGCCTAGGACCTTCAAACGTAACTTACCAGCATTCAGCCTCAAACACTCCGTCTTCGTGAAGAAGAATTTCAGCCCCGAAACGAGAACGACTAATCTACTTGTCGTCCCCGCAGACCTCCATGACGAAACGTGGGAATCGTGCTACGACGACCCGCCTTCTGGACATCACGGCACAGCTCGAAATATATAGCAAAAATGAAGTACTTCTGGCCCCGTCTTACATCCAACGTCACCCACTACGTTAGTTGGCGTGACTACCAGCGACGAACAACACCGCCCACAAGACCCGGCGGACTTCTGAAATCAATTGCCGTCCCGTCGAAGCCCTTCCAACAGATTGGAATAGACCTTCTAGGCCCGTTCCCTACGTCACGATCACAGGACAAGTGCATTGTTGCAGCGACAGACTACTTGACGCGCTACCCCGAGACCGCCGCTCTTCCGAGGGGGACTGCACAAGAAGTCGCCAACGGCCGCGGCGGCCGCTTTTCTGAAGGAGGCGAAAAGCAAAAACCCCCGTGCGTAAGAGATTTCGGCGCACGTTAAAGATCCCCAGGTGGTCAAAATTAATCGGGAGCCCTCCACTACGACGTGCCTCATCGCCTGCGCTGCGTCGGCGTGTTAAAACCCTACAATCAATCAATCAAGGAGTCGCCAAGTTCTTCATAAACCAAGTTGTGCTGCGATATGGAGCCCCTGAAGTCCTTATCACCGACCGCGGAACGGCTTTACTGTGGAGCTTATGCAAGGAATCTTACGCTACAGCAACACGGATCACCGAAGAACGACGGCGTACCACCCCCAAACGAATGGACTAACAGAACGTCTGAACACGACGATCGCGGATATGCTGTTGTAGCGCGTGGAACTGATGACGCTGGCCGGTCACCGTGATGATGTTTCTGGCGCTGATTATGTGGCCGTGGTATGGTCATCCAAGTCACGAGCGGTAGCCCGGTTTCGCCGTTTTTGGGCCTAGGTGTGCTGCCAACGTGCGCTTGTGCATAGAATTGTGGGCGTTGCGCTGGTAGCCGGAGCGACGGGATGTAGTCGTCACTGGTAGCATTTTCACGTCCTTGAGAATCCAGGTGCGGTGTTGACTGCAGCCGGACGGGAGACGCGAATTCGTCGTCGTTGGCGTTGGGAGCGACAACGTGCATCGTGGTGGACTTATCGTGCAATTGTGGCGGAGCAGGAGACGAGTTTTGGAATGATTGGCCGGTGACGGAGCAAAGTTGCTCACCGGAGCCCTTGCATGGCGTGGTAGAAATAGGTTTGGCGGGGTGTGACTGGTGGGCATCCGTGACGTCATCGGCTGCAAGTCCCGTCCGCGTGGGTGAGGCTGCCTTGCTGAAGATGAGGTCCAGGGGGTGGCACTACTGACAGGAGACGACGCGGATGGTGGAGAGGGTACAATGCCCTGCGGCGAAGCGTGCGTGGGCTGCGCATTTACCTCTTCTGCAGGCGGTCGAGAGCGGTTGTCACTGAAGCCGCAGTGCGTGAGCACGACAGCAGGGGGTCATCGTAGGGGGTGGCGCTTGGCGGTGATAGGACGAGGACGCGGCGGAGCTCTAGCGGAAGCGTCTCCCAGAGGATGGAGTGCTTCAGAGGCTGTATGCTGACGTGGTTGAGCGAGAGGACAGCCTCGAACTTCAAGAACCATCCTCTTGGGTAGCGTGGCTCGAACGCCGGTATTGGCGGGTCCCCGCACGTCGCGATGTCGGTGTGCCGCTGGTCGAGGAACAGGTGCGGAACTCCCCGGTCACCACTCGTAGGGAACGTCCGGGTCACCACTTGTAGGAAGCTGACTCAGTTGGTGGGCTCCTACCTCTATTCAGGTCAAGTTGGCCCGGCCAGGAGTGGGATCGGTGCGGACGTGCGGCCGCGCAGCTGCTGACTCGACGTTCGATCTTTAGCGCGTGGAACTTATTACGCTGGCCGGTCACCGTGATGATGATTGTGGCGCTG
The DNA here is from genome assembly GCF_048455015.1 of Haemaphysalis longicornis. Taxonomy (NCBI): domain Eukaryota; kingdom Metazoa; phylum Arthropoda; class Arachnida; order Ixodida; family Ixodidae; genus Haemaphysalis; species Haemaphysalis longicornis. The sequence goes on along the minus strand of NW_027526282.1, from coordinate 882,170 downwards.
ATGATTACGATGACGATGGTGTCGCTACACTGTCAATGTACATCGACGTTCAAAATTAGACTTGGGACAAAGTGCTCCATATGTCACGTTTGCGTACAACACGACTATTCAGGAAACTACGCAACTGACGCCGTTCGAGCTTGTCTACGCAAGACTGCTGACTACGATGCTTGACGCCATTCTTCCGCATGTAGAAGACGATGACCTCAACCCCGACGTCCAAGTATACCTTCAGCGTGCGGACGAGGCCCGCCAGTTCGCTGGAGTTCGTACAACGGTCGAGCAGCTGTTGATGCCGGGCGCTACAACCTCCAACGCCGAGACATGGAGTACCACCCAGGTGATCGTGTTTGGTTTTGATTCTCTTATGATGACGCGGGCTCAGGGAGAAGCTTCTGCGACGGTATTTCAGACCCTACCAGATTCTATGACGTGTCGACCAACTTACCTGTGAGGTGATCCGCGATGGCGATTCCGGGAGATCCGGACGACAAACGCGGCCCGAAGTCGTCCACGTGGTTCGCTTGAAACCTTACTATGCAAGATGACGGACTTTTTTGTTGTTGTTGTTTGGACTGTCTTTTATTTTAGCATCGGGTCCATGCACTCTTAGAGGAAGGGTAAGCCGCGAACCATCCAGCCTTACGAACTATCGAGCCTTACGGCTCGATAGGCGAACTATCTAGCCTTACGGCGTATATCGAAGGCATAGTCGTGCCTTTCATATGCGAAGGCATGGCTGAACCACCTAGTAATATCACATTTCCCCAAGACATGGCTGCGGAAGGAACACATTTGGCGGACCCAGTGGATTATCTGGGCATTATTCGTAGGTCAGGCGTGAGTGTGCTCATGGGCTCTGATCAACTCTTGAAGTTGATGCCAAGTACGAGAGAAGCAAAATAGGACAAGAAAATCCTGAATTCATAGCCAGTAGCACAACAAGGGTCTGGCCTCGGCTAGGCCCTATACATAGTGGTATAAGTATTCAAAACAAAGCGAGCAGCCAAATGTGATTCCTTCGAACAAACTCCCACGAAAGCGACGGAGTCACCTTCTCTTTGCAAAGATCATTGGACCTCGACACCACTGGAATGTTGCAGCATCACCCAAATGTCAGCGAGAACCTCCAGACTGCTGCAGTCCTTGCATATGGGCGCTATAAAGAAACGTTGGCTGGGAAATCGCCTCTCATTCACATGGCTGACAATCGGAAAGTAGCCCTGTCAAGGCTTCGGGGACTCGCCAGGCGTCTCTCATCCAACGACGGACCTTTGAGAGCCCGCGACAAAACTAAAAAGCAAAATACCGAGGATAACTGCAGCGTGGAAAATGAAACATTTCATTTTGAGCATCTGTGCTATATGCCACAAAAAGAGGTCATCAGTGGAACATTTGCGACAAGACTTCGCATAATTTTTGACGGCTCACCGCACAAGCCTCAGGTGTGCTTTCAGAATGAGCAGCTCGGTAGACGTCTAAGGGCCCACATTTTTAGAATGGGAAAAAAACTGCATCTTTTCGTGATCAAAAGACCACCAGGGGTACAGAAGCCCTACCACATCCCTGACTAGCATATTTCAAGGCCAGTGGAGGTATCCGGATGATCAATCAGCATCTTTACAATATAAGTGCAAAATACGTGACATGCCTGATCTTGCTACCCAACTACCATTGCTGCGCATACCTCATCACCGACAGCGTGCACCAGCGCCTGATTCATAGTGGAGTCGGCACTATTGCGGAACTGCAAGAACAGTTTGGGTATAATGGGCAGACAGCGCGTGGAAAAGGCAGTCTCTAGGTATAAAGTTTGTGCTGGTACAGCTGTTTTGTCTGTTGGAGTTGCGGGAGAGAACTTTTTCGGGTGTTAGGGAAGGAAGATGTTGCGAATTATAGATACTCTTGGTGTAGTTATCCTTGGATAATTATGTTTAAGCATGTAAGGTCGTTTTATTAGGAGGTAGAGAAGTGACTGGGTCACTACAGCTATTCTCCCGGTTGGAGTTGGGCGAGTGAGCTTTGTCGGGCGCGGAGGATGTTGTAAATTGTATTTCAACCTCGCGCTCAACTGTCACGTGCTTCTAAGGAGCTACGCAATGAAGACGACGAGGAAAAAAGATGTGTACGTGCAGCACGCAGCGCGTGTAGTGAAGTTCTTACATTGTCTTTTCAAGAAGGAACACGATGCTCGTTGAAATGAGTGCCGGGTTTTGCGCCTCTTTTCTTCGATACTAAACACCGAGGCAGCGGTTTTCTCACAGTCCATGCATGTATTGTATTAGGGGAAATAAGAAGACACAACCAACAGACTTGATACAAAATTGAAGCTGACAACAGCATATCCTGCATGTTAATTGCTACATTCATTATCCTGTCTCTACAGCTGGTCTTCAAGTGCTTTAGATCCGGCCTATTATGAGCACGCAATCGTTGTTTCAGTTTTTCTGGTTGCCAATTTCAGAACAGAATATACCATTTTCTAAAATGCAGGATCTACGATAACCAGCGGCGACAGTTTTGACTGACAAACATTTGAACTGAGTGAAAAATACCGCTTTCGTGCCACAACAGTGCACTTTCACCCATATGTCCAGACGTGTACGCAAAGCTTGAGTATACGCAGGGCATCTGGTGAGATATTTAGGTTTTTGAAAGCTACTGCTACGACAAATGGTATCTAAACAGGAATAAAATGTAACAAATCGGTGTCGAACCGAAGTCTCATGTACGGTTTAGGCGCGAAAGTTGATCGATGCAATAGCGTGTACCCACCACTAGAACGAGTGACAGTACCTCTTTTAAGAGTAAACACTGAATTCGGACCTTGCCCTGTGTATTTTGAGCTAAAAATACGGTCACTTTTTCTTTTATCTTTTATTTAGATATGACAACAATGATCAATTTGGTGGGAGAAGCGGAAAACTATATTAAAAAATTGAATGCCTCTGGACAAACTATTGATAAGTGGAGTTTCACTAATGACTCTGGATATTGGAAGGCTGTTGATAATACAATAATGTAAGCTTGTCATGTAGTTATTGTGTGTCTTTGATGCAAAACCAATGCTGCATACTGGTCTCTGAATATTTTTTTACATCGTCTGCATAGAAACCAGAATTCAAACTTCGAAAGTAACCATATATCCGGTTAGTCGACCAGATTTAGGGGAAATCCTCAAGGTGGAGTAAGTTTCTGTAAAGGAAAGTTTCACATCCACCTAAATACAGCCATAGGGCTACAAAGGAAAGCTATACAGCTTTTCTTTGTAGCCGTATGGCTGCATTTAGGTGGATGTCAAACTTTCCTTTACACATATCCGGTTAGCGAGAATAGGGATATTTTGCACCGGGGATGCCAACCACTGTTTTCCTTACCCTCCCGCCTGGTGGTTCGAAGTTTATAGCTATGACCTCGAAAACCTTGAAATTCCCACAACGGTCTCCTATTATTGTGTAGTCGATATGTGATGTATATGCATCATTGGACGGGAACTCTTACATTTTATTTTGAGGTAAAAAAAATCTGTTGTCAAAAGGTACTGTTTATCAATTTCAAGATAAATTCACTCTTAAATGTTCTTTATTTTTCAAAAGACAGAAGAGAAGCCACTACCGCTTCAAGTTTTCAATCCGATCCGAAGTACGTCAGATGGGTTCATTTCTAGACCGCAGTCTCAAATTCTCAAACTATTTGGTTTCAGATATCACTGTAAAGGGCGGTGTGCCGACGGTAAATATCTAAAAACATTTATTGCAAAACTATTGTTCTCGCCGTCAGAGCTCTCTTACTCTTTTTGTTGCTATAACTGAAAAAACAGTAAGAAAAGATTTTTTGTAAAACCCACAATACATTCTACTGAGCTCTCTGCTGTGACAAAATGATCGTGCAAATAGCTTAGCAGTCTGGCTTGCTGTGGTCCCCGTTGATCCCAGATAGGGCCAATATAACAATAACCATAGCACACGTGTAACCATCTGTAAAAATGACTAGTAAAGATCTAGAGCAAGATCCACCCTATTGCGTTAAGTTTCGGACAACCGTCAAAACTACACTTCAGCTTTGGCACGTGTCATAGGTATGAGGAAAATTCAGTTTTGTGCCTCAAATGGCATTCAGTTTGTTCCATAATTTTCGAATAAATATATTCCTGCATCTGATAGCAAAACTGTAATTCCATACACGTCCGGGAGTAATCACCTGCCGCGCCTGTTGTAAAAGAAAGAAACCACAATTTGCGGGAATAGATAATTTTTCGGTCATGCTGTGTAGCACTGTATCTAGAGCCGATATCTTTCAAAAGCACAAGTTGCAACCGAAAATGTTCTGTATTTTATCTAAGATTTACTTATTCACCATCAGCCTCTGGTCTGCATACACTGGCAGTTAGAGGAAGGTAGGCGCGGGTAAAATTCTTGTTCCAGTTGCCCTTACAAAATGGACGTATGCAAGTTCATCGCATTTTCATGGTACCGCCGAACGCAACATCAACACCATCACACTTTAATACGAGTGTTTCTGTCAATGTCAGAGTATTTGTGTTACATATTTAAACGCTCATTCTTTATGCTTGCTTTATATGACTGGAACCAACACAAGAAAACATGTTGCTGAGCTTGTTGGCACATAAGAAAGAAGAAAACATGGCCCAAACTAGACGTGGACGGACAAGATAAGGTGAGGCAGGTACACGCGCCAACAATTTTTTCGAAGCAAACTCCAGAAATTTATACACGACTTATCTGAACAGAAGCAACAAAAGTAACAAAGTATAACACTGCTATCAAATGTATCAGGTGGTGACAATGACTAGAACAAACAAGCACAACTCTGCTGATAGTATGACAACTTATCTACTCCACCCTCAAGAGTGCTATCTAAGCGGTAGAAATGCGCGTGCATGCATTGCAGGCGCAGTCCAAACCGCAAACTTGGAAGGCGAATACACGCGCTAACCTTCAAGCCGCGATTTAAGAGTGACAGTTCTTTGTCACTTCAACCTAGTGACGGCGTTCTGACGCACTTGTCACCTGCTCTTTTTATATAAACCTCCTCAATCACCTCCCTTTTAGTTTTGATACCGGCTGCGGTAGCCTCACTGGCTTAGGCGTTGTGCTACTCAGCACGAGTTCGCGGGTCCCATTCCCGGCAGCGGCGGCCGCTGTTCTGATTGAGGTGAAAAGCAAAAACGATAGTGTCTACGAGATTTCCGCGAACCTTACAGATCATCGCCTGCATTGCGTCGGCGTGTTAAACCCTAGACTGAATCAATGAATCTTTCCGTTTTGTTTTTGGCGCTCCTAAGACAGGTCGTCTGACCCACGAGGGGCTCACACCCCCAGCACTTGCAGTGGTCGGCTTGGTGCCCGCCCATGTTGCTGCTAACTGCTAACCCGTGTCCTCTGGCGCGTTCAATGAATCATCGTCAAGTTTCACCAATATGCACCCTTCGCAGTTTTAGGGGTACTGCAATACTGTAAATGATGTTTAGCAAACTCAGTGTAGAGGATAGGCTGCTTTTCTAAGGATGTCTCCGGCAGCATATTGGCCATCATAGGGCAAACCTTAGCCAGATTGCACGGGGCGGAACAAACAAGACGCGCATTATACTTGGCTTCAGCCTTCTTGACATTGTGCGAAGGCCTGAGGATGTACGGTATTACGTGTAAGGTATTACGGTAGTACGGTATTACTGAAATCAGGTGGCTTCCAAGCGGGTAATATGATTGCTAGTACTTGCAATCAGATTGTGCTCGCAAGATTTTGTTCAAGCCGGATTAAAAAATGTGGTGGCTATTTCCCTCTTTATTAGCTTGTAATGCACGCTGTCATATGGAAGGAGGATGTTTTATTCTTGGGTTATACATCGAAAACTTGGGGTACTTTGCGAAACTGAGTTTGAGTAAAAAATTCATCGTACTAGCGAACATTGAGACAGGGACAAAGCTAAAGAGAAGACGAAACACACCCTAAAGTTCGCTAGTACGAGGAATTTCTTAGTCAGTAACCAACTCGCCCAACTTAGCGCTGAGTTGGAGGTTCCAAAATCGAATCTCAGTCCCCTTAGCCGCCTCCCATGGGAATGAGTTTTGTTGTTTTTGTTGTTGTTGGTTCTGTTAGGATAAGTCATGTATAAATTCTGCCGGTTTCCTTTGAATAAACAGTTGGAGGTTGCCGCCTGTAACGGTCTTGTCTTCTTCGTCCACGTCTAGCTAGCGCCATGTTTTGTTCTTTCTATACGTGTGTACCAACTAGCTCAGCAACAAGTTTTGTTGAATCATATTTCTTCTACACTGAGCTCTTTTTTGTATCGCAAACCACGCGAAGTCAAATTTTCACTTGCGTCAACCTCACCGCTGCTTCTAATCGATGGTCGAGACTATTTTCCTACTGCCTCAAGCTGAAGGTGTTGCCTCTGAAAGTGCAACTACTGTTTGGACTAATAACAAGCCCTCATGGGGCCACACCCGAAGAATTTTCAGGATGCTGAAGTCTGAGTTATGGCACCAGGTTCGCCTTTACTGTGACTGGTTGAGGGTCTTTGTCAAACGAGACGATAGCAGTGGAAGCCTGGGAGAATTTCAAAGGCTGGTGGCAGAGAGCGCGGGGTTCCGCTGGCAACGTACCCAAGTTCCAGTTTATTCATTTATGCATTTATATCAAGTGTTGCAAGGACTATGGTGAAAAAGCCACCACATTTGCTGCTGCTTGAAGGAGACCCTAACCCGTGTACACACATCGACGGCTGCGCAGCACTGCCGGCCTCTAATTACAAAGCAAGTGTCATGTGATACAAAAAATTAATAGAAATAGGTCGAACCTCAGTCGAGCAACCAAGGATTAAAACATGACAATTAAAAAAAGAAAGCAAATGAACCTATTAATTTCTAATTGGGACTGTATAAAATGCGGAGTTCTTACGAAACAAATATGCAAGTTATTTGCATCCTAGAGAACATGACAACTTGCACCGTGGTACAACATAAAAACAAGTGCACGTGCAAGTACAGATAACACGTATGCACATCTATCAGAAGAGCGCCAAATGAGCATTGTATTGCTTCCACGATTTAAGCGCTAAGTTTTCTGCCTGTGTATTACATAGGTATAGTAGGTTTAGCTTGTAAGGCAGCTGATTTTGCACTCGTTGCTTTCCCTTGTTTGTCCTGGAGAAGGCGTTGGGCCAAGTTGGGACGCGACGGAGCATTCGAGTTATTGTGTTTCTTTAAATTAGCAGTATATTCGACGTACGTACTGCCAGTCTTCGTTTCCTTCATGTAATGTCGTAAAAGCAAGCATGAATTTATGTGCCTAAATGGAATCATCCCGTTATAGGTCCTGAGACGACGAATCACGAGAGCGTTTTTTTGCATCGCCAAATACTTTATCTTGCAATGTTTGCAGGTTGTTTAAATGGCTTTGTGCAGTGATCCCTCAGACCAATAGAGAATAGGTTAGTTGACTGTAAAACAATGCGCTGTAAATAGGCAAATAACATTTCGTGGACGAAAGTATCGCACCTTGCTTTTAACCCCATATAACCTCGAAATATTAGTTTTTACTTGATGAGCATGCATGTCCAAAAATCAATGCTCTTTAAATTAACATCCAGGGTTTTGACGCTTGGAACACAGGGTATTTTAGAGCCACCGATGAATAACTTCACATGGTCGCGCATTGGAATATTTCTAGTTTAAAAACATCTGACTCAGTTTGTAATGCGCAGATAGCTATGGAGTCATCCATACTCCATTTTTGCAGTTTTTGCGAGGCACTATTTGCTGTATGAGCTAATTCTTCCATGTTATTAGCAGTGAGAAAGGCTAGGGTCTTCCGCATATATTAGATATTTTGCATGTGGATTGATTTTGCTAATTTCATTTACGTACAGATTATATAGTAACGACCCTAAAATTGCAAGTAACATCGGGTTAGATTTAAAACCGTCCCTCGGATACCATATCGTTCAAGTGTGGTGATTGACGTCGCATGATTACGTCTGTCGCATGCTTTACAGAAATCTACGAAAATTCCAAGAGTTAGTAGCTTTAGCTTAAAACCATCATATATGATTTTTTTTGTTGAAATAGTGCATGTGTGTAAAATGCTTCTCGTCATAATCTATGCTGTGTGTCACAAATGGATGCAATTCTCGAAGAAATTTTTTTATGCCTTTAGGGAACGGTGACAGCCCTGGCATGGGTCTGTAGTTTGTAACGTCGTTTATGTCCGCACTTTTAAATAGCGCGGAGTGTTTGCTACTCGAAGCTTTCTTGGAAAAATTCCAGGCGAAACAGATCTTGCAAATATACGTTATAATGGCATTATTATATTCAGCTCAAATTTAACCGGTCGTAGTTGAATGCCATCGACATCTTTGCTGTTCCTGTTTTTGAGAGTTTTGTAGGCTAGAAAAACTTCTGCTTCTGTGGCGGGATGGAAGTGGAAATTCTTCGTGCTATGTTCAAAAAGATGGCTGTTTGGTGGTTTTCTATTGGTTTTGTTGTGTGAAGCTAATAATATATTCTTAAAGATGTTGGAAAGACTCACATCTGGTATTACATCCCCATTCTGGAATATCTGTACGCCGTGCGGCACTGAACGACCCAGCAAACTATTGATGTTTCCAGGATTTGCCGGGACTAGACAATGTGGCAGGGGGAAAATGTCACTTATACTGCGTTTCTTAGAGTGGCGAAATGTTTGGTTGAGTTTATTTCTACATTTTCTAAATCATTGAAGATCGCATATATATATGCTTTTCACGAATTTTGCAGAAAGAGCGTTTTTTTTCTCGAATTATTTTTTCGCATTCTTTGTTTACTCAAGGCTTCTGTGCTTTGCGACCTCGTTTACAATTTTTTTTCAGGAAAACATTGGTTATAAATTGGCTTCACGTCTATTTAAAAACATTGCCACGACCGAAGTACGGGTTTGTTTATTTATTGTTTGATTACTGCCCGGGCACGGTCGGCTCTGTTATCTGTGCCCGAAGCGAAGCGCATCTTAACATTCTTTATTTTTATGCCGCACGGGCTATCTCATTCACATAAGCAGACTGTTTCGCCCTAACGTCCCTACCCCAGAACAATCTTATTTGATCTACAATGATCTGGATGTAAATCGACGGTTCCAGAAAAACTCGCGCCGAAAGATAACTAAAAGCCTGCAGAGCAGACGCTGCGGCATTCGAATCGCCGTAGCTCCATGGAGACGTCTTTTTGTTGACTACTGCTTCGCCGCCTGTGTATTCTTTAATTTAGCGGAGCACAAGTTCGCTCCAATAAACTTATTTTCCTTAAAGACAACTGCGTCGTCTTTGACTTCGTGACCATATGTTTCAGGCACTTTCAGTGTCATTTGCGCGGTAAAAATCATCCCACACTTCATTCGCTACTAACTTCCGGAAACGAGTCAGTGTGACCTGGGTAATATCTATATAGGACAAAATATGTATTTCCTTATGGTATACGGATGCTTTTTCTAGTGCTATATATATTGTACATGGTCGCTTATTGCGCACTTTATTGTTCGAGCCGGTACGTTATCGAGTTCAATGTTGGTTAAAGGCACATCACGCACAGCCGAATGTGAAGCTGTGATATGTGGGGGCAGTGAATTCCATTGCTCCAAATATTCGCCTACAATAAATTTCAGAACTCGATTGCAACAGCAGAAGGGCCGAGAAGGTTAGAATTAAAGTCGCCACCCAAGATAAGTTCATATCTGTATTAAGATGTATACTCAGAAGAATGGTCTAAAAATACAAAATGGCTGCACCATTATCGTGAGGTGGGCGGTATACGACAGATATTAAGCACGCTCCGTGCTGGATTGTGAGCACTTCGAAATCATATGTTATTAAAGTGAAATCAGGCCCACTAAAGGCAGGAAGGCAGGAAGGCCATCACTCATGGCGATAAAAAACACCACCACTTCTCTTTCCTTAAAGATTTAAAAAGAAAATACCCAGATATAATAGCTACGTCAGTCTCATTTGTGTACCACGTTTCAGTAAGCATGATAATGTCAACGTTGCATGTAAGGCTCTGCAGTAAGTCAAACAGTACGGGATATTTGTTTCTAGCTGATTGTTAGATAACGCGAACGATTGTTAGCGAGGTGGTGTTATGCGGACTTATGTTTGAAAGAGAGCATATGTCACAAAGTTGTAAGGGTTCCGCCATGGCTATATCTTTATACACATTACTTCCGCGCTAAGATACGCAATTTCCGCCAAGTCCTGCTCGTTTACAATTCGGGTCGTTTTGAGCTATCTTCTTTCTTGGCAAAAATTTTACCGGCCCAGCAAAAGGCATGCTTACAACCTGCTTGCTTTTTTTGGGACACTGTCATGCCCGTCAGCCGTTTTAACTGCGGGCGAAGGGGTTCATTGACGAACGGTGAGGTTCTTTCGGCGAATCCAATGCCAACTGTGCAGAAGCGCGCTTCCCGTGCTTTTTGCAAGATACAGTTGCGCTTCAATTGTGGTACCGCAAAATGTTGTAACGCAATTGCCTGCCCAATCTTTTCAACCAAGCTCTGGGTGTTTTAGTTTGAACTGTGTGAAACGCCCTTTATTTCTACGTTCCGGTTTCTAGACTACTGTTCTAACGCCACTATGTTTTCCTCAGTCTCTCTTGCTTATGTTATCCGTGGCTGCAATCTATCAGCGAGCGCGTTGACATAAGCCCGTTGGCGCGTTAGCACGTTTGTCATAGCAAACAAAGCAAACGTGACATTAGCACGTTTGTCAAAGCAAACAAGCCAAAACAGAGCACCCAACACACCGGCAGCAGCAGCCGCAGCCCTAGCAATAAAAAAAGTTGCAGAGACATCTACGTTTTTATCCTAAGGTTTAAGACGTAATAGCGATACTATGAATCCCACAAAGCATTTCCGTACGCAACTGCTGCAATTCCGACCTACGCTTCATGAGCTCGGAAGGTCATTGAAAACAGAAAAACTAGCAACCAGGGTATACATCGTCGTGTCCCAGGAAAGCCAAAGGCTCTGTGTGCTTCTGTGGATAAAAAATGTGAGCGTAAAAGGTTGCAAATGCAAGCTGTTGGTCCGTTTGAGCGGGGAGGATTTAGTCTCACTAATCAAAATGTTTATTCCGTGATGTCTAGGCCGAGCTGAACAATTTTGCTTTTTTGAGAGAGAGACAGACAGAGAGAGAGAGAGAGAGAGAGAGAGATAGAGAAAGAGATAGATAGATAGATAGATAGAGAGAGAGAGATCTTTGTTCAGGAAGAAATAGTGGCGATTTACGAAAATGGGCGTGGTTTACGAAAAAAATGGCGCAGCTCAAAGATACAACCTCAGTACGCGGCACCAGTTTCAGCAGCTTGAGGTAACGAGCCGATCAAATAGAACTTCTATGCTTCGAAGAAGTGTAAATGTCATTTGTTAGTTGTTCTCCCCTGGCCATGCCCTTGGACACGGCCAGGTTGCGCTCAAGAGGGTAAATGTGTCTCCTATTTTAGCAGAGTTCAAAGTTTATGTCTGATATTGCCACCGTACATCTTAACCCACATGGGTTTTCAAAACACTGTGTTGGTTTTTCGTCCACAGAGCTTCTGATTCTGTGGCTTTGAGACCTCGTTGTAGTGAGGGGAAGGATTGTGCTCCTAGGCATAAGATGAGGTTTTGTTCCTAATATTTTCCGAAGGGGGAAGTGTGGTAGTCGTGGTCACAAGGAACCCGGTATGGGAGATCGTGTACCTCTTGCATAGTGCGTCGTTCACTTTCAGACCATAGGATCCAGCTGTCCAGTTGACGTTAGTTTCTGCATTATGGATGATGATATCTTACCAAAGCACTGCATAACTGCATAATGTTGTTTGTGAGTCTGTAATTATGTTGTAATTTTATTTGATAAATTCGCTATTCGGATTGCCAAGACGATGGCTCCAACTTCCACTTCTTTGTTCATGTATTTTAGAGGCTCATGCAGTCACAAAGATTGCCACGGTAGTGAACTGCAATTGAGGCCTCGTGCCTCAATTGCAGGAGGCCCGAGTAGATGTACACTGTGTAGATGTATATATTATATAGTATGTAGTATATAGTATAGTATACAGTATAGTATAGTAGTATAGTATATAGTATAGTATAGTAGTATAGTATACTACTATAGTACCATACTATAATACCATACTATACTATAGTACCATACTACAGTAAGAAGAAAAATAGCTATGACTAATTCTGAAGGACGCAGGCGTCCGTTACCTGGAGCAGGTGAAAATTCACAGTATATCCACGGGGTGAATGATGATGAGTGGGCGAAGCTCCTGAGGGGAAATCTTCGGTAAAACCGTGACTCTTCAGTGAAAGTTCGCCCACTACATCTGTGTCCGAATGTAACGTCTAGAAAGTCTCGCTTAAACCGCGCGTCGGCACCTTGGGGCTGAGCTCGCCTGATGCGTTTTGCAGACGCCTCACGAGCTCTCACTGCATCAGGGTCTGCCTGCCGATACGCGCGCTTTCTCGCCGCTTCCCGTTCTCTGACGTTTTGGAGATCCTCTTCGCGCCGCAGCCATGCCGCTTCGTGTACGGCAGGGTCCTCGCGCCGTTGCCCTGACGCTTGGGCCTCTCGTTCTCGAACGCTGGGATCTTGGCGGCGTCGTCGCGCAGCCAGACGACACGCTTCGGCCTCCCGCTCTCGTACGGCAGCATCTTGGCGGCGGCGTCACGCAGCTTCACGGAGCGCTTCTGCCTCGCGGGCTCGCACATCTGCAGCCTTATCCATCGCGCGACTCCGAGCGCGCGCCAACAGCGAACGGATTTTATTACAACGCTCCCCGCCATCTAGTAAACAATTCAAGAACTAAACTAGAGGTAGCCACGCCATCTTGTAAACAATCCAAGTGCATCTTTTCATCATATACAAGTACCGCCATCTAGTAAACAGTCCAAGAACTAAACTAGAGGTAGCCACGCCATCTAGTAAACAATCCAAGAACTAAACTAGAGGTGGCTACATACATACGTCGAGGATGGACAGACCCACGCCCTAAGGAGCTTCGCCCCTAAAAGTGGACTGAATTGTTTCGCCTGGTGAACAGTATGGTGGAAACATTATGGAAGCCCCTCCTGGGCCAACTGAGGTCCTTGAAACCACGTAAACGTCCGCTGCGCCGGAAAGAATTCCATAGAGAAGGTAATATTCACCTTCCGGAGTATGTTAAACGCACTCTTGAACTTGGTCCAAAGTTTGCTTTAGAACCGACGATGCCGCGGCCCGAACTCTTGACCATAGTCTGCACGGTGGCAGGGAGAGGCCCTGAGGCAGAAAGTTCCCGATGTGTTTCAGCAAGTGTGGATATTCGCTTCCGGAATAAGCTAACTCAGAACCGTGTTAGACGTGTCTACAGTTTTTTAATAGAGAGTAACCGTTGCTTTGTGCAATCTGATAAACTGGGAGGCTTTATGGTGCTCTCGCATGACACTTTCCAAAAGGAGGCTTTCGAGGCTATGAATAGTGTGTTTTATACTACAGAACGATGTGTCACTTCCCCGGGGTACAATCTACCGCCAAAAGGTTCTGCGTGGAACTAAACTTCGACAGCCTGGAAAAATTTGTTGAAAGGAGTAAAGCCAGCAGTTTGAGGATGTTTTTTCGGCCAAAACCTACAAACTGGATAAGCCCCTTCGGATCATTATTACAGAGCAAGGTACCTGACAAAAAGCAGTTACCCCCTTCCTTCACGGCAAGCTAGAAACGCTTTACGTGGATGACCCATTTCTGATAAGGGGATCAGAAGAAGTAGCCACGTTCCTTCAGACCAATCATGAAGTTTCGTACACTGCATTTTCAGTTGATATAAAAGATTTACACTATGGCCTTGCTCATGAACAATTGTTGGAGTGTGTGGAATGCATTGGCAGGTTTGGAAATATCAAATTTCAAAACCCCGGGGGTGTAACCACGGGATGGTTTATCGAACTTCTGTGGTTCTATCTGAAGTCCACTTATGTACACTGAAGTGACTAGAATTACCTTTAAAAGAAGGGGGTAGGCATAGGTTCGCGCGTTGAACCAGTACGGAGCACCCTGTTTTGGGCCGGCATAAATAGGCTGTTGCAGCCCTTGAGCAAAGCATCAACATAGTGAAGGTGCTCGTGCATGTTGATGATTATGTTGGTGTTCTGGTTGTCAGGGTGCAGTACGAACCGAGCGTGCGCGCCGTACTAAATGCTTTTAACCAATGTTTGAAACTGCTATTTGTGACACACGAACTCATGAACAGCAGCACCATAAAGTTCCTAGATTTAAAGCTCCCTTTCCTCGCGAGCAGTACATGTTGCAAGTATGAACCTCGTGCTGGAAAACCGTTGCTTGGTTCTTTTTCGGGACATTCGAAATTGGTGAAGCGCGGCGTAGCCAAACTGCTTCATAAATAGCACAGTTCACAGTTCACCACCTCGAGCCTGCAGGTTTGCCCGAGCACATTTTGATGGCTGTTGCGGATGACACGCTCAAAGAATCAAGGAAGGGTCTGCGTGAGCGGGACTGTGTAAATGAACAGCAAGGACAAAATTATGCAGTCATTCCATACAAGCATGGGTTATCGCACCGGTTAAGAAAGATTGGAGCCACAACTAACGTCAATGTCATGTTTTCCGCACCCGTGAAGCTTGGATGCTTGTGCAGAAGGAGCTACTGTGAAGACAAAAAAAACCACATTGTAAAGTAAAGCACATGGTTAGGTTTGTTGACTGCGCTACGTGCATAGTGTGTCATTCCGTTAGACTGCAAATGATATGTACCTAGGGCAAACGGGGAGGTGTATCAAGGATCACCTGCGGAAACATGCCAACAATGTGAAAAATTCTGACTCAGGCCATTTGGCTACCCACTGTCAGGATTGAAAATGTACCCCCTGTTTGATAACTGTTGTAATATAGCAATGAACAGGAAACCAACTAACCCCCCAGATTATTGAGGCCAATAAAATGGCACGTGCTGGGGACTGCTATAAAGCACTCCCTCCCTCGCACTTACGGAAAAGGAGATGCACTTCCCTGGGCAAGACAACGGTTTATCGTGAAACCGCAATTCCAGTTGCACGTGCCCTTAGAATGTGGTAATGCACAGGGGGTAGGAGGTATTTGTTTCTTGTTTTTGGATGCATGGTATGAGAGCGACTGGGCAGTATAAATTTGTGATTTCTTCTTAATAAAGTATGTTGAAAGTGCGCCCTTTCTTGTGTCGTCTCTCTCCAGTCTTCGTTACTTTTCTCCGCAATTGAAGTACAGTGGAGAGAGCATGTATCTTTGTGGGATTTCAAATGCTACATTTTTCATCCTTGGTGTCATCAATTGAAGATATCACGCAAAATATTTGCTACAGGCTGTAGAATAAAGGCGAAGGCGCAACTTTTCTGGGGGGGAAGAGTTATTTACAATTGGACCTTCGAATGGACGTCACATTATTTAGTTTTTGCTGAAATGGATGCTACGGAAATGATGCTGCTTAAGTAGCAGAAGCCATGACGGCGGGATGATACAGATAACTGAAACCCTGCTCTGTCAAAACGTTCGTAAAAACATACCGTTTTTTGCGAACTTATGCAGTGCTAAACGGGAAGAAAAGACACAGCAACGCACTTTTGATTCAAACAAACGTTCTAAAGCTGAAAGCAGTGAAAAACCTTTCGCATATGATCACCTGTCTTGACTGCCCGAAAACGATTGCAAAAATGTGGTTATTGTTTTTGTTAAAGGCCCGTAAAAGTCCTGCACAATTAGCCTGTTCAAAAATAATATGCCCACAGGAGAGCCAGTCGCTTTCACTAAATTCTACCTATTCTGCTCACATGGCATCCAACATACACTAGCCTGCAACCTTTACGTTTTCAATTATTATAATTTTTTACAATTCTGTGCAGGAGCTACAGTGGCTCTAAAATCTTCCAAATCTTGAACAATGCTCGCACTGTGTATGAGCTCCAAAGAAAGGAAGAACAACTTCTGTTCTACGCTAAAACATGATCTATAGCAGAGTTACTAGAACACTTGGCAGCTACTGTGGAGATCCACGTTTACGATATATAGATTCACACGTTCTTTTTTACCTTTTTATTTCGAAGACAGCTTTCATGTGAGGACAAATGCAACAGCACCTATAAGCTCAATCGAGCATTAAAGCCGTCGGTCTCAAAAAAAGCTGACTGTGTAACGATGTGTTGAAAAGAACACAATACTGCAGACCTAAACTCCAAATATTATAACAGCGGTGGATGGACGTTGAATGCGCAACCAATGCTGTTTCAGGGAAATGAACATAAAATTAGTATCTGCACAATCTCAGTTGAGAAATGCGTACCAAAATTGCCTACAGCTATTTTGCAGATTGGTGCCCATTTTCATAAAACAATTTATCGTGAAAAGATCCTCCTTATCATACAGAAACCTACTTACCTAATTCCAATAAACGTTTCACAGAGTGTCTATGTTTCTCCTAAAGTTTGTCCTCTTCAGTTATGGACCGACAAATTCGAGGAGTAAGCCAAGGCAGGCGAGTACTGCAGTTTTTTTCTGTGGATTTCTCTGGTCCAGGTTATGGAGCCAAACGTGGTTGGAAAAATAAGTGTGGCGCTGTGCATCTTCCTCGCCCAACGTTCTAATTTTAGCTATACCAACCTAGTTTTTGCGAAAGACAAACCCGAGATTGATTGATTGATTGATTGATTGATTGATTGATTGATTGACTGTTGATTACCATTTGCCACATGAAGTTTACAAGGACTGATTGGACCCATAGCCAGAGGCTAGTGCAGGGTCCAATAAAAAAACATAATGGACAGAAGCGGGAAATACCAATTGAAGGTAATACAGGTATAGGTGTACAAACGCAGTAAATATTACTGACAGGTAAATATGAGCATGCATATTTACAAAGTAGAGAGGTAGTTTTCTCTCAAATCATCAGATCACAGCAAAACAAAATACACATGTGCATACAATCAAAGATTTCCTACAGAGCACTTCGCAGACGCATGGACGCATCTAGAAACATGAGTTGAAATACACCTACAATAGCTGTCAAGAGTTTTATGAAGAAGAAAAATTATATCTTTACAAAATTCGCAAGTGTACAACTGTGTCAAAAATAACTGTTTACCAAAAACAGGCCCATTACATTCTGCCCAAAAATTGTTTCTTCAGTATTACCACAGTACTATATGATCTCTTCAGGTCAGTGGACAAACTCTTTCAGATTTTCATGTACGTTAATTGCGTTACTCTCTTCTATAAACGTTATTTGTTGGGGCCAAGTTAAAGTTACATTACGTGCGACTTCTGGTCGGGCGAGAACATAAATAAAATAAGACATGGAACGGTTATTGTCATCCTATCCTGTCATTATGGGTCACCATATGGTCATCATGGGCCATGATATTCTGTGGCGACCCAAATTAAAAGTGACCCCTAGCACGTCCTCACAATGTGATGGGAAATCGAAATTCAACTTTTTATTGCTCTGCTGATGAGCATTTTGCTGAGTGAAGCCACGATCGTCGTCACTGGACCAAACCCCTGAACAGCGCCCTCCGAAGCCTATTGAGCTCGCTCCACGATAGGAGCCGGTTGTAGAAAACTATGAGCACGTTTACCTCTCAAGGCACTTCCATTGCACGTGCAGCAGTAGCGTATGATTCTCACGTGCACGCTTCGTCGCTCTTTCTGGTATCCGTCTGCCAACCCACCTGTTTCTTGGTGCATGATTCCTCGTTCACCACCCTCAAATCGCGATGCGATTTTTATAGTCGATACCTTTCCTAGGGCTTTCCAAAATCAAATATTTTGGCCTTGCTGTCTGTCTGTCCTTGACTTGGAAACCCAGCCTTAGAAAAAAAATTCTGAAAGGAAGGTTTTGTGTAGAAAAAACCTTCACAAACCACTAAATCTGTTGCGATAAATCATATTTCTCCACATTGTTGAGCAACCAGAAAATATAAGGCAGATTTGAGGCAAAGGAGGGCTGCATATCTAGCACTAGGCAGTGTTTTTTAGGTATAAATTGATGTGCGCAGCATATTTGCGACACAAAAAATGCGCGTCGAAACCCTATTCTGACCCCAAAGCAAGAAAAATCTCGCTCCTGTGCATAGACCTAGTGGAGGCATTGCAAGTGTAACAGTAGCAAAACGTTCAGTGCGATGGCGCGCGAGCAGTGAATTTACGAGAACTTTTTTTGACTTGACCCCATCTCCACTGCGATTATCCTGGTTTTCTTACTGCGACGCGCAGTACACTGCTGCATAATCGCTTTAGTTTTACCTCCTATTATGATGGAAGTTTAATTATTGCATCAGGGACTCTGGTGGTTTTTTTTCTCGAAATGAGCAGATCAAGAAACCGAAACTAGGTCAGATAACATTGCAGTGTCAAGAAAAATTTGACAACTTTCTCCTAAAGAAGGTACAAGAGGAGACCAGAGACTAGTCTAGATAACGTCCTGCACACGTCCACACATATCGTAGCACGGAGCAAAAATAAGCGGGATCCTCTTGTTTATGGATAAAGATGACTCAATCCCATTTACCCAGTGGGATTTTTTCTTTTGGCTTGACTTAAAACTGTTCCGTAGGAGTTTTGACAAGTTTTCTTTGTTGCTTTTTGGAGCTGGCTGATCATGAATTCACAGGAAAACATGATATCGGCGAGAGATCAATCCCCAAATGTCGAGGACGGAGTGAAAGGAATGAAACTGTAGGTAATGAAACAAATTATTTCATCTCCTCTCCCCGCCTGTATGGAGTAACTATAGTTATATATACTTATTTCTCCCATATTTACCGTTTTATTAGCTAAGTAAATCGCCGCTGCTTACAAGCCCTGGCACACCTTCTGCCCCCCCCCCGCTTCCGAGTCCCCCTTCCTGGGTTAATAACCACTTCATTAGGGCGAAGAAGAAGGAATGATCAGCCTTCTTCTAAAGCGTTTTGATAGATTAATGGCAAAGAAAGGAGGAATTTCTTTACTTAGTGTGTGACCTCAGGCGTGCGCAAGAGAATTATCTCTTGAAATAATTCGAAAACAGCTGCTAGTGGTGCACAGAGGACTTACCTGCTCTCCATGTATACTACTGCTCTTGAAGTCCTGTGATTTATGTTTATTATCTTTGCCGCCTAAACTGAATCGCACCATTCTTGAACGTCAATTTACATAAAATGTTCGTAAAAATGCCGTATCCACATGACTTTTCGAATTCTATACCAGGCAAGTCCAACCTCGTCGCCCCACGTTGCGCATATTCACCCCATAATTTTTAAGTACTTGTGGCCAGCAACCTTCCCTATCTGAAATATAAAACAAATCACCTCATAAGTTTTACGGCGTCGCATTTAGGTCCGGTAACAAAGGCCACTTTTTTTCTGGAATTCCCTTTCGGTGGACTTTGCTCATTCATAAAAAAACGCCTTAAATGTCCCCACATAAATCTGCATTTTGTTCTGATGTATAAGCATGCACATTCTCGTAATTGCTGTGACCAAATTTTACCTATATCGTGTTTTTTGCTTGTTCACATCATTTAACCCTGTACACATACTCCGGTATATGTTTCAGAGTTTTCCGCCTGCTGACTGCCTGTTCACGGTGGCTGCAGCCCGGTAGAGTTGCTGTAATGCGGCTTTTTTTTCAATCACCGTTTTCTCACCTAGTGTATGTTGGTGAAAAATGAAACAGCTTACATAAACTCATGCTCAGTAGCCAAAAAAGTCCCATTGGTTTCAGAAAAACAGCGGTCGACAGTGAAAAGCACCATTTCACCCTTTAGCGGAAGGAAACGGGTGGTTACGTTGCGGCTGAAACTCTCATTCGACTGGTGTGACACACCTGTTATTAGCTGGATACATAGTTTGTCTCCTGAGGTTGCAACACCTTTGCAACGGCTCATCTACGCTGTGCATGGGCTCGGACATAGCCCTCATTTCTGCCTCGGCTGAAGCACGATGGATTTTACACAATAAATTGGTTGCTCTTGGCTACCGCTTCTGTGTGAGGTGATGCTGCTTGCAGACGCGCTTCTTCAATGAGGTTGTGTAGAAGCTAGCTCCTGCGTAGGCGTCAGACCCAGGAACTTGAAACAATCACGAGGCTGCAGCAGGCTGCTGCTTCTCTTGTTTGTGGTGCTTCGAGCTGACGTTCGTCGTGCTTCGTGCTGACATTAGAGAAAGAATCTTGCAGCAGCAGTGACGGTTACACTGGCTGTAAAGCGCGCAGCCGGCCACCAGTATGTGCCATGGATGCAATTCGCAGTTTTGTTAAAGACATACCTTTCCTGTCTCACAGACTTGCGGGTTAACCTGATTCCAACGCCTTCACACATTGGTAACATGGCATTTATCACACGTCACCTTGAAGCCATGCCAACCATCCCAGTTACCCCTATTGCTGGTTTTGTGAAGTATCTGGCTGCCTGGGGCCCCTTGATGATCACCAGTATCTGCAATTCGTCACCGCTAATCCTTTTTTTCTCGTTCTGGAATGGCTACACGAATGGTTCTACAATGCCTAGAGATGGTGGTAGGTGTCAAAATCGCCATGAAGGCAAAGACAGCTGGCGTGCTGCGCCTCCACTTGTCGTTGCTATGGCAACATATCGAGTGTGGCAAATGCAGCACTATCCACGTGCTGTTTCCCCTATGTGCGTGTGCGCTCCTGTATCACTCGCTGTTCAGTGTTATTACTCTCGCAAGCATAGTTCGAAAGAAGGGTAGTCAATTTATTTACAGTCAAGAAGGGTAGTCAATTTACTTACAAATAATAAACCCTACAAGCCTGCGAGGCTAAGCATAACCCACATTTCATTAGGGTAATTACATAGAAGAACCCCCCTCACAGGGTGCATTACTAGTTGTTTTGTTCTTGTACCTGTTTTGATGGCGCTTAGATCATACCTGGTGTCTGCCCCTTACTTGTACTTTGCTACCACCAAGGTTTACACCACGGGTGAGAAAATTTTATACGAGTAATTAAACTCTCAAGTGAGTTATTCTGAAAAAAGTGCCCTTGTGACTGTAATTGTTGCACAGTCATGAAAATTACCGTTGCTGTAAAGTCTAAAAACACAAGTGTGACCCGATTGGAATCGAACCTTGATCCGCATAGTAGTAGCCCAGTGCTTCACCAAATGTGTTTTGCTTTTGTTGCAAAGAAGAATTGCGCTAAAAGCTGTAAGATCAGGCACTGTCGGCGACTTTCTAAACTACATTACTGGCTTTCTTCCTTAACCACTGTAATATCTCTGTAGCATTGGGTTACAATGTCATAATTCTGGAACATTTCTGTACCATTAAAATATTGTAACATTCTTAACCAATGTAACATTTTTCCTGCATGTGAAGAATACATAGTGCTTTTTCGTTGTGTTTACCCTGCGATTATTTACGGCAGCCTTTTTTGTATAATTTCGATGTCCCAGAAATGAATTTGTCATACCCCCTAGCCTTGATTTGTTAAACAATGTCCATTGTTATTACCGTATGTCACCCATTATGCAATGCCCTGTTGGACCCCTTGAGTATATCAAAAAAATAAATAAAATAACTACACGCTACGTTTACGAACCAATATTTAAAAGCAAGGCCGCCAAACATACGTTTACAAGAATATGCGATCAGTCCGTCGGCGGCGATTTAGCTACGTAGGCAGGAAAAGAAGCGCACAATGTTCTCAAAAAATGAACTTAGTTCCCGGAAGATCCGGTGCATTATACCTAAGAATACGGCACCATTACGGGATGAGCAGTTGGAAGGTCACGAAAAGGAGGTAAGGCACGGAACATCTTGTATTATGCCAATATTGGTATACTATAGGAGGTGATTTCAATTTCTTTAGCAAGAAAAAGCTGATGAACATCCGGAAAGAACATAGAATTCAGGCACAAAACTCGGAGTATTCAATTTCGTGTTTGTTACACAAGTTACGTAGGCCAAAAGAACGAATAATCCTATATAATGCGCCTTGCCATTACATGTCACATACACATGTGTGAAACTTTTTTAAAATTTTTCATTCCGCCTGGACGCGCACTATTTTGACTCACTGCAACGCACAATGTCTTAAAAACTACATATGGCTTCTGCTGAATCATGTTCCGCTGAATCGCTAGGTATGGTTTGCGGTGAAATCGTTCGCCAGGCAGGGGTCAAAGATTGCTCGTAGGGCTAGTAGGGTATATACCCGACGCAATGGTGTGTAAGAGTAGCTGTCATTGTTGAAAAGCTGCACTTTTAGCGAGTTCAATGGAAGATTTTTTTGCACCTTTTTACTTCATCACCCAAGTCCGCTGAAGGTAAAGGAAGGGCTCCTTTAATATTTCGAAAATTCAATCTTTTACCAGATATTTTTGCGTTCAGAGCGGATTTTATATAATTTACATATTGAGATACAATGATATTTACACGTGGTGTGTCGCCTAAAGAAAATGAGACATGGATTAAAACAAAATTTCAATCGGCATATTATTTTCAACCATGTCAACTAAAATGCCCCTCCGAAAATTCTAAATAATGTTGTTAACTAAGGCTTCGAACCGACACCATGTAAATGTAAATTCTTCTCCTTCTTTTCACAGCCACCCAATCAACGCAATAGTTCAAGATGTAAAGTGCGTGGCGGACGCCAAAAAAGGATACGAATCAACTGGCTCCTTCCAGGCTGAGTGCAAAAATACGTTTACTTGGGAAATTACAAGTGGTATAGTTGGTCCGTTTCACCTGCGTTATAACATCACTCTTCCCATGATTAGGCAGTCTGGTGAACTACAAATTAACAACAAAAGAATTACCATTGAGTTAAATAACAAAACACTCATCACGTGGGAAAAGTTTCGTAAAAAATACTACCAGACAAGGAGCGCCTGGTACAGTTTCAGGCAGGTAGGTGCTTACGCTCATTATAGTGGTCATTTGCTATGCCTTATTTGTTGCAGGGTCATGTTGGTTGGGATCACCTAACCGACAAATTTATTTTCTGGTTTTATTTCTAAAACATTTAAAAAAGGTAGGGTTATTTGTAGATTGTAGGAGCAACACTTTTCACTAGAAAAAACGACTTAAAGACCATTTGACACTAGCGTGAAAAGGATGGCACTCCCGACGCACACAACTTTACGGTATATAAGGCCCGCACCACGGCGTTTTTGTGCACCCCTCACACGCCGTGCGAGGGGTGTACTAGGTTTTGAGTTCTTCCCGTTTCCGTGGTCAGTATTCTACACCTTAGAAGCGGCATTGACTGCGTGTCGTTACTCTTGTTGTTCACTTTTATCTGTACTTCGTTGCCGCAATTTTCATTCAATTCTGTTGTTCCGCATTCTCTGCAACGCATCGCTTATTAGATGGGAACGGAATACTCCAGAAGCCGTGCGATGTAGTCATCGGGCAGAAATATGCCAGCATACCCCGAAGTTCCTAAATTCCCCAGAAACGTGGAGAGAACTCCAGTAGCGGGACCCTACTTATGTTACTCTAAAAGAGCGCTGCGCCGAAATAGCCAATGCCGCTGCCTGCTCGAGGTTCTGTTTGCAGTCTAGGTGTCTAGAAGCGTGATAGGAGCTTCGCTTATTCCCTCCTTTTTACACGCACTCTGCCCTGTCTTTGCCTTGCGGCTTTCACTTGGGGCTGACGAATACACGCAAAATTTTTTGAAAAATGTCCAATTTATTGCTTAAGCCACAAAATGATTCCCAAGCGCAGTTACCAGAGTCTGTCACAAAAACAGCCGGAGCATGCAAGTGCAGGGCCGATTTCTAGAGAGCAAATACATCAAAGTGATTAAACTCACAGAGTAATTGGTTAAAAAATGTACTCTGCAGATACCACGCCATTACGTGAACTTGCCAAAATTTTGATAAAATCAATATACATTCAAACACCATTGTACGTTTACTCGGGATTCGCAAATAAATACGGCGCACCTACGAAGTCTATCTTTACATTTTAAAGGATGCTGGGGATAGTGTATTGTCTTTTACCATTCCTCAGTGTATCCTCGAGCAGTTGGTAGGGGATATTTGGCAGTAACTAGAATATCCACGCAGACGCATTCTTGTTAATGACCACCACCCCTAGATATGTGCCTAATATGGTCCAATAAATACCGATATTGGACACATTTTTCTCTCCCTATGCGCGAACACCCGCTAAAGTATACAGTGGTTGGCCTCGCGGAAAGGCTAACAACATTTTCTAATATTCAAGTGTTGCGGATAATGCTGCAACCACCAAAGGCAAGACATGTGAAAACTGCACGGAAAAAATAAGCGAAATATTTAAACGGATGTTTTTACACAAACACGGTAATGATTGTCTTGTTAGGCTATTTTCTGATTTTCGAAAAAATACATCGATTCCCACAACGTTCCTAGAAAACGAAGGCGAAAACTTTATTGAACCCCTTATTCATCTAGAGTTAAGTTTTCTGTTAAACTTTTATTGAGTTCTCGTCGGGCCACTGCCTTCGTTTCTCCCGTAACCGTTTTCTTCTGGCGGCAGTTAAGATGAGCAGCACTAATCTCGTCTGCCGTGGAATATGATCACGGAATCCGCACTCAAGGCTAAGGCCTGGACTGTCTCCACCCATAGAGATATGAACTGAACCTATCATCTCAGGCGGCGTCGTGTACGATGAGCTTTTAAAGCAGTCTTTTGTCTATCGCCATACTGCAGAACCGTCACGCGGTGCGACTCTTCTGTTTTTCTGCGGCAGTCCAAGGCTTCAACTTCAATTTTCCGTGCCACCGCCTTTGACAACAACTTTACTTATATCAGAAAGCCTATAACTAAGCATGGAGACAATGAGCTTTTCAACTACGAATGGTAACTTGGACGTTTTTAGTCCATTGGTTTCGAAAGTCAAAGCATCCCAAGAGAGAAAGAAATTTTGAGAGGTGAGGCAAGCGCTAGAAATTCATTTATACCCGTACTTTCCAAGGTACATTTTAGATGCAAAACTTTTATTAGATGCAAAGCAACTCTTGCTCTCGGCTCCGTCTTTCGTCGTCCATCCATCCACCGGCCCAGGGAGACACCGGCAACACTGTCGCTCCAGCATCTCATGGTCGGGGCCTATGTCCCTCCCTTGTTGTGGCGTGTCCACACCTCCACTGCGCATGCTCTGCTCATCTCGGGCCGGCCCAGGAAGACACCGGTAACCATGTCGCTCCAGGAGATAATAAAGGGTAAGACAACACAAAGCCGAGCATGCGCAGTGGGGGTGTGGACGGCGCAACAACGACAAGGGAGGGACATAGCCCCGTCGCATCTAATAAAATTACACCATCTTCCCGTAGGGGAACCGTGAGTAGTATACGAAACAGCCATGGGCTCAACGCAATTTCTCATTTCGTAGTTCCGGTAAGTGAAAAGTGTGGGAGTTACCATGAAACCCAAACTGTAAATATAACGGCAGCTACGTACCTCAACCTAACGGAAACGACGAACTGAAAACTAATGGGCACTTGAATCGACCCCATGTCTGCTTTGCATAATACTGAGGGTTCCCCGAAGATGGTGTAATTTTTTTCATTTGCTGTTGTTGAACAATGTTTTGGTCGCGTGGCATAAAATAATGGTCTAGTGTCTGCTTGGTACACTGAAAAAAAGTGAAGTTTTACGCCCAAGTTTTCATTCGCAGAGTGACATGGCATACGAAAATATTTTAGCTGACTTTGTGGCATTTATATTTTTAAAACTAGCGCCTTCCCTGTGTACCAACTAAACCCTCATTGAACTGGAGTAAAGTTAGGTTTTCCATGGTGCACAAACACTTTCCTGAAACATAAAACGGCCGCTGAAAAGAAGCCATTATGTGATAACAACAGATCAGCCACTTCATATAACTCCGAGTTCTCGCTTCATGAACTAAGGGCTGCTCTGAGCGGCTGTAAGCCTTCAGCTCCGGGCCCAGACAACATAACATATACAATGATACAACACCTGCACACAGACACTCTTGTTACACTCCTTCACCTATACAACAAAATATGGCTCTCGGGGCACATCCCGAGGTCTTGGAGGGAGGCTATAGTTATTACTTTTCTGAAGGAGGGGAAGGACCCATCCTCCCCCGCCAGTTATCGCCCTATCGCCCTGACAAGCTGCCTGTGTAAGCTTCTCGAGAAGATGATTAACAGAAGGCTTGTGTACTTTTTGGAGTACAATGGACTTCTCGAGAGCTGCCAGGCAGGCTTCAGGGCAGGTCGATCTACAAATGATCAACTCGTTGCCTTAGAATCCTACATCAAAGATGCATTTATTCATAAACAGTATTGTATGACAGTATTTTTCGATATTGAAAAAGCGTATGATACTGCATGGCGCTATGGAATTCTTAGCGACCTTAAGTCTTTTGGTGTGTCAGGCAACATGTTAAATACGCTTGCAAGTTACATGTCAGAAAGAACTTTTCGTGTCAGAGTGGGCAATACATATTCTCGAGCTCACGTTCAGGAAAACGGTGTGCCTCAAGCGGGTGTTTTGAGCTGCACGCTGTTTATTATAAAAATGAACTCTCTTGGGAAAGGCTTGCCACCATCCATTTCTTACTCTCTCTATGTAGATGATGTTCAAATCTCCTTCAAATCCTGTAATCTGTCGGTTTGCGAGAGGCAAGTCAAGCTTGGGGTCAACAAAGTCGCTGACTGGGCAGACAGGAATGGATTTAAGCTGAATCCAGGAAAGTGTACTTCTCTTCTATTTTCAAGGAGGCGAGCGATTCATGCTGATCCTGATATTAGGCTTAAAGGTGTCTCAATCCCTCTCAAAAAGAAACACAAATTTTTAGGCGTGGTACTTGATGAAAAACTGACATTCATTCCGCATATAAAACAGCTGAAACAGAAATGCCTGAAAACCATGAATATCCTGAAGGTCCTATCGCATTGCTCCTACGGAGCGGACAAACAAATACTCCTCCGCGTTTTTACCAGCCTTATTGGCTCACGGTTGGACTACGGGAGTGTCGTCTATGGGTCCGCCTGTAAATCTGCTCTGAAAATGTTGGACCCAGTCCTGCACTTGGGTCTCCGTCTTGCATCTGGAGCGTTTCGGACGAGTCCCATTGAAAGCCTGTATGCAGAGTGTGATAGGTGGAGCCTTGAACACCAGCGTTCTTACACTTCCTTGCTGTATGCTATTAAGGCGACTTCTGTAAAAAATCACCCATGTAGCTTTATCATAAACAACATTTCATCCGATCCGTTGTTTGCAGCACGGCCGTCGATACCCGTTCCTTTCTCTATACGAGTGAGAGCCCTCGCTGAGGAACTAGGGATTTCATTTGAGGAGAGCATAAAGTCTTCTATTGCTGACCTCGTTTCCCCTTGGGAGAGGTCAGCAATTTCGTGTGATATTTCTTTCAAACACATCGACAAACGAAATGCCCCAGAGAACTTATACTACAGCCCTTCCTACAGTTACAACACAAATACCCGCACACCGCCTTCTACACCGATGCTTCAAAGTCTTCTTCGGCTGTCGCATGTGCTGCATATGGCCCCAACTTTACCAGTACGAAGACATTACACAGAAATAGCAGCAGTTTTACGGCAGAAGCGCATGGTATCCTATTAGCAGTACAACACATTACACAAACCAGAACAGAACACTCCATTATCTTTACAGACTCTCTAAGTGTGGTAACAGCCTTGCATTGCTTCAGACCTACGAAAAACATTGTGCTCCAGCATTTAATTAAAGCTCTAACATTTGCTGATCACGCAAAACTAAAAATAATTGTTTGCTGGGTTCCAGGTCACAGTGGCATTCGGGGGAACTAAATTGCTGACCAGGGTGCCGCTGTGGCTGCTCTCCGCAGTAGCATAGATGTACCATGTGTTCCCTACCTCGACCTGAAGCCACTGGTACGGACAGCCTTGCGCAAATCTTGGCAGGAAACATAGGACACACAAACAGACAACAAACTCTACACTATAAAGCCACACCTAGGTAGATACATAACCGACAAACAAGACAGACACACGGAAGTAGCCTTAGCCAGGCTACGGATAGTCCACACTTATGTAACACATTCACACTTGCTCACTGGGTCTCAGAGACCCGTGTGCAGCAGGTGTGGAGAAGGCCTATCCGTAGTTCACATACTAATCAGATGCAAGGCACTCCACTCCACACGACGCAAACACTTTCCGGAAATCTACAGACAACAAATCTTACTCCACCCATCGTACTTCTTAGGCGATGAACCAATGTTTACAGTTAAACGTGTTTTTGAGTATCTATCAGAAGTTCAATTTCGGAAACTCATATCATATCATGCATAATCACAACCTGGCCCTCTACACCAGCCATCTCCATTGTCTTTGTTTTTACCTCTGTTGCTATTAAATTTTAGTATACACATTTAATCTGTTGTAGCTAACCATCTGTTTTTGGCGCTCTTTGCCCCAGCTGGCCTTGCGCCATTAGAATGCAACCATCATCATTTTCCATGGTGCACATCAGGGGTCCGTTTGCAGTGCGAAGGCAACCAGCGTGTTTCAAGTAACCTATCGGCTTTTTATTTTGCGCTAAAATTTGTCTCTGTCATATCTGTCACAGACAGCAGAAAGTCGCATATTTACCACATTTGCACTGTCGGTTAGGATAATGTATTTAGAACATTTCAAAGTGCATCCCGTTTGTAGCATTTATATTTCAACCACAAACTTCATGCTTAAAATAACCGCAGAACCCAATTTTTAGCTCTTAGAGCTTGAACCCTTTTTTTAATAATCAAATCAAATCACGTCTTTATTTATTTTCATTTTGTTACAGAGCATGAGCCAACGACAAAAAGCTTCTGTTTTAAGGAGCTTGACGAGGTGGCTGACCAAGTACTGACAGCAATGATCGGCGCAGATTTGAACAGAAAAGTAAAGTGATACATACTCACACACAGTACACATTTTAAATCGTGTGACCTAATACAGCATACAGATAAAAAACGCAACGAGGAACACAATTGAACTCGCATACACGAAAATAAAATGATAACCGCTATGTGACTGTTCGTGATAGCAAAAAAAGAACAGAAGAAAAGGATCCCCTCTCTGCAACCTCGTTTTTTTCCAGTTGCGAACATAATAATATAGTTGAACAAAAAAAACAAATGAGAGGGCATCAAAGAAACAAATCGTGGAAACGTGTTCTTCACAAAATAGCGGTATGAATGTTTTGCGCTTCACGTTTGTTGAGTAGTTTTGGAAGAACATAAGACAGTAATTGCATGTCATAATTATTGCGTGGTATCGGTACAATCCCTGTATTGGTAAAGCGGGTATCATACAATCCCATTTTCTTCTTTAATTCAGATAGGCCAGCCAAATATGGATCATTATTCTTCAATCGTAGGCAAAATGAATGCGCTAAATGGTAATGATAAAAATTATTTGCTTTGATTATCCGGCACTGGCTAAATTATTCCGCTGTATGATGCAAAAATGGCACGTTTGCAATGATTCGCACAACTGTTTTCTGTAACAGATAAAGCAATTAGCAACGCATTGTTCTGATTTTAAATCTATTCAAACTGAAAAATAAATATTCCCATTTGCTGTTTTTAAAAAGTATATACCTATTAAACAAGGAAGTTATTTTCCGTCCTATCGCGAAGTACACTTTCCCTTGTTATAAGTAGAAACGCACTGCTAAGCTCGCGGCAGCTGTGTCCGTTCAAGAACCGAAAAAGTACTTTTAAATAAAACAGTCCACTTCAGAACTAATTCATTTTTTAAGAATGAATGACTTTGGTCCGCAAAACATCGGACGCTCAAAAGACAAAGAAACATTTTAATTCGGTTTTTTCAATAGATTTTAAATGAAAAAGGGATCATTGTAAAGACATGGTTTAGCTGAATTTACAAGAAAGTACTACTGCTAATGGTAGTAATGTTGACAACCTTTCTGTGCCTTTTATGCGCACCAGGCTTAAAGGCACAGGCTTTATTTTTCGACTTCATTGCACAAGTGTGTTAGGCTTCTTTACCAAAAGCTGTCCTTCCGTCCGTCCAAACGTTTGTCTAGTCTGGAAGGCGTGTGCTGGTGGGCTCTATACCAACACACAGGCCGTAGAAACACAGAAATGGTCATTTCGGTTGTTTGGTTACCACCGAAAGAGAAGTTGGGGGAAAATGCGGCAAAATTTGCGACGTTGGAATGAGGGTGCGTGGGGTGGGCTTTGTGACGTCTTCTTAAGAATCCGTAACGAATATGAGCAGCGACGCCGCGGGTATGAACATAGCTCATTGTATGTACGGTATGTGAAAAGATGGGCACTGCAAAAAATTGTGACACAGTCTGCGACACTTACAAATCAGAGCTTTTACAACATTTTCAGTTCATTTTGAACTTTTCGCATACTGAAATACCGTTCCAAAATTTTCGTTACCCTCCGTGAACTTGTACACGTATTCGCGAGATGTCTGTGTACGCAACGTGGTTCAAACAATGTCGTTCACAAATATATTCTCAGCTCATTTACCTCGCAGCTTGGCCACACCAAAACAAAAACAATAAAGATTAAACATGATACTTTAACATGCTACTTTATGTTTCATTAGTTTTGTCGAGAAATTATATTTTCTTTTGTAACACGAGAGTGCGAGGGCTTAGTTCTATAGTGATGGGTGCTCGAAATTATAACATCTCCAAACAAAACAGAATGCCTAACACCATGTTTTGATAAAGTGTTAGACATTTTTGTTATTGGTTTAAATTATTAAACAGTCATCTTTCCTTTTCAGTCATGCAAGTTTTATGCCGCGGTACTCTTCGACGGTTGGTTTGCTGTTCACGATGCTGCAAATAGCAATCCAGATTGCCTCCCTGTTGGAGTCGGAATGCTTGGAAACACTTCGGTAGGGTTGTCGCAGCAGAGTGAAAATAGATTGCGCTACAATATTACGGGCACATACACACAACACGTATGTGTACGTGGTTGGTAAGATCAAAGCGGCATACAAGCAATAATAAATATCTGCTCTCGGCCAAGCAGCCTCTGACCAAAGCTTGTTTCCAGTTACTTTTGGGGTTCATTCCCGAATCTCCAAAATTCTGCATTTCACATATACAGACATACGCGCCCAAATGACACCTATAGTTCAGAAAGGAAATATTCGCGTCCACGAAAATTTTTCAGACACTTCGTACCTAATCCACCAGGACCCGTCATCATCTTTCGGAAAGTTTTTAGCACAAAGGGCGCAGAACGCATACAATATGAGTTTACGGGAACAAATGTAGAGGTTCTCAAGCCTTTTTAAGGTGTGCGCCGCTATGTTATAACGTGGCGGTGACCAAGTGGAAGATGGGAACACAGCACATGGCTAAGGGGCACTTGTATACCAGCCCGCCAACTGCATGCATAGAGGCAAATAAACAGCTAACGTGCCACAACTAAAGCCCCACAACAGACAAACCTGAAAAGAGGCTACATTGCGAATACAAAAAAGGCCAATTTTATGTCGCTTGACAACGTTCGAAATATTGCTTTGGGTTTGTTTGTGGACTGCTACGTATATCTCAATTTGGTTTTGTTTTTTCAAGTTTTATAAAAAAATTGTTCTCCTCCAACATTGATCACATCTAAACCTGTACAATGTCGCTGGGCAGATAACGTTTGAAATGCAGGTTCCAACAATTTTGAAAAATCATTCAAAAAACATGTTAAACAAATATTTCCTACTGTAAACGTGAAGTTTCTTCAATTGCTTATACTTCTTCCTGTGCTTGTTTTCTCACTGTTTACAACACCGGGTGGAGATTGATGAACATTTTTGCCGTGTGCTTTTTGCAACCACGCATTCCTAAATAGGAGACATACTTCCTGTTGCTGTGATTGTAAAATGGTTCGTTTCGAGATGCCTACATTTTTAAAAAATATTTTCGTGCTTTTTCATGCAATTAGTATTTGGCACGTTGTTTTTTTCCTTTGTCCAACTGTCTATAAGTTTGTGTATATGTATACCAAGAGTAATATTTATTTTTATTTTTCGAGGACTCAGAGTCATAAGGCAGCAAGCTGACTCACTAGTGCACTCTCCCACGCCACCCCCTCACCACTCACAAGTGAGTTATGAGTGATTCTTGCCATCGTTTTGGACTGGCAAGTGCGAGTGTGAGTGACTAAAATCGCCACACGCAGTTTATCCTGCTCACCATTCGCGAGTTGGAGCACCTCTCTCAGCGAGGCCCACACACCACTCGCGAGTGCAAGAGCCACTCGCGGGGAGCCTTTGTCACCACTTGCAAAAGCGAATGCCACTCGCCGTTAGTCACGCTCACCACGCCTAACTTCTGAGCCCCGTTCACCACTCAGAACGGCACGCGCGCTATTCGCGCCATTCGCGCGCCTTAGCGCGGTGGCCGCCATTAACGTTCTGGTGGCGTGTGGATGAAGAAATATGATCTTGATTGACTTGTGATGCCGTAAATCACTGATACTGTTCGTTTCATCACCCATGGAGGGTCTGCTGTGCACAATCACGTGCGAGGGGTGGCGACAGAGTAGTCTCCGCAAGCACGACTGAGTGCGTGTGGAGTCGGTGAGGAATCAGTATGAGAGCGAGTGGTGAGTGCGAGCGAGTGCGAGTGGTAAGGAAAAGGGGTGGGCGTCAACGCGAGTGATGATGGCGAGCGGTGAGGGTGAGCGCGATTGAGCGCAAGTAGTGAGGGCAAGCGGTGAGTGTGATCACGATTGAGTACGAGGGGTCACGTTACGTGGTGAGCGTGAGCACAAGCGGGTGCGAGTCGTAAGTGGAAGTGAGCGTGAGGGCAAATGAGTCGTCGTGGTGAGGACGGGTGGTGAGGGTGAGTTTGAGTGAGTGCGGGAGAAGACCTATATTTCGTGTGAGTGAGTGAGTGAGTGAGTGAGTGAGTGGGTGAGAGTGAGTGAGTAGCGTCTAGTTTTGCCGAGGTATGTTCAGAGTTCTCTGAGATGTTGTGCTCTAGTTATTTTTTTCTCACTTAATTCCTCATACTCTCTTGCTAGTTGCTTTATCATTTTTTTTCTTATTTCCATATCTGTGACAACACTTTTTAGGTTCAGCTATGTGCATAGACAAACGTACTGAGATATACGTTGGTGACACAGTGTGTAGGGGGCTGAGGACCTCCATTAGGCCGTTTACGCTGCCAGACCAGTCTGCTCACGCTCAGACGGCAATTGAAGGTATTTCAATTAAAAACATTCCCACTTTGTGCCCAAATACTTTTTCATCTGGAAGAACTTCTACCTAACACGAGAACGAAACACTTTCTAGTAATTAGGGCTTCCCTACGAAAGAAATTTATTAAGCCGAATTCCTAATACTGATGTTCCTCGATTATAATTTAAAATATAAATTATGTGCGTTATTCTGAAATATGCACTATATAGAAATTCGTACTTCAGAAATATTTTACATCGGAAATATCAGCAATCTGGCGGGGATACATAATATATTCGTAAGTTTAAAAACTTCGTGAATGTGGGGTTCCTGATAACTAGATTTTACTTAGGGGCAAAAGCGGTACTGGTAAGTTGAAGCCAGAAATCCGGAAATCTGCTGGGGCCGCTACTGTGGAATACTGGAGGGGACGTGTGTAGGTAGATTGCACTTCCGGCCACCGTAGCGAACGGATGTGTTATGTCTAGCTCCGGCAAAGGAGCCGTATTTGGTACCCAGCCGTGCCGCGGCGGAAGGGTAAAGGAAAATTCTAGCCAAAATTATCAACTTCCTTTTCTATCGTTGCCATCAAGTACGCCTATTTTGAACACCGTATTTCTACATACGGACGTTAAAGCTAGGCCATACAGGGTCGAACTTTTCGTGACGCACTCGCTCATTTGGGACTGTTCCAAGACGTCCTCGCCCTTGGGGCTTACCAAACAAACCACCTGTAGGCTGTAACTTTCAAGGACGCTGAAGGGAAGAGGTAGATCACCTCTGCTGGCGAATTCACAATGAAGGACCATCGCTGCCTTGTGGTAGACTCCTGTAACGAGAATATACTTGGCCGAGGTTAAACTGAGTGCTGCACAACATCCCCAACGACGAGGTTCGTGCGGCTTTGGCTTCCTAAAGGAAGGTTACGGAGCTAACAAGGGAAACAAGTGAAAAGTGGCGAGCTCAAACCTTCTCCGAGAAACTTTCAACCACCCGCTCCGTATCCCTGAAGCTCAAGGCGGGCCTCACTGTGGACGGCCTACCGAAATAGCTGCGAGTAGGCCCAGATGTGGCGCTCTTGGCAGTGCACGGGGAGGGGGGAGGCGCTGCATTGTGTGTACTGTCATGGCAATGGAATAATGTCAGTCCCGTGGTGCGCGCAGTGCCGACGTTTCCGTAATGAAGAGAACCAGTGTGTCAGAGCTTACGCAACTGTTGCCGGCCCCAACCTGCGCGAGGATATCAGCGAGAACATCATGCATGAAGCCGAAACCGAGGATACCCACAAGCGGTGGGCCAACTTCCGGCTTTTCTCGCAGACAACTCAAGTTTCCAAACTCTCTCGCTCTCTCTATCCCCAGAACTGCAGATAGTAGCGCCAACGTTTTTTGCTCTCTTCGGCGGTACTATCTAGCACGACTTCTTGATTCTGCAGCCCGGATGTTTGCTGTTCCCTCCAGCGCTTCTTTGAAAATTCTAATAAATTCACTTCATGATTGAGCTTGGTTACTCTCACGTTGAATTAGCAGTTTTTTCTGTCGTGTATTCATCCAAAACGCTTTTTAGGGTTCGAAAAACATCTCTTTGCGCGGGACTTCTATGAGGAGGTAATGACTAGACGAGCGCGCCGGTTAGTAGACAGACACTCACCGCTTCAAATTAGTCCTGAGCGTTTTTTCCTGTGTGATTTTATTGTTTTTACCCCCTGGTGAACACAATTTCGAGCTCAGAGTCATCAGGAGACTGCCGAATGTGTGTCGCATGCACCCTTCCGGACGGCTAATAATGACCCTAGAAATCACTCTTAGCAAAATTGGATCATTTTCGTCAGTTATGGAGCACCATATTGTATTCTTGTATTTTCTGAAGAAGAGTTACTCAAGTTAGTTCAGGAAACAAGGAATAAAAGTCAATCAACATTTTTATCGTAAAGTGTGAAGTAATGGTAGGAAAAGCACTTTTTTATTGACAAGTGCTCCAGTGACCTGCTAGCGAGATGAGACTTCCGATTGTATTTCGCCGTTTGGCGTGACCTCAGCACTGACATTTTTCAGAGAGAGATGGACAACCTGTTCAAGGGCTAAGACACGTAACGGTGTATTTGGACGACATTCTGGTGACAGCTACAGAAGACAGGGATCACCTGCACGACGTCCTGGAGCGGTTGAAGGACGACAGGCTGAAGGACAAGCTACATTTCGCTCAGCTCTGATTCAAAAACATTCACGAACATAGACTATCAGTTCGACGCATCCGACGCACACAAGCACGCCCTCCCTCTTCAATGCGGCCGTAAAGTCATGGAGTGGGTATACCTTGCTACGCTGCCCTCTAGTGGTCCCTAGTCCGGCTTCCGAAAATCGTCGTTTTTAGGTATGGACAGCACACGGCAGAGTCCTTGTACCTCAAACGAAAGAATGTGTGCCTGCTTCGAGATGCAGTTTCGTTTAGAACAGGCTTTAGGGTCGATCTTGTTCCAGTTGATACATGAACCAAGCATCGGCCCGGCGCGAAGCCTTCCGCTCGGGTTCGAATCCCCGTAATAGCACATGGAGCGTGACTCAGAGGCCCGACAGTAAAGTAGATGTCCAGGCGAACGTGTTACTGCCCTTTTACTTGTCCTCGCCTAGTGGGTTTGGGAACTGGCTTCAAATTAAACTTAGTCTGCCCGGGTGGCCAAATCGCACCCGGGATCCGTCTGTGCGAACCTTCTGGGCAGTTAATCCAAGCCCAGAAAACCGAAACCTGGCTCAATCGAAAAAAACAGGAGTTGTGGAATTGAAAAACATGCGTCGCGGATGCATGCGGTTCTTAGTTGTTACGTTTCGGGGCTGCAACGTTGCAATTTTGGGTATTGCAACGTTTGACTGCCTCAACATAAAACACTCCCCAGACAAAAATGACACGACAAAGTTCTGTCATTTGCCGGATTTTTTGCGTGTCCTACTGTTGTGTTGTCGTATTTTGTCTTATGGGGATTCTTTCGTTGTGTTCTCTGTCGTATTCCTTCCTAATTTGATGTTCCATTGTGCCGCCACGTTCCGCGCACGCGTCATGCGCACGTATCCTTTCCCTCCTCGCCGATCTCTCCCCTGTCACTTATCTCCCCTCCGTCCGCCGCCGCCCTCCGCCTCCTCCCCTCCATCGGGCCGCTGCTTCATGCCGGGCACTTGCGGGGTAGGAGATATGGCTTGACTTCTAGCGCTCAAGGTTTTCTATACAGGCTTCGATTGTTTGTAGATTTCGGAAGAAGCGAAGACGCCAAGGCGCCAGCCAGCAGCTTCCTTACCAGCTCCTGCATTAACGTCACATTAGCTTGCACTGCAGATTGGCGCTCCTTCCGTCCGGATAAATTTGGAGTTTCAGCACCCCTTTGCGAGCTCCTTCTCCTATAACTGTTTCTTCAAAGATACGTTGGCATCCTGACAACGCTGCCTCGACAACATGCCTCAATAATTGTTACATAGCCGGCGTACACAAGTGCGTGGACGACAGACGAGACAGCGCTGGGGACTGATCCGTTTATTCCTCCATGAACACACTATTTAAAGCATAGCAAGGGAGAGGGAGTTGGGAAGAAACAAAGGGCGAGGACAGGCATGACGCTCAGTTGTTGATACGTCACACGCATGGCTCAGGCCGCAGGAGATAACATAGCAAGCCGATTTACAACATTTCTCCTCCCTTAGTATTAAAAACGCTGTACAGGCTTCTTTTCCCGAGTAGAGCGTCGCAAAACTTGCGGGGGTTCCTCTGCCTTCTGGATAGACAGCGACGGTTGTGCAGGTGCCACCTGGTCTGCTGGCTGCTCGTTCGAATCGCCTTTGTTATCGGTCGTTGTGGACGCAGCTGCAGCCGAAGGGCTCCCCTCGTCTTGGTCTCGGTGAACGCCGCTCCGAGCGGATGCCTTGCTCGGCCTGGAACGCATTTGGTCTATGTGACGTCGAACCACCCCACCAGGCGTTTGTATGGTGACCATGCGCGACCCTGTAGTGGACGGAAAATTCCCTGGTGTCCATTGCTTCCCCTGGCCGTAGTTACGGGCGTACACGGCTGTATCGGGCGGCAGTGTCCACTCTTCGGTATCCCGGGTTGACCCTGGAAAAGGTGGGAAACATCAGTCCAAGCGAGGGCAGATCAGGTAGCCAAATAGAAGTTCAGAAAGGGTTTTTTCTCTCGTGGTACGGCGTTCTACTGTATT
The DNA here is from genome assembly GCF_048455015.1 of Haemaphysalis longicornis. Classification (NCBI taxonomy): domain Eukaryota; kingdom Metazoa; phylum Arthropoda; class Arachnida; order Ixodida; family Ixodidae; genus Haemaphysalis; species Haemaphysalis longicornis. The sequence goes on along the minus strand of NW_027526282.1, from coordinate 844,800 downwards.
TGAAAAGAACTTTCACTAATTTCTCTTTTAATGTGCCTTCGCTTATCTTCATTAAAGCTTCCTTAATCGTCCGAACAGCTCGTTCAGAGAGCCCGTTAGATTGTGGGTGATACACAGCCGTACGGAGGTGTGCGATGTTATTGCTCTTCGCAAAGGTGAGAATTCTTCACTAGTGAACTGCCTGCCAGTTCGTAACTATTGTGCGTGGACACGGAATGTGGCAAAAATGCTGAGTAAGCTGGCAATTGCAGACTGCGTGCTTGCCTGCATCATGGTCAAGCCTAAAATACACTTAGTGGCAGCATCCACGACCACCAGTAATCATGCTGCCTGCGACCGGCCCGGCGAAATCGGCGTGCAGACTCGAACATTTTTTTTTAACGGCTGGCCAACTCATTGGTTGAGCAGAGGCTGGCCAAGGCAGGTTTTGCACGCAGTTGTGGCATGACGCAGAGGGGTGTTCTATCTCTCGGTCTAGTTCCGGCCACCAGAATACCGATCTCGCGACAGCCTTCATTGCCGATTACCATTGATGTGTCTCATGCAGCATATGTAGCACCCGTTCTCGTGCTTGTGTGTGAACAACTCGATGACCCCAGTATAACAACCCATGAGCCACGGATAGTTCTAACCGGCGGTCCGAGAATGGCACCAGCTCTGTGTCCTTTACATGTTTCGGCCAGTCATGCTTGGTGTACTCCACGAGAGAGAGAGAGAGAGAGAGAGAGAGAGAGAGAGAGAGAGAACAACTTTATTGAGCCGCACAAAATTGCGGTGAACACGTGCCGGGTGGGGTGGTTTCCTCTTCACGGGACACATAGGCTTCCGCGGCTGCCTGGCTCCTGGAGATCAGGACGAGCTGGTCTTCCAAGGCGGGGCTGGTTAGCAAGGTCTCCCATCGCCCGTTAAGGGATGTCAGAAGGGTGGTGGAGGGTTGGGTAACTGGTGGGGTATTGTCTCGGTGAAATCGCACTCTCCGATGACATGCCGGATTGTGCCCAATTGCCCACAGAAGCTACACTCTTTCTCGTATATCTCTGAGTACATTCTGCTTTAGAGATAGGGGTGCGGAAAGGATCCTGCTTGTATTTGCCTATAGATCGTTTGGTGCGCTCTGCTGAGAGATTTATGCGGGTCAGGGTACCGCCTTCTGCCTCCCTGTAGTGGCTGGTGATGTCCTTGTAAGTCGTTATGGCGTGCGGCTCGTGCTCGTCTGCCCGGTCTTCAAGTTCTCGGGACAGCTGGTGGGCGAGTTCGTTGCCTTCCAGTCCTGAGTGAGCCGGTGTCCATATCAGTTCGACTTTCTGCTTGGGTATGCGGTATGTTGAGGGCCGTCAGAGACACCTGCCCTTTTGTATAGTTGTCCTACGCTTTTTGCGACTCCGTGATTATTTTCCTCGCGTTAGGCAGCGTGAGCGCCTAGGCTATTGCGGTAATAGCCTTCCGCTTCTTCCGGGAATGCCGTTTTGAGTACATGACCATCGCTGGGATAAGGTCCCGCGCAGTTAGCGGTTTGAGTTCTTCGACAGACACAGTACCATCATCGAAACTTGCTAGAGCGTAAACAAACTCTGGGGGTTCGCTTCTCGCTGGTGGTGCTGGAGTCTGAGGCGGTAGCCGGCTGAGGGTGTCGGCGATTAGTAGCAACTTACCCGGCGAGTACTGAAGCGTGTAGCTAAATTCACCGAGGTAGAGAGTCCAGCGCTGCATTCGAGCTGCGGCCAACGCTGGCGTCGACTTCGCTTTCAGCAGGCCCAGGAGCGGCTGGTGATCTGTGACCAAGGTAAAATTTCTGTTGAGGAGATAGTCGTGAAATTTTGACGCCCCAAAAACAACGGCCAAGGCCTCTAGTTCTAGCTGGGAGTTTTTCCGCTCAGCACTGGTCAGCGTTCGCGAACGGAAGCCTATGGGACGGTTCACTTTTCCATTCGTATGAAACAGCACGGATCAAATGCCATGCGGAAAAGCGTCACACTCCAGTTTTAATGGCTTTCGGGGGTCGTAGTTAACGAGCACCCCTGCCGTAAGTAGCCACTGCTTTGCGTTGGCAAAGGCGGTGTGTTGAGCTTCTCCCCAGACCCAACGCGCATTTTGCCAAGCAACTGGTACAAGGCGCAAGCAAAGATGACATATTTGGAAGGAACTTGGAGTAATACAACAGCATGTTCAGAAATGAGCGTAGTTCCTGCACATTTGTCGGGCTAGGAGCCTGGGCGATTGCTTCCACATGTTTCTCATTGGGGTGTACGCCGTTTCTGTCGATTTGATGCCCTGAGTACGTGACTGAAGGCTGCCTAAATTTGCATAAGTCTAGACGGAGTTTTACACCGTGCTCACGGAAACGCTGCAGTACCGCTCGCATGGTCATGCTGCTTCCCAACACAACCAACGCATCATCGAGGTAAGCTTGCACGCCTAGTAGCCCCTGCAGGACTGTTTCGATTTTTCGTTGGAAGATGGCTGGGGCAGACGCTATGCCAAAAGGCAGCCTCTTGAAGCTAAATAGCCTTCAATGCGTCTTAATTACGCATAGCTTCTCCGATTCTTCGTCAAGCGGTACTTTATTATACGCGTCACGCAGGTCGAGAGTGCTGAAGTACTCTCCGTTGTTTAGGCACGCAAACATGTCGTCAATCACCGGCAATGGGTACTGCTCCAGTTCGCATACAGGATTTAACGTGATCTTGAAATCGACGCAAATCCGAACTGTTCCATCTTTCTTAAAGACGGGCAGAATGGGCGTAGCCCACTCCGCATGCGCTACCGTTGATAAAATCCCAATTGCTACCAGTCTGTCAAGTTCTTGAGAAACCTTATCACGGAGAGCGAAAGGACTGGATCGTGCCTTAAAAAGCTCCTTCCTTGAGTTGAAGGTGCACAGGGAGACCGCTGATGCCACGGAATTCCGCCCTGAAAACGTCTTAAAACTCGTTGACGATGTCGTCCATGGCTGGGAGACTCGTTGGCTATCCGGCTTTCGCAGTTAAGTTAAGGACAGGTGACCCTGCGTTGCTCAGCTGAAAAATTAGGTCCCACCCGCATAGACTAGGACCGGGGCAATTTAATACTACCAAGGAGACGTCTACTACGACACCCTTGTAAGCTACCTTCATGTCCAATTTTCCTAGGACGGGGAGCTTGCCAAGATAACAGGAAAGCTTGACAGATAAAGGTTGCAATGGCGGCCATATCTCCCGGTTCTTTTTATATCTTTCGCCTGGCACAACGCAGACGCGTGACCCAGTTTCTATCCGCATTGGCATGTCAACGCCGCACCAAGTGAATGTCCTGTGAATAGGGTGCTCTAATTGCCACTTCCGAGATGAAATCAAAGTCCAGAGGTGCATAGCTTCATCTACGTTCCCCTCCGCACAGTCTTCCACCACCGCCAGTGCTCGTCCCCGCATGCCTTGCGTCTGTACGGTTTCGCGTTTCCTCGAAGCGTCGCTCGAATACATTTTCGCAAGGTGACCCGGCCTACCACAGTGATATCACCTACTCTTGTCCCAGCCGCATGAGTGGCTGTTATGCTACTTACTTCAGCAGCGTCCACATTTTACAGTAGGCTCGCTCGTCAACACGCGCTGCGCGTCAACCTTCAGGACGGTAGTTGTGTCGCCCGATATCTTATTTGCGTCATCTTTTGCCGTTTCGGCTGATAATTCTATCGCTTCGGTCTCTTCCAGAGCCAAGGTTGCTTTTGCCAAAAGCTGTTTTTGCAAGGCTTTTGATCTGACACCACAGACTATACGGTCGCGGAGCATTCGTTCCAGCATGCTGCCGAAATTGCAGTTGTCTGGAATGCGTCGGATGTCGACAAGGAAATGTTGCAAAAGCTCACCTTCGTGCTGACATCGATTGAAGAACCGGAAGCTTTCCGTTTTCTCCTGGCGCTTCGGGTAAAAATATTTATCCAGCGCCTTAACCACTTCTTCGCAGGTTAGGCTGTTCGGTTTCTTTGGAGTGACCCTTCCCATCAGAATCTGCACAGTCCTCGTGTTTAACGCTGCTACGAGCAACGCCCTTTTTTTCGCTGTGTCGGTAACAACCATTGCTTCGAAATAAGCTTCTGCCTTGATGACTGTGTGCTTTCCAATTGTCCCTCTCGCCGTCATACTCAGGAAGATGGTGGTGGACCATGGCTGCCGTTGTCATTGCTGCGGGTTCTTGAAAGACCGTACCGTGGTTTTTCTCGCCGTGTTCTTCTTTTACTTCATGGGTTCCTTTCTTGCTCGTCGTCACTGTTACATAGCCGGCGCACACACGGTGCGTGGACGACAGACGAGACAGCGCTGGGGGCTGAACCGCCTATTCGTCCGTGAACACTGTATCCAAAGCATAGCAACGGAGAGGGAGTTGGGAAGGAAGAAAGGGCAAGGAAAGACATGACGGTCAGTTGTTGATACGTCACACGCCTGGCTCAGGCGGTGGGAGATAGCATAGCATGCCGATTTACAACAATAATAATGTAGGATCTTCACGATTTTGTCCTTAGACTCAGGAAAACGAATGTTAGTGTGTATGCTTTGAGCCCCCTTAATACTGGAACATAAAAGACCTACGAGCATCTATCTGTGAGACAATTGAACCTAAAGGCCCTGACCCCACTATCTTGGTCCTGGTATATTGCCAATACTCTGCCTATCTTGGTCGTCGTGTGCAAAACGTAGTTGCCTTCGCGACTCCGAGCTCACCTAATTCATTCTGATCCGCTGTACTCGAGACATGTTCTTACGGTTTGCCATTAGTTCCATCGTTGTCGGAATTAGTTTTCACGTTTGTTTCCTACAAACTACCTTCAAAAAGCTGCTGCTGATTCTATGATTGCTGTTGTTGGATTGTCATTCAGCAGCAAGTTGCGCATTTCTTGGCGATAGACGACAGTAGCAGGGATGGTGGCGAGACGGTCAGGCCATTTAATAACGCGTTTGTTTTGTTTTAGAGGAGCTGCGATGGGACGACACTTCGCTCTGAGAAACGCTGCTGTCGGCGTTTAGTGATAGAGGCGTCTACGACACTCTAGAAAGTGTTGTCGACTTGTACATGTAGGAGTCGGCCGAAAAAACCAAGCGAGCAACCAAGCAAGCAAACGGCGTGGAAAGACATTTCCAACACCGCAGACACAAAGTCCTCTGCCGAGTCGACCCGACAGCAAAACAATCGACGTAACCGGCTTGTTTTTGCTTCCGCTCGGGCAGGCTAGTTCTACGGCCTTTGCAGGTTACTGCGTCGAGTAATTCTTTAGTTGTTGTCTTTTTTTGGGTCTGATAATAATCTTAGCATCTTCTTTGGGGAGGCTGGAATGTCTTCTGTTATTTATGACGTTGAAGCACGGCTCCTGTGCAGCGTTCGCGTGGCTGGGAAAACAAGTGCGAGCTGAAAAGATTTAAACTTTATTTTCAATGTCCAGCTGAAGTAGCTAAAAATTCTTACATTTTGAGCGTTCGTAAGAAGCTCGCAGAGGACTACCAATAACGCGGTAATTAGCGGAAGAGCGAAAAAGGCAAATGTGATACTTACGTTACGTTTGTTAATGCGGCGGTAAGTGATGATGATGATGATGCTTTGTGGTTTCCACTTTGTAACGGGGTGGCGTTGCACAGCGGCCTTAGTCGCGACACCACTGTACAATTACCCCGCAAAAAATACAAACAAAATAAACAAAAAAATAGTGTCACAATTAAAAGAAAATACTTTACCAAAATTTTTTTTTGCTAGTCTCACTTCTTTCTTCGCATGTTTTCTCAGATTGTTCTCTGGTCTTTTCCTACCAACATTCTAACCTTCTTTTACTAACGTCTAGTGCTGTCCAGTTCACTTTTCCGCTAACCTTAAAGCCAAGGGCTTCCGCAAGCTTGATGGCTCCATCACTAAGGACTGGACGAATACTTTGGCACTCCGTTACAATATGTCGCATGGTTTCTGGCTCATTTCCGCAGCCTGCGCATAGTTCTTCCGGTACCGGCTCGCGGATAAGCGTTTTTGTCCGCAAGCAACCCCCTCGGGCTACAAAAAGCAGTGCACACCCTTTGGTATTATCGAATAGTTTTTCCCTTGTGATCTCCTGCTTCCCGATCCTGTAGATATTGAAGGACTTCTTCGCATCCATGCTCTTTTTCCCGGTCGTTGTTTCTCTTTCTCTCAGTTTATTTTTTTATTGCCTTGGTCGTTTCCCCTGCACTTCCAGGTTTCATATACTTTGTCCTGAGCCTTCTGGTTCATTTCCTTCATTGTGTGTCCACGCTTTTTATATAAAGATACCGTAACACTTTGGCCGCCCCTCTCTGATTGTTGCCATCTGTACTTAAGAACACGTGCTGTGTCAAAACAAATTGCAATTTGTCGCCTGACACATAGTTATATTCACTGCGAATCTAATGTTTCGCTGATGTGCATTTTGTGGGATATATTGATGTTTTAACAAATAAATGCTGCTTGAATGATTATGGGCTCTAGTGCACCAACGCTACACAGGTGATTAGGCGGACTGTAGTGGAAAGCTCCGGATTAATTTTGACCACCTGGGTGTCCTAAACGTCTGGTGAAATCTCAAACAGACGGACATTTTTGCTTTTCACCTCCATCATAAAAGCAGCCGTCGTGGCCGGGAATCGAACCCGCATCCATGAGCTAAGAATAATTTGTAGTTGGAAGTAGCACCTGTCTCTGTCGTCCTGCTTCATCCTTAGTGCTATTTTTCTCGGTTTAGACATCCACATTTGGCTCTTCTTGTGGGGTGTGTTGCTTTTTTATTCAGGTATTGTCGTATGGGATATGCGTCTTTTCCAAAATCGTATGAAGCTGGGCATAAAATAAACCTTTGAGTCACTGCACGCCTCAAGTCACAAATGTTGCAAGCAAATATAGTACATACGCAAAAAGCTTTTGCTCTGTTCTTATTGCGTAAACAACTACCTTGCGTATATATCGTTTATATACCAAACCAAAACGATTTGGGCCATATTAGATACACCACCTGCCCCGTTTCATGCGGAAACGCCTCCGCGAAAGCTCACTGGTTATGTTTTCATGGCCAAGCTGCCGTGCTCCTGCCTTGTGCGGGGACGCGGCGACGCGGAGCGTGCGGTGAAGCGGTGCTGCCCTCGTGTGGTAAGCCACGCCCCCCCCCCCTCCCAAATACGCGCAAGAAAAAATCTCATGATCCGGGCCGGCATTACGAGGAGGAGGATAATACTTAATTGAACAGTGAGGTCGAGCTCGTAAGTGGGCGGGGTCCTCCGTCCAGGACTCCGTTGGTGCGGCCCGCCATCGTCGCCCTTTGACCGAGCCAAAGCTGCTTGCTTAGGTTTGAGCTGCAAATTCCCTCTCCCACTGCTCGTATGCAGGACTGGTACTTGGTGCAAGGTCTGGGTTGGAAGGCCATGCCCAAACAGTATGGAAGAGCGTTGCTTGGCTGCCGCAGTGCCTGCACAGGGGTAGTATAATATGGGGCGATGGCGTGTAGCCGTGCGGGATGTGGAAATGTGTTAGTTTGGAGTTGTCGGATAGTGAATTGCTGTTCTTTTGTTAATTTTTCTACCGGTGGCAGGAAGGTGCGTCGTGTGAGTATTTAGTGTTGGGTGATGTCGTTGTATAGAATAAGTGAGTGAGTGTCTGGTCCTCTCGTAGTCTTCTTGTGGTGCCCGGCGAGCAAGATCTCGGGCGTGAGCGTGAGCCACTGCATTGCTGCGAAGGCATGAGTGGGCACTCGTCCAAATGATTTTGATTGTTTTTTCACAAGAGTTTTCGGCTAGGATGCCTAGGGCTTTCGTGGAAATCCTTCCTGCTATGTACTTTCGACAAGCCGCTTTGGAGTCTGTTATAATGATTCTGGCTTGGGTCTGGGTTATGGCTAATGCGAGCGCTGCTTCTTCCACTTCGAGAATGCTAGCCTCGTGAAGGGTGATACTAGTAATAGGACCAGTGGGGGTGCCGAAAACCGCTGTTTTGGTATTTGCATGTGCGTAGTCCCGTGCGTTTGTGAGTACTGTTGTTTTTGAGGGACAGTACAGCCTTTCAAGAGGTTGTGCCATGGCTGTTTTCTGCCTTCGTGGTGCTGAGGGGTCGTATTTCTTGAAGGGGAGCAATTTTTAGCTTCAATCTAATTTCCAGTTGTATGTCTCCGGCAGTCTCCATTTCCACTAAGGGGACGTATCCCAGGTTCATATGTACTTGCCGGCCTGTCGGAGTCGCGCTTTCTGGGCGTTCAGGTGCGCCTTTGTAAGCTCGTCTATGGCGTTGTGCACACGTAGCGCCATCAAACAAGACGTAGAAATGCTTGTTGGAAGTCCGAGTGCTTGTTTAAAGGGAGGAAGAGACTCAAGTCCGGCCGTAGGTCAGACTATCTCGGTAGGAGACGTTGTCCAATCTTCCGCTTAGGTTGTTCCTGATTTGAAGCTAACAACCCGACTACTACTTTTTGCCACATACTTCTGTCTGCAAAACATACGCATTACCTCGAAGCATCCAGGTGATACAGATGTTGCATCACTCCTATAAAACGAGATCCTGCCGACTTCTTTAGAAGATAGACGAACCCGGTTGTGAGAACCAGGAAAATGATTTTCGATCACTGCAAGATCCCAAAGCGACCTTCGTTTATTCTCAAACACAATAAGAACAACATCGCCAACTTCAGCGCTGCTTAAAGATGCATTGTTTTCAGTGTGGGCGGAAGGCCGCTGTAGAATGTATTTTCTACATCTTGGGGAACAGCGCGAACTAACAGGGACATAATAAGAAAGAAGTGGACAGGACTAGCGCTGACTTTCAACTCGATTTATTGGAAAAGACGTAACTACTAATACATACACAGAATCCTCTTCTCCCACCACGCCACGTGCCCACACCAGCCAATGACATACAATCACGACCAAAACACTCCACTGTTGACAACGCACCCTTCTTAACACTGGTACACTTTATCGCGACGACCGCTCGAAATAACCAAATTCTTTTCCGTGCAGGACAACTGATGCTTCACTGATACAATCACTCCCCTACTTTCTGATGTAGTATGATTCCATCAACCCTCTAGTACGCCTGTCTTTATGCTCATACAGGATATCAGTCTTGCGGAAAAGCGAATAGCAACGGTGCTTACACGAGCGGCAATGTTCGGCCAGACGTGCGTAATCATCTCTTTTAAGCTTGTTGCGATGCTCCAATCATCGAACGTTTAAGCAGCGACTTGTCTGACCAACATACACTTTTCCGCACCATACAACATACACTTTTCCATCCTTCGTTCCTTCGTTCCTCTGACGGAACGAAGGATGGGAGGTTTCAAGGCTATTAGCTTCGACGTGGTTCGATGTTTATTACTCCTTACCGCATGATAAGTTGCTTAAAGCAGTTAAGTCATGCATACAGGATGATAATGATTAAATTCGGTTTAGGAATTACTGCGGGGTTTCTGTCGAATCCTTTTTAGAACTCGTGTTTATGTACTTGAAGGCCACTGTTGTAGCCTGGGGAGATAAACAAGGCCACTGTTGTAGCCTGGGGAGATAAAGAACTAATCCAGCGTAAGTAACATTTTTCTTGCCGTTATAGACAGAGCGGTGCGAAGTGCTTTGCGGGGGGTGGTGGAAGTAGTCCTTCGTTTTGTTGATGACTATTTGGTGTTTCTGCCGGGGACCATGGTTAGCCAACGTGGTATTGATGTGTTAAAGGTTTTCACTGAAAACGGAGAAGGTCTGCTGTTCACCCTGCAATTACCTAGCAATGATGAACTCCAGTTTGTTGACTTACAGCTTCGCTTTAAGTCAGATCTTACGTGTTTCCTGTATAAGCCAAGGTAAAAAAACCACTGTTGAATTACAATACAGGACACTCGAAGCTCATAAAGAAAGGAATAGCCTTATCCTGCTTACGGGCTTCATTGACACGTTCCTGTTCTGATTCAGTCTGTGAGGCTATGCGTGACCTACGCGAACTATGCGTTCGCTTTCAGAAACAGGCATTTCCTCACCAAAACACCATTGTCAAAAAAGCACCCCAAACTTTGACGAAACACCGAAAGGCGATGTGCATGTACCTAGCCACGGATATCTTCAAGTACCTCTAACTTTGAAGTCAGTGAGCTAAACAGAGCAGGAAACGTTTTTCTTGTTTGTTTTCTCCAAATGATGTGCGGGTTTACTGCATCTGTTTCGGCTGATTTTTTATTGTCAACTTCACTCAGCTAGAAAATAAACGTATTTAGTGGTTGGCTACTCCCCGTACACGCCTTTTGAGTTATCTCTACTTTGTTGTCGCATTAACAAATTTTTAAAGGTGCGGCAAGCGTGGAGTCACTGAGGACAAGTGCGTTTGAACGACGCGCCAGACTCGCTACCGTGTTTAACTGGCGGCGCATAGCGGCGTCGCCGTGCAGTAGCGGTGACGGTGCCTTCCCGTGTATTTCTGGTTCTTTTTCCAGGGACTGAAAGAATGTATACACGAGGCGCTGTTTGCTCACATCCCCTTTCCCAGGGCCGGATGATGACCAGCTATTTTTTTTAGTTTCAAAAAATTCACAAAAGTGGTTTTAAGGAAGGTAGGGATTCATAAAACATTAGCGTTTTCCGTGGTGTACCCGCAATTTTGCACCCCACCCTAACATGGTTGTCAGACCGGAATATCTACTTTGTGACTTTGTGCAGTCTTGTTCGTTTTCGGGTTTACGTTTTTTTTAAATAGGGTGGTAAACATCGGGTGCTATTTTTGAAAGTGACAATTGGGGAGAAATGGGGTCGTTTTACAAAACCATTCCGAAATTCAGTTTCTTTTAGTTTAAGTACTCAGTTTATATTCTCACAAGGTATCACGAGCTTCTTAACTCTAACGCGCTTAAATTTCTGTTGGGTTCTAACTGTTGTGGGAGGGACATCACGGTTTTTCAGCAAACCTTGTCAGATATTTGGCGTTTCTTTGGGAACCAGTCAATAATAGTGATAGTGAAGAGCATTGATGACCTTTGAGAAATAGAAAATTTTATTCACGAAAAGCTGGGCATCCATATTTTACACATTCTCGTTTACATACAGTATCATTTGTACTCGCAACATGGTCTGCAATGAAGACCTGCCCTATCTTTGAACGCATCTCAGCTGGGAGAAACTTTTCTCGACCTCACAGCTTCTATTAGCTAGGCAAAACAATGTCAGTGCAGCATTTGCCAGCCTGGGATAAAGACCGGTAGCGTCATGTTTTGCTGTGTCATGCTGAATTCGAAAGCTGTGTTTGTGGAGCTTCCCTCCAGCAAGTACTAAATAAGAACGGCGGACCGTGAGCACAATATTGGGTCAATCGCTACTTTGAAAAGGTCCATCCAAGGAGAAATCGCGTTTGACACGATTCTCCTGCACCATGTTCGGGGTGTAGCAATCGGGTAAAATCAGATTTTACCCGAAAACCAGCAGCTATATTTATGTAGCTCTGTCGCCTAGTGTAAAATGCCCTTTCGGTTTTATTTTTTTCTCGCGCCCGTGCTGTTTTCCCCTTTCTTCCGTTCTTTCCTTTCCTCTTACTTTATTCCTTCGCCTCGCGTCACTGCGTTGTTACCCTCTTAACCCGACAGACCGCGGGAAGTTCAAAAGCTTTTGTTATGGAGTGCGTTGACTTCTGTAGCTTCTTTATTTTCACAGGGGAGCTGTTTTACAATCTGAAATTTTGCCTTTGCAGAACAAAATACCAAGAAAATGCCGAGCGTTCTCGAAAGCGTGCCTCGCGGCGACAGCCATTTCGCGCAGTTGCTCTAGTACAAAAAGCACCAGCTCATGCGCTGTCGTCAAGCGCTACCCAGCATGTAAAAACACTTCAGTGCTTATACTGAACATGAAAAGACACCCTAAGGTCGGCGGGGCCGCCACATTCTCTCGAAGCCATTATGGATAATTGGAGACTTGCTACCAGCGCGCAAATCCTTCCCAGGATGGTTTGCAGATGAGGCCACTGCTGCCTCGTGTCGCTGAGGACCTGACAATGCTGAGGAGGGCTTCTGTTCCACCTATATTATCTATTGGGGCGGAAAATTAGGGGTGGACAAAAATCGATATATATATATTTATATTGTAAGGGATATAGTTGACCCTCCGGTAGTAGACCGAACGTTGTTTATTGGAAGGAGCAGAAGCAAGGCGAGCGCAGGTACAAGCGTACGGACGATGGCCGAACACACGCGCCAAGCACCTTCTGCCGTACTTCTTCTTCCACTGCTACCAGCGTGCGCGCATACTGTCGTGCGTAGATTGGCCGCGATCGCGTGGCACTCTTTCTTGATGTGGCGCATACCCGGATAAGCTGATGGCGTTACAAGAGCTGCTCGTTATCCTTGCTACAATCGCCCCCGGTGAAAAGGAGCCATCCTGGCGACTTAGGGTGAGGACGACACCAGGGGGTCGTAGTAGGGCTTCAGTGGTTGAACGTGGACTGTTTCACGCCCCCGGCGGCGAAGATCAGAGGAGGGAGTGACTGGTTCCACAATGTAGTTCACGGGCGAACTGCGGGCGATGACTTTGTAAGGGCCATGATATTTGGCGACAAGTTTAGAGGAGAGACCCGGTGTTGGGCAGGGCACCCAAAGCCAGACATGTGAGCAGGGTTCAAATGTCGGAGGGGTGGTGAAATCGTCACGGCGATGCTTCTGGCGCTGTTGGTCTGCAGTTGTAAAGAAACGGGCGAGTTGGCGACACTCTTCGTCGTGCTGCGCTAGTTGCGAAACCGGTTTAAATTCTGTGGCGTCAGGGTTGTAAGGCAGAATGGTGTCCAGTGTACAGGTCGGCTCGCGTCCATAAAGTAGGAAAAACGGAGAAAATCCTGTCGTTGTCAGCGTAGCCGTGTTGTATGCATACATTATGAACGGATGTAAGAGGTCCCAATTGGAGTGATCCGACGACACGTACATTGATAGCATATCTCCCAGGTGCGGTTGAAGCGCTCTGTGAGCCCATTGGTTTGCGGGTGGTACGAGGAGCTCGTGCGGTGAACAACGTGGCATTCGGCGAGTAGAGCTTTCACAACGTCCGATAGGAAAACGCGGCCACGATCACTCAGAAGTTCCCGAGGCGCTCCGTGAAGAAGTACAAAGTTACGCAAAAGAAAACTGGCGACGTCACGAGCCGTGGATGCCGGCAAGGCAGCTGTTTCGGCGTACCTTGTGAGGTGGTCGACCGCTACAATTATCCACCGGTTACCGGCAGCCGTTAAAGGCAGGGGCCCGTACAGATCGATTCCAACGCGATCAAAGGGTTTCGAGGGGCACGGTAGTGGTTGCAACGGGGCTGTAGAGCAAATAGGCGGTGATTTGCGACGCTGACACTCCGGACATGAGCGCACGTACTTCCGCACGTAGGTATACATGCCCCTCCAATTGTAACGTAGGCGTAGTCGCTCGTACGTTTTGAGGACGCCAGCGTGCGCGCAACTCGGGTCGGCATGAAAGGCGGAGCAGATGTCGGCACGCAGATGGCGTGGGATAACCAAAAGCCACTTGCGACCGTCCGAGTTGTAATTCCGACGATAAAGGAGCTCTTCACGCAGTTGGTAGTGAGAGGCTTGTCGCAGCAGTGCTCTGGGTGCGCCGGTAGCTGAAGGACCAGACAGGACGCCGATGAGGGAAGCTACCCATGGGTCCTTACGCTGCTCGGCAGTCATGTTGGTGATACCGAGCGACGACAAGCTACAGTCCGCTGCGGCAAGGTGAGACACGTCAGCCGGGATTGGAGAGCGGGAGAGGGCGTCAGCATCCGAATGCTTACGGCCAGAACGGTAAACCACGCGGATATCATATTCTTGCAGGCGAAGAGCCCACCGCCCAAGACGACCTGAAGGATCCTTCAGGGAGGCGAGCCAACAAAGCGCGGGGTGATCGGTCACCGCGTCAAATGGGTGGCCATACAAGTACGGGCGGAACTTCCCAAGCGCCCATATTATGGCCAAACATTCCTTCTCTGTGACGGAGTAATTTGTTTCTGCTTTCGTCAGTGCCCGACTTGCGTACGCAACAACATACTCCTCAAAGCCGGATTTCCGCTGAGCGACACGGCACCGAGGCCAATCCCACTCGCATCAGTGTGCACTTCAGTGGGGCCCGATGGTTCGAAATGCCGTAATATAGGCGGGGATGTCAACAAACGACGCAGTGTCGCAAACGCCTGGTCGCAGGATGGTGACCAAGCAGAAATGCCGCTGTCGTTACCGAGGAGCTTGGTAAGAGGTGAAATGATGGTCGCGAAGTTGCGAACAAACCTTCGAAAATAAGAACAGAGGCCAATGAAGCTCCGAAGCGCCTTCAGTGTGATCGGCTTCGGGAACTCTGCAACGGCTCGAAGCTTTGTTGCGTCGGGGCTGATGCCGTCTTTGGAAACGACATGACCCAGGATGGTAAGCTTGCGTGCGGCGAAGCGGCATTTTTTGAGGTTTAGCTGCAGCCCAGCGTTCGCAAGGCAAGCCAGGACTTATTCTAGGCGAATCAGGTGTGTCTCGAAATCGGGAGAGAAAACGACTACGTCGTCCAGGTAACAGAGGCACGTCTTCCACTTAAGGCCACGGAGGAGACTGTCCACCATTCTTTCGAATGTGGCGGGGGCGTTGCAAAGCCCAAACGGCATAACGTTAAATTCGTAAAGGCCGTCTGGGGTTACAAATGCCGTCTTTGCGCGATCAGCCTCGGCCATGGGAACTTGCCAGTACCCGGAGCGTAAGTCGAGTGACAAGAAAAATTCCGCTCCCTGCAGACAGTCCAGCGCATCGTCGATACGTGGAAGAGGGTACACGTCTTTTCTTGTGATGGTATTCAAGCGACGATAATCAACGCAAAACCGAATAGAGCCGTCTTTCTTCTTAACCAGAACCACTAGTGAAGCCCACGGACTCTTCGAGGGGCGAATAACACCTCGTTGAAGCATATCTGTGACGTGGTCTTCAATGGTTCTCCGCTCTGTCGGAGACACACGATATGGGCGCTGTCGAAGTGGAGCATGTGATCCTGTGTCGTTTGAGTGCGTAACAGTAGAAGTGCGGCCCAGCGACGTTTGCGTGCAATCAAAGGAAGAACGAAACTTCGAAAGCAATGAAGTAATACGTTCTCGCTGGGTTGCATCCAGATTGGAGTCGATGCAGTGGGCAAAGGCATCGGATGGCAATAGCCCGGGCGAACATGGAGAAGCACTCAGTTCACTGATCTCAACATGAGAAAGATAACCTGGTACGTCAACAACTAGACGAGAATCTACAAGCTCTGCGAAGCCAAGTGTTTCTCCCTGTAGAAGAGCGCACGGGGTCGCTGACGGATAGGTCACCAACATAGTGGTGGCGCCATCACGCACAGCCAAAACGGCGGAAGGTAGTGGAAGGCATTTGCGGCGAAAGAAAATGACAGAAGGCGTAAACAAAACAGTGGCGTCGGGGACAGAGGTACAGCACAGGGGCACGATGACGGAGGAGCTGGGCGGGGCGTCGGTGTCTTCAGCGACGAGTAATTTTGTAGCGGCATTACAGGAACCGTCGAAAAGAACAGAAGAAAGCTCGACTTCAGCACGGGAACAATTAATGACAGCGTTATTGTGGGAAAGAAAGTCCCACCCGAGGATGATGTCGTGAGAGCAAGCTGGCAGCACGATGAATTCAATGGTGTAGGAATTGTTCTGGATGACGACACGAACTGTGCAAGCGGCTAGCGGCTTAATGGGCTGTGAACTGGCGGTGCGTAACGAGAGTCCAGAAACGGGCGTCATGACTTTTCGAATAGAACGGCAGAGGTCGGCGTGGATGACCGAAACAGCGGCTCCAGTGTCGATGAGAGCAATGGTAGGGACACCTTCCACAATTACGTCGATAACATTTTTAGGCGAGAAATGAGGACTTCTAGGATTCGATGGCGACGCAGTTCTTGCCTCCGGAACTGCGGCTTTTAGTTTTCCTCTTCGGCATTAGTAGGGCGGCAACGCATGGGAGACACCGAACGGCGACGTGGAGAAGCTGAACGGCGGCCAGCGAAAGTTGGTCGGTCAGTCGGCTCAGGGGGCAAATTGTACGGCGCTGGTTGAGCGGCATACGGCGAAAAGTAAGGGGTGGCGTAAAAAGGCGCCTGGGGTAAGCTGGCGACGGGCGGCAATATACCCGCCGCGGTGGCTCAGTGGCTAAGGCGTTGCGCTGCTGAGCACGAGGTTGCGGGTTCGATTCCCGGCCGCGGCGGCCGCTTTTCTGATGGAGGCGAAAAGCAAAAACGCCCGTGTGTACGAGATTTCGGCGCACGATAAAGATCCCCAGGTGGTCAAAATTAATCCGGAGCCCTCCACTACGGCGCGCCTCATCGCCTGCGCTGCGTCGGCGCGTTAAACCCCACAATCAATCACGGGCGGCAATATGCGGCGGGGACAGTAGCGAGCGACATGCCCTGGCGTGCCACTTGCAAAACAAATCGGACGATTGGCCTGCGTGCGCCACGCACCCGTTAGCTGGGGACTGCTCACCGGGCTTATCGGCGGTCGTGCTGGTAATGAAGCTGGAGCACGGGGCGCTGATGGAAAGGAGGGGGCAGGAAAGGAAGCGGCAGGTGGGCATACACAGGTCGGCGAGAGAACGAAGCAGGCTGCTGCGATAGCCGTCCTGCTACCGAGGCGTAAGTCAGGGGCGCAGCTACGGGCAGGTTATGCTGAGCCGATGGTAGTGACTCAGCGACCTCTTCCTTGATGACATTCTGAAGCGAAGGCGCCAGGGTGGAAGGCGGGTCTGAGATGTAGGGCAGGAGGGAGACTTGACGGGCCACCTCTTCCCGAATGAAATCTTTGATTCGCGCAAACAGCGCAGGGTCCCCTTGATATACTGCCTCCACACTTGATACGGGCTGCTCCCGAACACAAGCCTGCCGTGTGAGGGCTCGCTGCTTGCGCAGCTCGTCGAAACTCTGGCAAAGGCAGACGACGTCAATGACAGTTCGGGGGTCCTTGGATAGTAACATCTGGAAGGCGTCGTCATCGACTCCCTTTAAGATGTGTCGGACCTTCTCTGTTTCTGCAATGGAGGGGTCGACGCGTTTGCACAGGTCGATGACATCCTGTATATAGCTAGTGAACGTCTCCCCAGCCTGCTGTCCTCGCACGCGTAAGCGCTGCTCGGCTTGAAGCTTCCTCACCGAAGGGCGCCCGAAGACTTCCATGAAGTTACAGCGGAAGGAGGACCACGTCTTGTTGCGGGATTCGTTATTATTCCACCACGTTTCCGCGAGACCGGTGAGAGAGAAGGGGACATTGATCAATTTGTTCTTGTCATCCCATCGGTTGTGGTTACTCACACGTTCGAACATGGAAAGCCAGTCCTCAGCATCATTTCCGTCGGTGCCGCTGAACTTGGGTGGATCCCGCTCGCGCAGTGCGCCCGAGCAGATGACGGTTGGTGCCGCCGACGAAGGCTGCTGGATGGATTCGTGGTTCATCGTGGACAGCGTCCGGTTGCGTAGCTCCCGGATGGGACCGAAACACCTGACCTCCACCACTTGTAAGGGATATAGTTGACCCTCCGGTAGTAGACCGAACGTTGTTTATTGGCAGGAGCAGAAGCAAGGCGAGCGCAGGTACAAGCGTACGGACGATGGCCGAACACACGCGCCAAGCACCTTCTGCCGTACTTCTTCCACTGCTACCAGCGTGCGCGCATACCGTCGTGCGTAGATTGGCTACGATCGCATGGCACTCTTTCTTGATTTGGCGCATACCCGGATAAGCTGATGGCGTTACAAGAGCTGCTCGTTATCCTTGCTACAATATATATAAATATATATATATATATATATATATATATATATATATATATATATATATATATATATATATATATATCCTGATGCACTTAATTTTCGGCGGCGGCGCGCCATTCCTGCCGAGACTAAGAGAGCAAGCTCCAGCGAAGCAGCCGCTAAATTCTCCCGTATTCACCTGTTACAACAGCAGCCAGTTTCCGAGCGAGCGTATTGGCGACACCGCCTCGCAGCGGATGCCGTGGCGTGAAGTCACACCGCCCACACTTGCGCTCGGGGGGCTCAAGGTTATTGCGAGGCGGTGAATGACATTGAGACAGATGGCGTAGCAGAGCGTTTACTCTAAAAACAAACAAAAAAACAGAACATTTTGCCACACAACACTTGGTCACCCCTTAAAACGGTACTCAATAGTTACTTGAGCTGTTTTGACGCCCCTTGTATTTTTTAATATCTTGTGTCTCTGTTTTATGTTAATGAGTGTACTTTTTTCACGTGCCGCTACTTCATTGTGGCCTTGTCGTTTGCAGTTCGTCTGATGCTGTTTTTACGGCTGTTTGGTCGTCGCCTTTAAAAAAATTAACAACGAACTGCACGTTCTTTAATACAATGCTTTTCGCAAGGGTAAACGATGGATAAGACATGACCATCTTTTTGTGCTACGCTCGTTGAATTAGGTTCAGCACACAAAAAAGAAAACGATATAATATTGGCTGGGGACCGCCTTCTCACCTCCATTCGGTATCCACTGAAAACAAAAGAATGAGTTCTGAAAGACGAGTTAGACTATACAGACATTTCGCAGTTTTTTTGTGCAGAACAAGGGCGGCATCTCAGAAAATGAAACGAAAAACAGAGAAGGAAGTGTCGTGTGACCGCACATTCTCATTACATAGTTTGTACCAAAAGTTTATTCAAGAACATTGCCATGTTTAGAGCCTCACTTCCGTTTCGTAAAGGTAAAAAAAATACTGCCTAGGGAATTCACTGTCGCTTTTATATCCTTCAACGAGCTTGCCAAATAGGAAAACCTCTCAAGAATGTTCAACTGTACTGTACACAGTTACTTCTGCCCAGTTCGACTTCAAATACGTATACCGTTCAGTTGTCATGAGGACAAAAAAATTCTCGCGCACCTCCGCGAGGGGGATTGTGAGGATGCAGAAATGCATTGGGTGCACCGATGAGTGTGAGGATCGTTCACGTCAAAGTCGTCGGGAATCGTTTCGAACTCACCGTCAGCATCATGGACGTCGTCTTCCAGCATGTTCATCTCGTTCGCCGCCGTCATCGAAGTGATCGAGCCGACTCCAATCGACCCGAACGTTGATGGCGCGATACAGCGGGGTGTGTTCCAGGTGCTTGAGCCAAGCCAGGATGTTGCCGCGCTTCACCAACCCGCGCTTGTACGTTGCCGGACTCATCAGCCTCCGCTTGATGTCAACGTCGAACGCAACGTCCTCGGGTACCATGCGAGGAAGGCACAGCACAACCTTCGATACGTCGATGGGCACGTTCACCGCCTGTCCCTTGATTCCAAACTGCCCGTTGCCTTGAGTCAGCCGCCTGATGCTCAAGAAGGGGAGTCGAGGCGCAATGAGCCGCTGTTCGACCGGGTTCAGATCGGTAAGATGCGCCGGCCGAGGAGGATAACGGTAGCCAAAACTCACGCAGCCCTCCTCTTCGCAGCTTTGTCTTCTCCTTCTTCTTCTTCTTCGGTTCCCCTACGGGAAGATGACGATGGTGGTTGAACGCGAAGCTATCTTGTGATGGATTGTTTGGTTGGCCAATCCCTAGGGGCATCATGCCACAATCATCATCAGACGCGCTGAAGACGCCGGCCAACGTACGCAAGACAACCCCCGGCACTAATGCATTTCTGCATAAAACAGAGATAATGGTTCCACAATCCCACCACGTTTAAAATATCTACTTCAAAACAAACCTACCACTTCCTCCTTCTTCTGTTTAATTTTCAGCATATTTTACATTGGTTCGTCTAAAACTTGAGTACACTTGCCCCGGTGGCTGAGTGGTTAAGGCGTTGTGCTGCTGAGCACGAGGTCGCGGGTTCGATTCCCGGCCACGGGAGCCGCTTTTACGATGGAGGCGAAAAGCAAAAACGCCCGTGTGTACGAGATTTCGGCGCACTTTAAAAATCCCCAAATGGTGAAAATTAATCCGGAGCCCTCCACTACGGCGCGCCTCGTCGCCTTGCGTTGCGTCCGTGCCTTAAACCACACAATCAATTAAATAAAATGAAAACTTGAGTACGCTTGCACGATCTGGGACACACACATACCTAATCCATATGAAATGTTAAAATTATTCCCGAAAATACCACCGAGGTTTATATGTTCAGATTACTCACGTCACTGAAGTGTGACGAACGCAGCCCATTTTTCCAACCTAGTATTGGATGCCCTGAAGGTAGACTAGTCCTCTTCGACTGCCCGACGTTTCTGGTATTACACCCGCTCTTCGCATGTATTGCCACAGTAAGCAATAAAATACCGTTTACTATGGGCGCAACCACACAGCTTTACACCTTCGCTCATTTTTTTTTCTCAGACACCAAGGATCTGGAATGACCTCGCACCCCATAACGCGCAACAATGGGACTTTTGCTTATCCAGCATGTAACACCCCGAAATGGGTCTATGAGGTGCAGTAAATAACTATTACTTACGTGTATTAGCTCTCAACCTGGCGGATCCGAAAAAAGAAAGACGTGCTCCTGAACTGAATAACTCATTTCTTTAACTCATTCAATTGTTTTCTTATGTTCCGGTGTCTTTTAGTTGAGTGAAAAGGTAGTGGGTTCGAGATTCCTTACAGTGGTTGATCCGAAAAAACTCAGTTTAGAGCTGATAGCGTTAAATAAAATTACACATCATCAATCTTTGAAAGAGACGTTGAAGCTATGTTTAAAAAGATGCACAGATTTGCGTTTTTCTCAGTTAAAGGAGCCATAAAGACAAAACACAAGTTTGGTTCATTCAAAAGATACCCTCGTTAGAATAATACTGACCTTACTTTTGACGTAAACTTCGCTCAAATAAGCTATATAATTAGGAAAAACAGAATGGCCACGCGACCCACTAGCTCATTTCCCGCAACAAAACCTATGATGTCATACCAGCCTGTTCTGGTCATAGGCGGAGGCCTGCAAAAGCAAACGCAAATTAGGCAGGGCATATAAGCTTGCCTAACGAGCTATTTGGGCCTAAATGTAATGCATACCCATTTTACAGAAGTAACAATGGTGCGGTAAAGAACAAAAGTTACGAAAATACCCGTAAACACAGAAGTACGGATCCGCAATGCTGTTGGTACTGGGCGCACTTTGATTGTTCTAGCTGCACAGCGGTCCGACGCTTTGGAGTTGTCTTATACGACGCTGGCTGATTGGCGTGAGCGACATTGCCTTACGTGACCCTGTTTGTCAAGCATACCCCATGTTTCATGAAGTGATTACTTTCTACCTTAACAAAAACAAGCCAGGTGTAAATACGGTCAAAAACAAAGCAATGACGGAGTGCAGAGTATGCCAGCGCCATCCGGGCAAGCAAGGTTGCAGAGCCAAAGGCTCACTGGAAGTTTCTTTATATACGCGCCGTTATGACTTCATTGTAGACGTCACCAAAACACACGATTTAGCAGGAGGATCAAAATTTTAATCTAAGTGGGTTGTGTTTCCCAGTGAATACGGCATATTTGCCGCCGCGCAAGCGCTGGCGACACTATAAAACACGATATCTTTCGAATAAAACAAACTTACATTTTGTCTTCATGGCTCCTTTAAAATATCAACGTGAAATTGTATATCAGTTGAGTTGGTGTTTTGTGACCTAGATTTTTAGAACAATGAAGACACTAAACTTTACTGAAGTAACCCCATATGACGGAATGTCCGATCTATATTACATTGGTATACTCTCGAACGTAACGTATTTTCCGGCGGCAGCCACTCCGATAAAAGTATGAACCTCCAGGTTGCTCATTGCGCGAGTTTTAATAAAAATGGTATCACTAAAAACTTTTTTGATGAAACAAAGTGATGCCCTTCGGTATCTGATAGATGTGCCTCAAGTTATCGAACGTGTTAGAACAGATCTTTAGTTGGCTAACGCGTCAGTGGGGTAGGGGTAGCGCCCAACACTGTCGTAGTGGGCAAAAAAAGCCTGCACTCCAACCTATACATTTAGCAGCTTTTTTGAGAAGCTTTATAAGTTCAGGACGATTAAAATTTTATCTCATATAGACCACGCATCCTATTCCCTTCAAATTTAAACTATTTACGATATCTCGTTGTTCGTGGTAAAACAAAACCACACGCAACGCTTCAGGGTGCTTGTGAACGAACTAACCGATTAGCTTTAAGCCTGTCTTAATTTGTGCTTTATAAATACTTTTTACGCTGCATAGGATATCGTACTGTCCAAACGCATCCATACGCAGAAGCTTTATACCTCGATGAAAACAGCACAATTCCCGAGTAACGCTTTCACCGAAAACAAACGCTCGGAAATGATCAATCTATCGTAGAGACAAAGAAGTTGTTTACCGAAAGTGCAAAGAGAAAAGATAAAGGATGTACTCTTGAGAATACTGAGGCAATATTAAAACTTCTTTGACATTATTTTTGACGGCCCATTACGACTACTTTTGTTCTCCACCTTTGACCATCGGCAAAATTGCGACCAGGCACTTGTACTTAAATTTCTGGTTTCAAATTTCGTTTTGCTAACCTATCAGCTCTAGGAATCCCAGTCATGTATGAACCTCTGGTGTTAAACTAATGTGTGGCCTTTATTTCTTTCAAGTGGTGCATGCAGTACTGACAGGGTTAAATGGCGAGCACCACACTGCGGAAATTGTGTGCCACCAGAAAATATACCCTGTCTAAAGAAGTATAATTACTTGGTAATTAGAAAAAGATTACACGACACCTCATAAAAATCGGAGAGTGTTGATCACAAAGTTCACTTCTCGTCGTGATTACGGCCTACTAACAGAATGTGTAAACTACTCTGAACGAGTAAATGAATCCTGTAAATGAATCTGGACCAGTAATGGACCTGGAAATGAATCCTATACTAGGACAAATTTTTTTCAACTGCGAAGTTTCTGAAAGCTGTACAGCTTTCCTTGTTAGCTGTACGGCTGCATTGAGGTGGATGTTAAATTTTGTTCGCAGTGAGTAAACTATTATAACCGACAGCGACCACACTAAATACCACTGTTACAATTATAGGTAAATGTGCACATCATTTTCTTTCGATTCACTAGGAAAAGATGCCTGGTCAATGGATACGGGTTGAATGCAGCATGAATGTTCCGCACAGCAGTTCAAAGCTCACCATTAATTATAGGAGGCTCAGTGTTGCTTGGTGGTTCATATTGATGCTTGTGAGTTACTGTAAAAATGAAAATTCAACAAGGCAGTTTTAGCACAAATCTACGTTTATTTTCTACTACGTGTAACTCTATATTACGAAGCTCAATAAATTACTAAAATTTTTAATTCGTCCATGATTTCTCACTTGCTTCCATGCTTCGCCGTTGGCAGCATTGCTCTATAGTATGCCATCTCCTTTCTGTATGACCTGTTCTCCTTCGTGGCCAGTCTGCTTTCTTCATTCCTGCACTACAATTATTTGCGTTTGCTCTATGGTTAGTGTGTATACCTCGTAGCCTGTCCCACCTTTTTTGAGCCTGCAAAGGATGACTTGATACAAGGGAAATGTTTTTACGTTTTATAGTAATCCTCGTATATTTCTCTGTAGGGGGTGCGGTCAACACATTAGATTGGCTGTGTTGATATAACATATTTTTTAAAGTGAGCGCAAAAATACACAAGGGCAACGAAACACAAAATGGAAAGACAGACGATATTGTGTTTTGTCTTTTGTCATCTCAGTGTAATGTTTGCTGTCAACTCGTCAGTGTTCGACAAACTTTTTCCCGGAGTCATCTATTTTGGGAGTCACCTGGGATTTGTGTGTGCGATGCAAGTCGGCGCGATCACCGCAAGGTTTATATATTGTGCTTTAGCCACTTACACGCAGCCCCACAATTTGTAACTTGGAATAATGATTTAGCAGCAATAATTTACATGACACTGAATGGGGTGGTACCTATGGCGTCAGCATATCAGATATTAGATTTTATGCTAACGCGTCTTCACATTATTTAACCATGTTCACTTTTTCAGGTGTGCGTTTCTTATAAGGGAAATAAACATTAGTTGCAAGTCTGGTTGCTCTCGGGTTTGGACAAACCCGCTTTTGCTTCTGAGTGAATAGTGATCAGTCTTTCATGTTTGATTGCTGGCAACGAAGTGCAATGTCAGGGTTTTTTGGCACAGGTTTTCGGACTGTTCAAAGGCATTACAAAAGCAATAAACATATATGCACTGTGCATTTTACCACAAAAATAAAACACAGATTAACTTTGCTCTATTGGACTATTCACTGCTGACTTGCGTACGAATTGCGCTTGCGTGCCCGTGTTATCGCCAAACCTGCCAAGGACAATTTTTTGTACCAAGATCTAGGGGGCAATATGGCGTCCTAAAATGACTGCCCAAATTATACCTACATACAGGAGCATGGTATATATATTACATTTGTGATAGCCACATTACCGTGCTAGCTTAATGACTTGCTTACTCCTGTCCCCACATCCTGGATTCCTGTTAGGTTCATTTTTGTATGTCGCGCTCACATTTGACAATAGCGCTAGCGGTCTCGAAACGCTTTTTTAACAAGGTAGCTGTTCCTGGGCTGGCGCTGACGACAGCCTCAGGTGATATTGTGTGAGGCTCTCTTTTCAGCAGGTTTCTCTGCCGCACAAAAACCGACTCCCAGTAAAAAAAAGTTTATAAAGAAATAAAAGGACCTAGGGTCTTCAATTTTTCACATGTACAACACGTGGCTATATACGGACGGAGTGTGGTTAGAAAAACTGGCTGATACTTTTGTTCTACAAGAACTGGCTGGAAACAAATGACATGATAATCGGCCGCAAAGACGAATCTAACACTACGCACCGCAGCTTCGCTGGTCATCCTTCAAAGAGTGGAAGGCCGCTTAATTTCTCATTTTGAGTTCTATCAAATATCTGTGTTTCAATTTTTCTTCTATTTCCTTCTCGAGGAAACGTCAGCTACAAGTTCTTACCGGACTTTATATTGCTTTTGATATTTCTTCAAGTAACAACGTTCAGGATATGTTGCCAAATGCTGCTGGCACCGAAGGCCAAGAATTTGCCATTGCTTTACTGACGCTGGCGTGAGGTCGGTTTACCGACACCGTAAATCAAAATACCACATCAGCAACAAGGCGCATGTGAAACAGGAAGTGGTGTGCATATGCGAAAAGTATATTCTTGTACACCTGCGGGAAAAATGCTTAAAAACTACAGTTTTCTCAGCGCATACAGAAAACTCAGGAACTAAAGCTTCCTGATGTGGAATATAAGCAAAAGCCTCACGTGTTTGGTGACGCTTCCTACGTTTACTTGACTCACTTCCTCTCCTGTTCCTGCTTGTGCCCTTTAGCTTTGGCTCTGGTTGTAATTGTGCGCCGTCCTATATTCCTGACCGTCGTGGCTAGCGTCTTTTTGACGTCTTTCAAGTGGTACTGGTTGGGAGTTTAATTGTGGCAGCTAACTGACTCTCCTCTCTGTGTAGCCTTCTGGTGTTCTCCGACTCCTTTCGAGGCCCACTTCAGTGGACGTCAACGTTTCTCTTGTGTCATAGAGGTACACGCTAACTACACAGTCTATGACTTACAAAAGCCACGTGTGGCAATGGAGACAATACCTGAATATGTAGCGCTTGTACATTGACCCAAAGCGGAGTAGGAATCAGTGAACAGGCCGCTATGTTTTGAAGGCGGCTGTCATTGTCTCTACCCCATCCCCTACAGCAGGCATGCGAGTATTAATAATGGTTACTCTAGCTCCCTGTGTTGAATCTCCCGAAGGGTATGCGCCACTCAATCACCATCATCATGCAGATTTCCCCTGTCAGTAAAGTTGTCATCCCCGCTAAGGGCAGCCATGTTCACGGTCTGCCTTGCGTCGTTCTTCCGTTAATATTTGGTGCCGTGAAACCCGGAAAGACGACCGCACGCGACGAAGGAGACCACCGACGTCCCCTCCGGCATGAGGTTCTCAGAAACCCTCTCCTTTGAATGCTGTTGATGCTGCTCAGCCCCGCCCTCAGCCGGAGGTCAGCATGGCTGGCCCTGACCACCTAGTGACGACCGACCGAATGCGTGCGATTGATAAGCTGCGCCGGCAGCAGCGTATCCTTCGCGGTGCTAGTACCCGACTGCTCAAGGCAGCGACGGATCTTCTGGAAGCCGCCTCACCGCATCCGCATGAACTTCAAGCAGCCATTGATCTGCTCGACTGAAATGACGCGGCACTGTACGAGACCGAAAAGAAAATAATCGAGCTTTTGGACCATGATGAAGTTGAGCGAGAATATTTCGACGCACCGGCATATCAAGGAAGCATATGTACTGTCCTAAACCACCTACGCTCGGCCTTGAACACTCGGAAGGCACCTGGCAGGAAGGTCACTACTAACGGCACTGCAGGCAAGCCAAACTACTCTCGACCCTTGACCGTCGTGTGCAACGGTGTTCGCCCAGCCACCCATGCAGACCATCCTCCTCACTGCGGCTCACACCCGTCAACGTCGGACGTTGCCCTGCCGAAGTTTCAGTCTTCAACGTTCAAGGGTATTGTCAATGTGGGAGCCAGCTCGGAGGTAGCGTTGAGCGTCCCAATTGAGGAAGGGGGTGCGGAACACGAGGGTACGCCTGCCGCAGCCAACGACTACTCAGCTGTTTCTGCTCAACGAAACGCAAAAAAGGCAAGATAAATGACGTGAAAGAAAGCATAGAGCCATCACCGTACACTTTCGAGTATATCTTCGTCCCAGACTTCATGAATGAGGAATCCTTAACGCAGCTTTCTAAAATCCCGCTATCACCAATCGTCAAGTTAGAACGGGACGCTGCACCCAGGTTCGAGTCTGGTTCGTTCTGTGTTCCTGATGTTAGGAAGTCTGAACCGCTATTGGCGACCATATCAGGTCAATGTAACGAAACAACGAAGCCTTGCCAAGAAACATCAATAACGCATATTGAGCTAACACCTCGCCCAAAAGCAAGTTCGACAGAATTGGAATCCGCCAAGAGGAAAACCCGAGGCAGGGACAAGACAAATCTGAATATACTGGCTGACTCGCTGCAAAAGAACTGCAGGTACTATGAGCCACTGAGACCTTCCGGACATCAGATTCACGAGAATAGGTACATAACCGGAGGACAGGAAATGCGAGCCTGGAGAAAAGTTTGGTTGTCGCCCGCTTCACCTTGGCGGCGCTTAGCTGTCGTGAAAGCTGCGAAACGCCGGATGCACCGCTGGAAGCAAAAGAGGTGACAGCAATTCAGGGTAGCTTTCGAAGGAATGACCTTATGGAAAGAAAAACACTACACTATGATTGCGGATTAATTCGTCAACCCCACAAGGATTTTCTCGCGGGTGGGAGAGGGAATAGGAGGAGCTGTTTCGACCTGATGAATTTCAGCGTCCTGAGGAGCAACGGAGCCAAAGCCACCCGTTTGTACGCACCGACAAAAGACACATTCGTTGTTCCCAGCTGCTGAGTCGCCACAAAGAAACCACCGTCGCACACAGCGAGGGTCAGGACGAGCTGCGAGATACGCCGAAGGTTGAGAAGCCTGTGAATACTTCGCCACCGTTCAGCTCCGTGTGTCCTATTATGTTGCACAGCCGTCGCGCCGCAGCGCAAACCTTGCAGTTTCGTGAAGCGCCAAAGAACTAAAGCTGGTTTTACTTGAAGACGACGTGTACCGGATCCGCACGTGTAACTTATGCCGCAGCGCAGAGGTGTCCCAGACGCGTCAAAGCGGCGCCTCCATGGCTACTGCTACGAGAAGCCCATTTGCCGCTCAAGATTTTCGATGGACTGCGGGACAACCTGCGCGAGATTCGTCCCAAGGCGAAAGCACTCAAGCAGCGCTTAGAGAAACTGCATCGACAAACGTGTACGAGACACAGAGCCAGCTGGTGAAGCTATTGAACAGCTAGAAAGTTCGGTGTGTGGGACAGCGTTTGTGTGAGGACAGATACGCACGTTGCGGGCGCGGGAGGATGTTGAATCTCCCGAAAGGTATGCGCCACTCAATCACCGTCATCATGCAGATTTCCCCTCTCAGTAAAGTTATCGTCCCCGCGAAGGGCAGCCATGGCTTCGGTCTCGCTTCGGTCGTTCTTCCGTAACACCCTGCATAAAGCGCAAGGCGTCTTATATGCACACGATACGGCTCTGATTATTATACATCCGTCACTTACTTAAATTTATTCATTAGGAAATAAAGAACTACAAAATACACTTAAGTGGTTCAATGCGAAAAAGCTCTTGTTAAATATAAGAAAACTAAGTATATTTTCTTCTCCTCGAACCATAAGAGAGGGCTGAAAATGTGTACCTTAAAAATTGTAGGGATAGAAATCAGCCAGGTTGACCAGTACAAATATTTGGCAGTTGAGTCTGGACACTTTGCTTGATTGGACACCGCATATAGAAAAATTTAGTCGAAAACTAGCTTACGGGTGATACACGCTAAATAATGCAGGAAAATATTTTGAGAAAGAAACTTTACGTATAATCAATTTTAGTGTTTTTCCTTCTCACTTACCCTTTGCATAGAGTCATGGATTTTCACCTATGCAAAGTATCTAACACACAAATATTCTTCAAAAAGGAGCTTTAAAAATCATGGTATCAGTTCGAAGGACTTCACTCTCCGCACTAATTTTTAACGAAGTCAGTGTAATGCCGTTTAACCCAGTTCGTGAGTAAAAAACCGCCGTTCCCATTACAGAGTTTGGTCTCTGATCACGGGTTACCGTCATCAGTTTTTTTAGTGCCTTTGCGGGATGCGCGACATTCATGCCATAACAACCTCAATTTGCCTAAAGTGTACATTGTATATGCTTATATGCTCATCACGTAATATCTTTTCTTGGGCCCAAAGTATTGAACCAGTTACCCATGGAAATTAGGTGTGTGCCAAATTTTGAACTATCGTTGAAGAAATACCGTTATTCCGAGTGTTATACTTCTCCTAACCTGTAGTCTGTCATTGCATCTAAGCTATCCTGTTTTTGCTATTGTTTGTTATTCCTAAGGGATTGAGTACAAATACTAATTTTGTAATGAATCCGTACTAGCCTTGTCGGATAAGGACTCAAACGCGTGATTCACAGTTCTCTTATGTATATTTTGCACTAAAGCATAGTCGGCTTCTTCTTCTTCTTCTTCTTCTTCTTCTTCATCTTAATTTTACTACGGTCTGTTGTCAGCTTTCGGGTTCATTTAGGTCACTATGGCTGGGTGCTGATTTTGGTGATACTGTAAGCACGCTCTTTCCGCTTTTTCGCCGAATGCCTTATCTAAGGCTTTAACGTGAAACATGCTAGGAGCAGGCTGAAAATACCAGTGTCAAGTTTAGTAAATGCACACACTGCTTTTTGAGAAGCAAAATGTAGCCCAGAAAAGCTACTCCGTGTCGCCCGCTCCCACCTCCGGAATTGTGAAATAAGGGGCACGAGAAACCAGCCAAGCTTTCAATGCTGCTGACCTATAGGCACGCTGTAGGTATTACCTTTGAAGCATTAACCACTGTTGTATTCAGGTTAAACGCTTTTAATCTGACGCGAAGAGATCAAAGCAAGTAAAGCTGCCCATTTTTCACAACAACGGGAATATCACCCTTATGAATTGAGCAAATAAAGTTAGGTTAGGTTGACAGATTGTGCTCTTATTCCTCTATTTTGTCCCTGGGTTTCTCCCACTATCATCTTGCGAAAAGGCGTTCTTGACGTCACAAAAGAACTACCCCTCCATAAGTGCGTAGTTTGGTGTAGGTTTGCTACAGAGGCTCTAACTGTCACTTTAGTACGCCTTCCGCAGCAGGCATGTAGCCTGGCGACAGTAATATTTCTAAAGGGCGATAAACCTCTTTGGGCCCACGATAAATCGTTCTGTATTATCCCAATGTAGTTATATGGCACACCAAGGCTCTGGAGGACCAAGAAATAATGAAGTCGTAGAAGCGTATTTTTGAGCTATTGAAATGACGCATGGGCTTCGTTGTTTCGCAGCCGACAGGCTCGTGTTTAGTCAGAGATTGTGAATCTTTGTTATTCATGAAAGAACGATTGATGGGCAAAGAATGGGGGCAGTATCTTTTTGGACCCACGCGTGAAAACCTTTCAGATAATGGCATTCAGATGGCTTCCAGAGTGCCCGATGACGAATGAACCAAGGTATTCCCTGTAGCACGACACTGAAGCAGTGCACATTCATTGCTGTGCACTGTCATTGATCTGCGAATGCAATCAAGTAAGTATCTACAGTGTAGCTCTATGGCTTCGCGAGCTGTTCTGAGGACATTGTTAAAATATTCAGGGGCCAGCATGGCAGAGACCGACATTTTACCGCCACTCTGAGTACAAATTTGCTCACCCTAATCGGTTAACCGAACAGTGAGAAGTTCGTACCTCAATACAGCAACGTTCATTTGATTTAAGTTATTCGTTTCAAAACATTGCGTTTATTAGTTTTATACGACATTTTGTGACGCGGCGACAGTGTCTCGCATCGACCCTTACTGGCGGACGCCGAGATTAACGTTTTGCGGCCGCATTTAGGTAGTGCTAGACACCATACAACCTAACATAATCGAAGCTGTAGCAACAACCAGGCCATCACCGACAGTAATGTTATGAATATGTGAATGAACGCTTCTTATTCGTTCAGAAACGCTCTACTATGTATACTGGCCAAATGTTCTATAAGCCTTAGTGTTCATACTGTGAACCAAATAAAAGAAATTATCAAAAATAAATGGCTTTCAGCGTTTTACATTACTTCCTACCTTGCTGCCACTGCATCTTCTTCAATCCCTTTGTATAACAATCAGCGCTGATAGAAGCTATGTTTAGTACTGGCCATGCTCTATGAAGTTCACACGTGTTTGCAGAAGTCGTGTTTGCGTTTTGTCCTTTAGGGGTCACGTTCATGGAAAGGCTTGCGCTTATTTCTCTGAACTGTTCCTCCGTGTCCTTTTGCACAAGCCATTGTGACAATTCCCTTCATTTTTTTCAACCCTTTTCGTTTGAAACACCAGAGAACTCTCTTTAAAATTATTTCCGTAGTTGCCGAAAGCTCCTCTACTTGGGTAAAGTGTCAGTTGGATCTTTTTCGTGCTTAAACGACAACATTCTGTAATGTTCCTCGATAACCAATAAAGATACCCGGGAATTTTTGACATACTCATGTGTACTTTCCACTGCACGCCATTTTTGCGCTGAATATCAAGCTGCTTCGATAGGTATGTGAAATCGCAACCGCGTTGTGACATCCGGTAGAGTTAAAACCAGCCACAATAGTGTCATCCAATATCACCACAAAACGTTTACCGGTACAGTTTGTAGCACCATAAACGCAGCGAAGACGACGAAGCACCACTCTGGTGCTCACTGCGCGAGCCTCGTGGGCAGCTGACGGGCCAGTGGCAGCTATGCCTGGCCGAACGCTCAGAGTTCCCGGGAGCACTGACTGCTCGCGCCACGAGGCTCGCGCAGTGAGCCCCAGAGTGGTTCCGTAGCAGCATCCGCAACAGCACCATTGTCATCGCTATGCGGTTGCGTGATCTAAAAAAGAAGAGAACGAAGTTGGCCCCCGATTCTCGACCGCCAGCACTGCGTCTGCGTCTCTTTACTCTACGGCCCTGACCCGTCGGCCACAGGCGCCGTGCAGAATTTGTGGGCGCGGGTGGCCCGCCTCCTTACGCAACGGCCAGCCCAGCTTGTTGATCTTGTTGCAACGGGCTTGTTCAGCATTTTCACCGTTCCTTCAAGACTGCACTCAGGGCAGAGCCGGACGCTACCCATTGGTCCACCTCCCTTCCGTTGGTTCTGCTGAGTCTTCGGGCTAATTTGAAGCAGGATCTACACTGCACGCCCGCAGAGATGGTCTTTGGTGCGTCGCACCGCCTGCCGGGAGAGTTTTTCACTGATTCCGAATCATCACCGTGCCCTGATCGCACCGACTACGTGACCAAACTACGAGGTTCGTTTCGCTCACTTCGTGCGCCCGCGCAACGCTGTCAACAGCGTGCGGATCCCCATGTTCCCAGCGAGCTGACAACGTCCCCATACGTTTTTGTCCGCCTTGACGCCGTGTGCAAACCACTTCAGCGCCCGTATGACGGACCCTGCCGCGTCATCCACCGTGCTGATAAGCATTTCACCGTGGATTTGAATGGCAGACAATACACTATTTCTGTTGATCACCTCAAACCAGCGTTAATTGAATAGCCGCTCTCTACACAACAACACGAATCCACAATACAACTGCGGATCACCCTTCCCAGCCACCCCAGTCGGAACAGACAACAAAACACACATGACGACCTCCAAAAGTATCCTTCCGGCTTACCCCACGGCTCCGCCACTAGAGGGGCGGCCTCCTGTAGCAGCATCAACGCAGGGAAGAGGACGAAGAACCACTCTGGGGCTCGCTGCGCGAGCCTCGTGGAGCGAGCAGTCATTGCTCCCGTGAACTCTGAGCGTTCGGCCAGGCATAGCTGGCGCTGGCCCGTAAGCTCCTGACGTGTTCCTAATATATGTGTTCTGTGGCTCGGCGTTTTTATTTCCTCGTGTTGCCACAAGTTAATACCAACCATACTGGTGTCATCCAATATCACCACAAAACGTTCAGTGTATGCTGTGCAGATCTTTTTCGAGATGTAAATATTGCGACCACAGTAAAATAGCCAGCATGCCAACCCTACCTGAAAAACAACGCAATGGCATACACCTGTTACCCAACTTATGATCAAGTAGGCGAGCTCGTGAATTTAGGGCACAGTTTATCTCAGAAAATGATGTGTAATCGATGAAATCGCTGGGAAGTGCCGCACGGGTAAAATTTTAACCATAGACATCGTAAAGGCTTTCATTCTAAATAATGTTGTATAGGAGTTAATATGCCTTGCCCTAACCTGCATCTAGAAGTGTCAAAAATACAGGCCTTCGCTGGAAATATCTTCAATAGTTTATTACTTCAACAAACCTGCACTGATTTGTAACCTATAGGGCACTTGCGTCAGGCGCCGATGTATTAGAAATTGACATACCAGCTCGCTGACAGACAAGTGTGAAGGTTTATATGGGGACACGATAGCGGTAAAAGGCATGCGCCACACAAGTACACGAAGGAACTGCCCTGGAGAGGAATAGCAGAGGGCTAGATTAAAAATTTGACTAACTTACTACAACTGCATTGCAAGGTTTGTTTTCTTGCTGTCCAGTTCGGTATATGTGATGGTGTCCTTTCCGTGTGGCGCACTCTGACTTACTTGAATGAGTTAAGATGTGTTTTACGTGTTTATAAACGTTTTAAAAATGAATATTTGCTTGAATTGATGGACATACATATTTCAAATGATGTGCCGGGTAAGGGAGCTACAGGAGCACATGTGGGTTTACGACCTGCGAATGTGTCCAAACCGCGCGGTTAAAGTGTCGATGCGGACAGAACACAAGTTTTGTTCATTCGAAATATTGCACCGTTGGACTCATACGGGCACCAATTTTAATGTAAAGTTCAGTCAAATAAGCTACATCACTAGGATTAAAGGGAATGGCCATGAGACCCACCAGCGCATTTCCCACAACTGAACCTATGATGTCATACGGGCCGGCTATGCGGTTTCCTGAGGCCGGCAGAAGCAAACATAAATTATGCGTGGCTGCTAAGCTTTCCGAGCGTGTTATTTTCTCCTAAATGTGGGACACATTTTATATCAGTAAGAAGGGTGGGCTAAGCTAGGGAAGTTACTAAAGTACACGTAAACATTGAAGTACTGATGGGTACTGCTGCTGGTACTGCGCGAAGTATGCCTGTTTTAGCTGTACAGCCCTGCGGCGCTTGGAGGGTTGACGAAGACAACACTGGGCGATTTGCGTACGCGACGGTATCTGACGTGAACGTATTTGTCGAGCAAACCCCATGTTTCAAAAAACGATTATTTTCTACCTTCACAAAAACAAGCAAGGTGCTGTTACTGTCAAAAACAACGCTAATGCAGAAAACGGCCTGAGGCAGTATGATCGCATCATCTAGGTTGACTAACGGTAAACAAACCACCCCAGCAGCTTGAACACCTGCTCTTGGGATGTCATTGCAGATGTCCTGAAAACATTCAATTTGCGGGAGAATCAAAATTTTAACCTAAATTGGTTAGTTTATCACTAACTAAAGCGTCGTTTGCGTCTGAAGAAGCACTCGGTGCAGTTTGAAACACGAAATCGGATGAAAAGAACTTGTATTCTGTCTCCGTGGCTCCTTTAAAGCTATACTTCTATAACGGGAAAAAAACTGTGCGCGGTTTACTACGCCGACATATACAGGAGCATTACCAAACGCTTAAGTAATAACACTCACTGTTACTTTTATTCCAAGCCACATTCATGTTCCATAAAGTATTTTACCGAGCGCAGTCTCTCTTCTCCTGCGGTACTTGTAAAATTTAATCTGTATCTCTTCCTGCCTGTCTGCATGTGGGTTCGTGCTTCTGTCTGTCTGATTGTCACCTGCAATGTGGAAATAGTAATGTTTTTACATGGAACCAACACATATTCATTGCTGTGACAGCGCTAAATTAAACGGAAGTTACACGAGTGCCAAACCGAGGTTGTGCTTATTGAAGAACGCGGTAATTGCTGTAAAATGGCTATAAAATAAAAGGAGATGTGGGGAAAGCTGATGCCGAAATTAAAAACACCGATTGCAGCCTCCATTGAGTCACGATCTAAACGACAAAAAAATGGCCGCATTACTTAAAGTTGCAAAGTTCTTGCAGTGTATGCATCAGTTACTGCAACAAAAACAGCTCACTGAAACTGAGCAAATATCAAGTCAAATAGAGTATCAAGCATGACCAGGCTAGAGACAAAGGGAGTCAAGAACAGCACCAGGCTACCCCTGTGTAAAATTTCTGGGAAGAGATTGGAGTCACTGACGAAGGGACGCTGCTTTCTGCAGAGTGCGTAGTCGAAGGAACTTTTAAGTGCGAATGCACTTCTTAAGCGAGCCTGAATCGTCCGCCGCCTTCGTCCGCATAGCAACAGCTGCGGGTGCGCGCGCTCCTCGTCTTCCCAAGCAACGGGGGGAGATGGGCGCGCGCTACTCTCCTCCTCCTCTCTCCGCTCAGTGACTGCGGGTGTTGGGCGCCTCCTCTCCACTTCGGGCGGGAGAGCTCTCGCTCGCGTAGCGGGCGCTTCGCATTCCAACGCGTGAGGGCGCTCGTGTAGCCCTCGCCGTAACGGCGGGCGCTACTCTCCTCCTCCTCTCTCCGCTCAGTGACTGCGGGAGTTGGGCTCCTCCTCTCCACTTCGGGCGGGAGAGCGGGAGGGCATTCGCACTTACAAACTCTCCCCCTCGGGGAAGTGCGAGGGAATTTTTCTAAGGCTATATAATATAAAATCGTGTACATTTATGAATCTCTAGAATAAAAATATCTCGAAAACGTTCAACGAAAATAGCCAGTGATAACCATAGGTAAAAATGTTGAATACGTCACGTAACTGATTTTGCGGTTTCTTGATGGTTTTGCAAAAACCTCATAGCCTTTTCCTTGAAGTAAAAGTGCTGTATTTTGAAGACAACAATATCTTCTTTCGGGTGAAAAAGTTATCAAACTGATCTTGCGATGCATCGGAAATGTGTTCTAAACACTTTGTGGCCCAGCAAAAATTTCCCGCTAGAATTCATGCATAGAATGGCTGCCTGAACTGAAAGAGGAAATTTCACCGTAAGTACAACCGAATATTTCAAAACCAGATTGAAACTACGGGGACGCAGCATGGCTTTCAAAGGTGCCTCAAACTTTATTGGGACGAAATAGTTCGTCGGTAAGGTAGCAACTGCAGGGTATTTCTAAACTCATTTAGTCCGTTCACTTAAAGCTACTCTTCAGCTCAAAATGGGCCCACCAAACCTCGGTCATGCCCTAGTATTTAGTAAAAAAAGGCGATGATTTGGGAAATAATAACAGTTCTGAAATGATCGCACGCGTGCAATGAACATTTACGTGTTAATGATGATGCCTAATATTAATATCCTGCATATTTTAGGCTGACAAGTACTGCGCGTAACACATGCCCGGTAAAGTAGTAAACAGGCTCAGGACAATGTAAATGACGTATGACATCAAGCACGCCGGAAAAAGTCAGTTTGTGGACCTTTAGAGGTTCCTAAGGGGAAGAACCTTGTAACCTAAATTACTACAGAAAACAATTGCAGGCGTCAAACAGCGAGTGAGCATATATAGTTGGGTAAATGTTTGTAAAACATGAGCACGTACATACCCACAAACAGAGTGCAGTGACGAGTAATCGGTCTACAACATCTGGACACAGTTTTTTAGTCAACGAAGCAACAAGTGACTAAAAAAACAAGCAAAAAATTTGGCCGATATTCTTAATATTAGCGACCTCAACTCCATTAACTGCAATATTTGCATAAAACAAACAAAAGCTGAACGTCAAACTATTCTAAACAAACAAGCACAAAGTCAAGTTTTCCACTGATCATTCACAGAACATGACCTTACTGTTGCACTTTCGAGAGAAAAAAAACACCGTAAACAACGCCAGGGGCTTCTGTGTTAAAATATTGTCATGAAGACGTAAACACAGTCTTTCTTTTTTAGCGGTTGTTCGGGGAGATCTAGACGTTTTCGGAACTAATAAAAGCAGATGTTATTCCGAATTGTTAAAATAAAAAAAATAATTTTAGGAAGCAGCTGTAGGCCAATTTGACTTCACAGCTCGAACTGCAAAGTTTTAAGAAAAGTTGATCACATATTTATAATCCACATTGGAATATATTTGGCTTCTGAAAAACTCTGTGGGGAAGTTTTGACGGGATTTTTCACTAATGACAGTCGCGATGCCTTTTACTTCCTTAAGATCCATGTGGTTCTCTTTAATCGGCTTTAATGTGCTTCTCATCTATAATCGGCAAAATATGACTTCCCCGCGTTGGGCCATGCTTTATTAGCTATTCTTAGGTATTTTGGTATCCAAGTGAACATGCCATAAACTATTCAAATTATGTTGCCTGAAGGTAATTCAAAATGATTTAAAATTGCCTTACACACTGTCAACGCTTTGCCGCCAACGTACGTTTTTGAAAATGCGTCAAACAGGGTTACGTTGGAGGTTGTGCACACTTAGTTTTGTGAGAAGGTGTCAAAAATGTTTCACGTGGTTTAGTAGTTTAAACGCACAATTTTCATAATTTCTTGTGCCTTGACTGCTCTGCTTTCATAATTCAGGGAGACGTTCAGCTCTGGGCAAACAAGCTAAGGAACTGAGTGTATGAAAATTGATAGACGTTTTTTGCATGAGCAGGATGTTGTTTGAGCTTTAAACTGCAAGGCATCCGCTTGAGTTTATGCATCGCCCTTAACGAATGTTTAACTCATTCTGTGTTTCTCGATGACGTTTGTTCAATTCCCAACATTAAAGCAGCGTTTCGATGAATGATCAAAATGGACACCCGAATATTCTTTCGAAGCAGTCACTGGGAACAGAAAAGTTCTCTTTACAAAATCAATAACTACTTCATTCTATAGATTCCAGAATACAAGGGCTCCCAAATCAGCCATGAGCTATGGCAGTCATTAAAATATATCATTCTGCGCATCTCTCACGGCTTAGACAGACGTCTTCTGCATTCTGCGCAACTGCACACCACCTAAGCGATTTTAGCAAAGATATATTCCGTGGGAAAATGGGGCATGGTTACGCCGCTGTATCATATCCTCGGCAACCAACAATCATTACACAGGCCCTGAAGCTATTGACTACGTAACTCCTGAACTCCAGGCTTGTTGTTAACGGTATCTGACTCGATTTCCCAAATAAAATATGAGTAATTACTGTTATGCCAGCCTAGCGGACAGGTTGGAGAATGACGAAGGTACAACAGCTGAGGCTTACGATGAATCGATGCTGGGATGGCAGAAGAGGAAGAGGGCGTACTTGAGTCGGTTGAGCACAGTCAGATCGCTACTGCTGCGGTGCTCTTTGGGTTGGCTACACCAAGTAAATAAAGTAAATATTTTGCCTACTAAAACGGCGCTTTCTTAACGTCACTGATACTGATGTTGTTGGCTAAAAGGAACGGCAGAAAAGCCAACTTTGCAACACGGGGAGCCACAAGATTATGATGATGACGATGATGACAATGATTATGGTAATGAAACAAGAATCAAACCCTCCAGTTGCCAATCGAACATGGGTCTGTGGTGTCATAAAGGCGAGGTCTATCCAATTGCGCAATTCCGACATGATCGAAGCTGTATGAATTTTAAAGTGAACTGCAACGTTTCACTCTGAACGACGACGATGCGGGCACACAACGTTCTCGCGAGACATTCGTTTGCTGTCGTATGAGTTGGGAAATTGAGTCACAGGCAGTTTTCCCTTCGACCGTTGACGTTGATTTCAGGGACTTTGACTACGGCGCTGTGCCCGTTGATTTTTCTATGCAACAAAGCTTCGCGCTTGAACCATCGTCGTCGTTGGACGGAGGGGATTTCAGTTTTTGATTGTAACATCATAATAAGGTTGGAGCTTGAGGTGAATACGTTGTCATCCACATTTTAAGGTGTAATGACAACACAAGCAAAATTTTATTTACAGAAACCACTGCACCGTGCAGCCTTTCATCTGCGCAGCGAAATTTGGTATCTGTAACAACAGAGAAGAAAGCTCCTACTTACGTAGTGCCCCTACACTGGTTGAGCCTATAGCAGAAACGTCAAGGTACGCAATTTTGAACTAAACGGACTAAACCTTATCTATTTTACTATATGCTGCTCCCAAAGAAACTGCCGAACTAACAACCACTCAATGAGGACAAGACCATATTCAGTGGTGTAGCACACGGTATGAGTTTGAAACAACCGTCGGAAATGCACGTATTACCAAGCGTGTAAACAGTTGCATATGTGTCTTAGAGCAAGCGCTGAAAAAGTTATGTCTACAACTCAATCAAAGGAATTTAGCCACGGTTCAAAAATAAACTTAGAAGTTTAATTTGTTCAATTTCTGCTCATTATTTCAAAACTACAAGTAATGTAGTTTAGAAGTAATCATAAATTTAGTGTATCTAAACATGTCGCGGAGGTTGTAATGCGACGATATATAGCTGTCACTCGACCTGGTTGTACTCTTGAGAGTCTTCTGGAGTTATGGGCATTTCGATATCTGTCAAAACTGTAATTGGGCCTTAAAGATACGTGTCCCGTGTAAGCATGTCCTTGCACATCTTCCTCTGTTAATTAAGTGGAGGCTATAAAGTTTGAGTATTGTATCTGGGACAGGGTGACAGAGCCTATCAATGTTCGTACGCTTTAAAAACAGGCAATCACTACACGTACACCATGCAGCTACATGCAGACGATACCACTCTGATAGGGACGGCAATGAAAGTGAGAACGTTATCATTCAAAGCCTACTGAAGTGTATTGGGAGGCCACCGAATAAAATGTTTTAACTGAGTGACGAGGTTGTAACCTTCTCATTTCTTCTCTAGGCATTCAGTATTGCTTCCTACATCGGCCTAAGTCAATTCTAGTACGTTTCGCTAAGAAGTTGTGTCATCTTTGTAAAAGTAGTAATATTTTCTC
This sequence comes from Haemaphysalis longicornis, assembly GCF_048455015.1. NCBI lineage: Eukaryota > Metazoa > Arthropoda > Arachnida > Ixodida > Ixodidae > Haemaphysalis > Haemaphysalis longicornis. The sequence continues at coordinate 805,239 of NW_027526282.1, read as the reverse complement.
ATGTAGCAATCTCGGGCAGCGTTTTTATTAAATTTCTTGGATAGTTTAAGGCAACATTGTGGCCAGTTTTCTGAGCTCAGTTATAAATGGCAGAACTTTTCTTCAGAGATTTGATTCCATAGGACGCCGATCTGTTACATTTCTCGTTAATAAAAACGAAGCACGGCATATTCGTCATAAATTACTGAAATAACATGGCACCCACACTTATGTTTTGTATAATTTAGTCAAGCCTCTTTTGTAGCTAGTAGCTTTGTTGGCCGTTTCTTTTTACTTATGCTATTTTTGCGGACACAGTTGGTACTCGTGAATCTCAAATTTTGTTTTCACTACTTCAAGTGTCACCAATTGAGAACATTTTCTTTTATAATATACTTTGTTATAAAATTTGCGGCTGCCGTATGAATATACAAAAAAAGCTACTATTGCGGCATTGCGAATAAGCTATTTTTTTCTGAAATAAACCGCGTTGGCCACGCCGTTGACCCATGCCGGTCGCCTGTTTAGATGAGAAGTCTTGCATGGTATCATTTTAATTGCTTAAAAGGCCCGTCACTCATATCATATTTTTTCTGTGTTTAACCGTTTAGTGTTTCCAAATGAATGTATTTACGCCAGGCATTTGTTCGCACATTTGCCCTAAACCCTCTTAAAGATAATGTGATTCGTCGGCGTGTTAAACCCGGCTGAAATTTCAGGCAGCTAATGTTCGCCTTCAGTGGCGCGACGACTTTTTGTCTTAAAGCGAGGCGCAGGTTGAGCCTAAATTCGTATTTACAAAATTTTCACGGTTGAAAAAAAATTTGTGGACTTGTTCTTCAGTGTAACATTAACATACTATTTTAGTGAATTACAAAAATGGTGCTAAAATAAAGCACTTTTGTTTCGAATACCTACAAAATGCCGCATCCCTCATTGTAGCCTTTTTGTAGCTTGTTGCACTATGAATTTTGAAATATCCTAAACAAATTATTGCCCTTCCACTCTGTAAAAACGGATTACCCGCAAAGCTTGACGCCCTCCAAGGAGGGCACAAAACAAAGCACGACTGCTTGTAATTTAGGACTGAGCATACTTCCTTTAAAATTACCTGAATGAAATTTGCAAATACCCAATCTTTATCCTAGCGGACAAACGCAGAGTTGTGTCGTTTCCTCCCGCGTTAAAGGCATCTTACTGTTTGTGTAACACGCCCAATCCACTCTACCACTGAGGAGAGCCGATAGGTGGCATTGGGCTGTTTGACGGCCACGTTTAAACCTGACGCCAACACAACAAACTTGTAATAACTAAGGGGATGAAACCTTTAGCTGCGCGTGCCCGGCAACCTCCCTCCACTGCCAATTTGTGCACGCATAAACTAGCAACCGTTCATGAGCGGCTACTTAGAAGTGAAAGCACTGTCGAACATGTCGCCCACAAAGGTTTTTGAGCTGAACAAGTGATATTGGCCTACGTCGGCGTTCCAAGCGGGCCGGTTGCTGTTCATCAGGGAGGGATTCGCAGCTACTCGACAATCTGGAACATTGAGGCGGGAATGGTGGCGGCAGTGGCTTTAGGTTGTTTTTGCGCCTATTCATGCTTCTGTTCGAATTGACACTTCTTTAGTTTCTGCTCTTGTTCCTCCAAGCGAAGGACATGCGTCTGTCCCATAGCGAAGGCCTCTAACTTTATTGTAGCGGACACACACACTTGGGTGTCTCCCTTCCGCTGCCCAGTTGTAGGCATCTTATGGTCTGTACAACACACCAACACAGACCCAAATTGTTCAATTGAGGAGAACAGATGACAGGGCGCATTGAGGCATGAGACTCCCATGTTTATATCTGCCACCACCACAACGGAGAGGTCTTCGGTAGCGGCATTAGGGCCCATTGTGCGTGCATTCCCCCTCCCTCCACACTTAACCCGTGCACGCCTAAGCTGGCAACCGGGGATGCGTGCATAATTAGCCGGGAAATACACCGGCTCAGGGAGAAAGAAAGACTTTATATGCGGCCAGACTAAGATTTATTATTATTCTTCCGGCAGGCGAGCTACGAAGAGCTCGACAACGAGGACCGCCGATGCGACGATGTAGCCGAATTTCTCTTTTTTCTGTGGTAGCCGTGAGCCCTTGCAACTGCGTGCTTTGGGGCAGATCAATGCGTAATTGTACCAAACGGTGATCATGCTGAGTCGAAGAACGTATGACCAAGCTGGTAATATGCCTCCGCCGAAGTTGTAGCTGACGGTAAAGACAGACCAAACGTACTTCGACGAAGACCAAATACACAAGATACGGGCACCGGTGGCGCTCCGTATCATGCTTTTGCCCCCGATTATTTAACGCCAAGTTTTCCTTTTTCTTTAAGTATGAACCAACTTGCTCAGCAAGGCGTTTTGTTAAGCTTTAGCTGTCGGTCCGTGCGCCGGTTCACCACGAAGGCGACGTTTTCAGAGGCACGCTCAAAAACATTTCCAAGCTCCTCAGGCCACTTATTTTAAATAATGGTGAAACTAATAAATTAGGAGTCCCTAATAAGTTCCTCACAAAATATTAACATTGTTGTTAGGTAACAGCTTGTCCTGCAGAATAGTACCCCCCACCGTTTCGGCAAAATAGGCTTTGCTTCCTTTTTCCTTAGCTTTAAAACCTTCCTTTTTCCTTAGCTTTAAAACAGCCTGTTTTACTTTTCACTTATATAATACCATAGTAATCTGCGGTTTTGTGGCACTGTGTTCGAGTATACGGCAACTAAAACGTTTTGATCCAATCCAGTGATGAAGCTAAGGCGAGCGCATGGTATAGTTGAGGCCCATGACGACACCGACGGCCTTGATATGAGCCGCATAGACGCTAGGGCTAGATTCCTCTCATAGGTATATAGTAAGACACGCTACGCCGGCAAAGGCCGCGGCTACATTCTCGGCTGCGGCGGTGGCGGTGCCTTCGTGTGTTTTTACACCGGTTTGCACTGCTACTAATTCTCCGCAGCCATGTTACGCCCGCTGTCCAACGACTGCGCAACTTGTGAAGAGGCATTGGTGGTTTCGAGGGAAATAACGTTTGTGATAACCGTTGTGAAAGAGGGCTCGGCGGTGGCGAGGAGGAGCTCCGGTGCGACGCCGATTAAATGGCCTTCACCGAAATGAAAACGGGTATTTTTGGGGGGATGGGGTGAGACATATACAACTCTATGCAGTAAAACATTAAAGGCAATGACTAATCATGATCGCACTCGTTGGTCCGGAGCTTATGGAGCGACTGAATTCGAGGTGTAAATGCACACCGTACTACTAAGTAAGCATCCTGGCTCAACACTTTTAATAATCATAAACGCTATAGGCGAACGCAATTAGCGTTCAGGTATTTTCCGAAAATCACCGCAATCGAGCATTTTATATACGGGGTGAGAAGTTTAGGGCGCGAAAAAATGTTCGAATATCCTCTCCACCACTGAAGTGTAGCGACCTCCTTGTTTTTGCTATCATTACATTCACCAAACTGAACTGAGATTTATTAGGCTCCAACCAATACAATGCAAAAAGGCAAAAAACCCGACGTTTCGAAGCCGGCTCGGCTTCTTCTTCAGGGGTGACAGTGGCCACGCTGCAGCTGTGTCTTATAGTCACATTTGCTGGCCTCGCACAAAGCCCCTCGCTGCGGCACGTAATCCGTGTGTGTACACCGAGGGGAGAGTGCCAAGCGAGCGATTAACATTCCCAGGTGTGCGTTGAATATGCTACGATTCGAGGAAAAGCCGCTTCCTCCAGTTCGTTTCCCTTTCGAGGATGGCCGTTCCGGAGAAGTAAATTTTGTGGTCGGCCACTTCGCAATGTTCGGCGACTGCGCTGCGGACTCTATTTTGTTTCCGGACGTCGTTCTTGTGTTGTCTAATCCTCTCCGGCAGGTTTTTGGTCTCACCGATGTACGAGGCGTTGCACCCCGCGCACGGGATGCGGTAGACGACCCCGGGTGCCTTCTCTATTGTCAGCCGGTCTTTGGGGCGGGGGATAAGGCGGCCTATAGGTGTCGAAGGCTTGTGGGCTATTTGTACTCCTACCCCTTTGAAAATGCGGGCCAAGGCCTTGCTTGTTCCTGGGATATACGGCACCGGCACGCGTTTCAGGGGTCCGGCGGTTGAAGTTCTTGGAGAGTTTGTCACCCTCTTCTGCTCTTTGCGGCGGGTCACGGAGTGAATGAACTTTTTCGGGTAGCCGTTTTTCTTGAGGTCCGCAATTACAAGGCTTACTTCTTTCTTACGTTCTGATTCGGACGAGCAAATTGCATCAGCTCTGTTAATTAAAGACGACACAACTTAGCGGGGTGGGCCGAATTAAAATGAAGGTAGCGGCCGGTGTGCGTAGGCTTCCTGTGAACGGAGAACACCAGGCCCCTGCCTCCTCTTGTCACTTGGGCGTCAAGAAAGGGAATGGAGCCGTCTCGTTCACATTCAACCGTGAACTGGATGGCGGGATGAACTGAATTTAGGCGTTTTTTCAGGCTGTCAACTGCAGAGGTCTTCACTATGCAGAAGCAGTCATCTACATACCGAAGAAAAAGTTTTGGTTTGGGCCGGAAGGAGCTCAAAGCCTTCCCTTCCACGTGTTCCATCGTCAAGTTCGCCATTGTTACAGAGATGGCGGCCCCCATTGCGGTTCCAGTTTGTTGTTTAAAAATTTGCCCATTATGCGAAAAATATGTGCTGGCCAAGCAGAACTCGAGTAGGCGGCATATCTCGTCGGCAGTGAGCAGCGTCCTTTCTTTTAGGGTTGCGTCATTGTCGAGGGCAGTTCGGGTCGCGGATACAGCCAGCGGTACAGGAACACTAGTGAACAATGACACGACGTCGAACGAGACCATTCTCTCGTCTTCGTCAATGCACACCTGTGACGCAAGTTGCACGAAGTGTCTGGAGTTGCGTACGTGAGTCGCGGTCTTCCCGGCGAGGGGGGCCAGGATGCGGTGCAGGAAATTTGAAAGGGCTCGGCACGGGGATGATGTGAAGTCTACGATCGGGCGAAGGGGGGCGCCAGGTTTGTGAATCTTCGGTAATCCGTAGAAACTAGGTGCGGAGCCGTTTCGACAGATCAAGCGAAGGTATAGGATTTTTTGTTCCGGGTGGTTCTTGAAAATCGCCGCGAGTAACTTGTTCAGCTGCGTCTGCGTTTGGTTTGTAGGATCCCTCTTTAACTTCGTATACGCGTCTCCGTCCAAGAGAGCCGAAACCTTCCGGTCGTAGTCCTGACGGTCTAACACCACCGTCGAGTTGCCCTTGTCGGCAGGTAGGATGACAATGCTTTCGTCTTTTCGAAGTTCCTGGAGTGCTCGGTTTTCCTCTGCGGTCAAATTTTTTCCCATTTTAAGCGGCGATTTCGATAGGAGGCCAATCGATTTAAGTCTTATTTCATCTCGGGCGTGCGGCTGTACTTGTTGAACGGCTTCCTCTACCGCGGCAACGACCTTTGCAAGGGGGGGGGGGGGTCGTAGCCACATTGTAGCTGTGTCGTTTGGCCAGAACAGAAGTTTGCTCTTGAGTGAGAGTGCGGGATGACAGGTTGGTCACAAAACCTTGATCTTGGGCAATTTAGGGCGAGGGCCTTATCGACAAACAAGAAAGTTTCTTATCTTGCGTGATCCGGTGCTTGTCCGCAGTCGATGCCGCCACGCTGTCAGCAAACTCGTCGACGGAGGCCATCAGTCCGGGGATGCGGTGCTCACCAAACTGTGAGGTAACCGGCAATTGTCCGATAAAATACATATTGTTTTTATGCAGTGCAGGGCATGTTTTGTATTTCTCGTATGATCTGTTTTTCTCGTATCGCAAGCAAGATACGACAAGCCTGCGATTGTTGTGGCGTAGGCTTCACATCAACATGCGCGAAGGATGTCCCTTCTCTAGAATATGTACGCCACTGTTTGAACAATATGGCGGAGTGAAGGAACTTTCCAGAACACCAAAGGAACACGAGAGCTGTTCTGACAGTCACAAATACATTGTGCTGGATACTTTAAAGGCGTACTCACCATCGCGGCTGGTGTTCCAGGTTTTACAGAGAAGCTGTTAGCCTCTCGTTGGTGCGAAAGTTTTGTGGCTTAAACAACCCAGCCAGGACCTAGGAGTTCTCGCCCAAGACGCCGAGTGCATGCGTCAGGCAAACCATGCGTGCAGCATACCACTTAGTACTCGTGTAAATATTAAGAAAACACAAAACAACCATCTAAGCGCATGCTGAATGAGAAGGCGCCGGTGAACAGTGGGAATTCCTCGCCCTCATGTGTTCTGGTAAAAATTACGTTAGCCGCTGCACTCAAAAGCGGAGGAGGGTTGACGTCATTCAAGGGCTAGGGAATGCGCCAGGCAAGGCAGGGCCCAGCTGTTCCCGCCCAAGACACCTTGTGCATGCGTTAGGACCTAGGATTTGCCGCCAGAGAAGCCAAGTGCAAGCGGCATGCCCGCCGGAAAAACAAGGAACATTTCATACCCTCCCCCATCATCAGGTGTAGTTGTTTGCAACAGCAGCACTGGACATCCATTTTCGGAAGCCAGGAGGGCGTCGATTTTTTCCCTCGACAATTGAAATGCGCAAACCATTATTAGCCTACTACCTGCTTTGGCCGGCACAACTGAAACATCAATGATTATGGGAGCAAAGCGCTGTCTCGCAACCACAAACCAAGTTGTTTTTACGTGGCGTCAGTACACAGGACAACAACCACTAGATACCTGACGTTCAGGAACGGTGGACGAGCACTACTGCGCATGCGCCAACTAAACATCAAAAAACAAAGAAAGCGACTTTTTTTGCCGGATGTGACGTCATGGTTTAAGAAAAATGGCAACTGTTGCGCGGTCATCTCGCTGCGCTCTTCTCGTCGTGATTTTTGCCTGCCGTTGCAGCGGTGCATAGGTGATTGCACCGATTGTGATTGTGATGAAGGTGCTCTCGATTGTGATGAAGGCGCTCTCGAAGAACTTCTGGAGAGCACTTACGGTGGTGTACACCGTGTGATCGCGAAGCTGAGTGTGTGCGAAAGCCTAATTTTCGCGTAGTACGTTGCAACGGTGACCACGGGCGCTCTGCATCAGTTCTGCCGCCTCGATTTACGACAGTGATGAGTGCGTTCCCGTCGAACTTCTGCACTGTATTTTATTAGAGCGCCGTGTTGAGGCCACTGGGCGTTTCTCTGCCTACGTGCCGTGGCGAGAGGCAGCAACGCCGGTCAGACGAGGGCACTGTGACGGCGCATGACCAGATCGTAACCAAGCTAGCCACTGCAAACGTAGACTACTTCTAGACCGCAGGGCTATGTTTTTGTCCCAGGACAATGGAGTTTACCTGTGCGAAGGTATAATTGTGTGTTCGGAGTCGTGAGGCAGGCAGCTAACCATAATCTGTCTGCTAATAACTTTGTTGGTCTGAAGCCTTAAGCCAGCCGATAATAGGACATGCAGCTCGGTGGGAGGTAGGGCTGCGCACAGGACAAATGTGTTTTTGTTGTTGTTACCAGCTGTAGGAACCAAGCCTTAATAATACACATCAAGTCCTCAAGTAGTGAATGAGAAAATATTCACTAGTTGCACTTAGCCCTGGTGCAAGCATTTTTTCTTTCGCGTGCCCTCTGAAGTTACCGTTTTTAAAATTATCCCTTCTAAGGCACGTTCAAGCTGGTATAATGCCATGCATTCAACAGATACTGAACAGTTCACCCAATATGTCCTTGATGTGTGCTGTCACATGCCGAAGAACAATATTGTACTTCAGTTGGTACACTTAGGAACAGATCTTATGATGTGCAATGCTTTCAAGTTCATTTCTTCTGTGTTTAGCGTGACTGAGGACTTGTCTGCAGCAATCATACTGCAAATAAGTTATTGCTTGTCGAACAGGACAAAAGTACCACTACAACTTAAAACTGAAATTAGTTAGGGATGAGGTTTTGCTTGCCAGTTTTCTTTCTCTAGCAGTGATGCCATTGGCAGCTGAGCAGTGGCGGTGCTGGGTAAACTTGCACCCGGGGTCCAGAAAATGTGTCTCCCCTTTACATATACAAAACAATTAATAATAATAAAACTAGTGTTATTGTTATTATTAATATGTTAATGTCTTCTATTGTTACCATAAGAAGGCTGGTTCACACTTGCGACTGCAGCTACCAAAAGTGGTTTCTGTCACTTTTGTCACTCGGCATTACTCTCATCGCGCGACAAGAACGAATGGTCTCGACAAATTTTGTCTTTCATTTGGATACCATAGTAAAAAAAACTTTTTACAGCTACTGAATGCATGGGCTTTGAAACGTAAATGCAAGCATGCATAATAAGCGACATTCGATGGAAAATGAAGCCACAGAATACTTGATGTGCAGTTATTTATAAAGAATTGGCAATATATTAGAAAAGTAAGCAGCAAGATAAGAAGCCATGTGTTATTTAGGCATTAATAGCTACACGAGCTTGGTTTAGAGAACCCCAGACTAATATGGTGCATATCTTGATACACAACACCAACCTTTTCAGTGAATTAGGCATCGATAAAAATCCTAGCAGTAAGGAGCATCATGGTGTGTCACTCGTGAGCACGAAAACACCATTAGCAGCCGAGAAAGGAGTGGCCAAGAGCTACTTGCCGCAGCACAGGGTGTAATGCGCCAAACCAAAGTAGGGTAGGGGAAAAGTGAAGGCTGATACGCGGCAGTGTGAGAGTACCACATCTTACAGCCGATACCAAGCGAATGAATGCCTGCAAGAGCAATGGAGTTGTGAGAGAGACTCGGGCCTCGTCAGAAAACGACACTACAAGGTGGTCGCCAGAGGCGTTCGGAAAGCTTTGCAGCCCGCTGTGCCGACTAAATCATGCAGAGGTCCTGCGGGCCTAGAGGAGGGTGGCCATATATGATAGTGCTGTTTAAAGGCAACACATGCTAGACAAATATTCGCTTCATTCCCATCAATTTTCCTGTGTCTAGGAACACACCTTGAACAAATTATGCTTGAAGGACCACAGGCGGAGCCTGGTGAATGAAGGCTGGGGGAGAAATAGAAGTTGTCCCAGCAAATCAACAACAACCTGACTTAATAAAAAAAGCTATTTCCAAGTTTTGTGCAGGAAAAGTGGTATAAATTGTCAAAAAAACAGCCGCCCCAGAAATTCGGAAAAACCGCCTGCGCCTGCCCGTTTGTCACTAAAGGCAGTCTCTGTGGCAGCATGCAACTGCATGCTGGAAATTTCTCTAAGTGAGAATTTCAGTACGTTTGAAATAGATACACTGTCGGTTCTCTTTATTTCTATGGTTATGTGATTACTACGAATGGAAGCAGATAGAAAGGAAACATTTAGCGGGGAAAGAGATGACTCGCTGTACATGAGTCGTCTAGCGGCCAGTGCACGGCTAGTCGTGCGGATGTTTGCCTGCGACAATATTGTCGTTTCCTTTCGTACGTTGTAAAAAGATTCCGCCACACATTTGCAAAAAAGGTAATTGACATTGGCGTCTTGGGAAAACGAACACAGTATAAAGTATAAAATGTAAGGTTTGGGCTTACCAGTGAAGCAGCCACCAGCCAATGGAGGAAATCTGAATGGAAGGAGGTTACGAAGCGATAAAGAATGAACTCTTGAGTAAAAAATCAGATTCGTACGGGCTCGAGTGTATCGGTGCCACACGCTGGCTCACAACCGTTCGGTCGCGCCCTTCCCGATGTGTTGGTGACAACGATTTATTGTCGTCGTTATACAGTCGACTAGCTCAAGACAGATCCTAGATGAAACAACCTTTTCCCAGTAGCTGAGGAAATAATATCGCCCTCTCCAACCAAAAGTAATAACCAAGAACAAGACGCTTGGCACCCATCTCGATTCCCTTTTCCTTCAGGGGTGACTGGGGTCACGTTGTAGCGCCGGTCACTCACAAAGAACCTCACTGTGGAGCGTGGTGCCCGCGTGTACACAAGTGGGAAGGTTCGGAGGAAAGGATTTATGTTCTTAGCATCTTTTCCTCCAGTTGGGGACGCTTCTGGAGCGTTTCACCGAAGTCTCTTTTGCGGTCTGATGTTTTGCAGTACTGGCGACGGTTTTGCAGCCGCTCGTCGTCGTTGTGCTGCCTGAATCGCCCAAGTAGATTTTTCGCCCGCAATGCATGGGGAGGGGCACTCAGCTCAAAAATCTTGTAACGACACCGGGCGTCCTGTTTTCAACAGTCTTCAACAGTTTTTTTTCTAGTAATGTTCACAAAGCACTCAGCAGAACGCCTTCACTAACACAGAAACTGCCCCTCACTCCCACCTCAATTATCGTGGGGTCTCCCGGCCATATTCCCGAATGGGAGCAATCAGCGGATCGAATGCCTAATGATAGAAAGTTGGTGACGTAGCTGGTGTTTATCTTTTTGTTATGCACTTAATTTCGTTGTCCTGTCCTTTTTCTTCTCACCCTTCACCTTGAAAGAAGAACCTACCAGAGCAAAATATTTAGGTCATCAGCTTCAAATATTTCTTCACTTAGAACTCCTTAGGACGGCCTCATGAAAACCATGATAAACTGGAAAGAAGATTAACACACGGCTATCAGCTTTATTTATGTGCGCAACGCAGATACTCGTATATATTGCTCTCAAATTACAGGGGAATAAAATTTAAAAAAAACATAGATTTACCTTATAAAAGTTAGGTAAATAAAATAAATGCTTACATAACTGTTATATTTCTTACATAATTTGTTCGACAAGCTACTCTGTTTTTTTAGTTTAATTACACGGGGCCGCATGGGATACGCCCCTTTCATATAATGCCATCTTCGTACAATCGCCATGTGCTGGCGGCGTCGCTGGGAACGATGAAGGAAAGTCAACGACATAAAAAATATGAGCTATCAAGACCCGATATCAGATCCTTCGCGATTGCTTGGATCACGAATTGCTTGGTTAGTGCAAGCGCTGAAAGAATGTGGTGCAACCAAGTGGAAATCGCGACAACCCAGTTGTCTCGCCTGTTGAACACCTGAGCTCCCACCCCTCCTCTTCCACTTGCGCCCCTCCTCCCAACACAAGCTAATTTTGTACAATTAGCTCCCCCGCACCAACCTTCATTGCATGTTTCACACTTACTTTCATTTTGTTTTAATTCTCAGTCCCCGCTTCCTCAAGATTCAATCTTCTCCATATTTTTTCAGGTCATTTTCACATTGGTTTCCTTCTGAAAATATGACTACCGGACCGGGGTACATTCTGCGATGCGTCACTGCAAAGACTCAAGAAAATGCTAAACATTCACCATGACCCGTACACAACATCTCATGTGCGTAAAAAAAACCACATAGCAAACCGCCGAGGACACATGACCAAAGTTGTAGGCTTGAGATGCCTCCCCCTTCACTCCTACCCCTGCTGATCTCGTCCGCCGCCCCAACAGTGGTCCTGGACGTAATGAAGGGGCTTCGTTAGGCCCCTGTCGTCCCATTGAAAAGCAAGCTCGCTCGCTACACCCCTCCGAGCGTCGCAGTCGTATACCGACGCACCCCCTCTCCAGGAATCGTTCCTTGTTCGCCTGCACTCACCCTGCAGCCAATTAACGCCTCAAGCCGCACCCATCCTCGTCTACCGCGACATTCCTGGATGCCAAAATTCTCCTCGCTTTCTTCCATTGTACCAGGAAACAAATTTGTATAGACTGGTAGGGAGGCAAATTGAACAGGCCAAAGCTGTGGTGTCGTTACAGTTGTCTTACAGTTTTCAACGTCAGCATTACAAATTGTAGGGGCACAAGTGGCACCCCCCCCCCTTTACCGAGGGGCTGGTACCCGGGGCCCAGGGAACCCCGGACCCCCCTTAGCGACGCCACTGTAGCTGAGTGTTTTTTGTCACTACAAACGACAACTTACCTTTTGTACAGTTGAACCTCGTTATAAGAGACATGGGTGTAAGAGACAAATGGGTATGGGACACTATTCACCCACATGGTTGGCTGCCCTATCTTTCCCATTAAATTGACCTCTTTTATAACAGACATCGGATGTAGAAGATTGGTTATAAGGGACAAATCATCCTTGAACTTTAATCAATAATCTCGCTTGTAACCGACATTTTAACTTCAGATGCAGTGCCACGAGTCCCTAATTGCAGTTGCTTCCATTCTGGAAACACAGGTGGACGACAGACGCCTGCAGTCGCTATTTATTATAACTTCAGCAAACACAGTGGTTCAGCCAGCTATGAAATGACAATAAGAAGCCCTGCCAATGGAAATGAAACTTACAGAAGTGGAAGTGGTTGAATCTTACTGCCATATGGAGCGCGATCGCACATGCGGGCTCTCCCACTCGTAGCTCCCAATCAAGAAGCATCGCAGATGTTGAATACTGCAAGCGTAATGAATAGCCTGAGCACACAGTGCGCTCTGGCTATTCATCAGGCTTGTGAACTCAACATCTACGATTCATCTTTCACAAACAAGGAATAAGGAAAGGAAAAAAGCTTGTAGAATCGGTTGTAGAAAAAAGTGTAAATACAGTCATAAAGCAAACAAAGATTCAGAACTGTTTCATAAATCTGGGAGCCAAAAATAAATTATAATTACCCTTTTGCAACATGCTGTAGCGTTCTTTGGAGCTTACTTTAGTCATACGGTGCCCACGTTGAACAAGGGTCTGATTGGTAAGTGAAAGCATGGTTCCCTGCTTATAAGAGATATCTCGTATAAGAGACAGAAACTGTTCCCCGGTACGTGTCTCATATAAAGGGGTTCAACTGTATATATTTAGAGGTGTGTGATTATCAACTTTGCATCTGTGAGTTGAATACAAGTTAAACTTGGCTGTGATTTGAATAAAATATTTTTGAATAGGAATAGTAAAAGCTGGTTGCGAATTGAATATTTTCAAACCACGCTATCTTTGTTTTGGTGTTTCTAGGGTGTATAAAGCATAGCGTTATCCAGTACGGTCTTAGCTTCATCGATGAGCCTGGTATTTTGCTGCCTATGAGACGTTCTCTCTTTTTTCAGCTTGTGCATGCTCCGTTGCTTGCCTATAACTGGTAGACAGAGTCACCGCTTTCAGTCCGTTTCGTTCTTGATCATCAATTCCCGTAGCTCTGACTTCGTTCTCTAGTTTAAAGGCACAATATGTTGCGGATGAATGGAGTCCTTAGACACCGCAATGAAAGAATAACTGTATTTTAATCACAATGAATTGCTTGTCACTACAATCATGGCGTCCCAGAGTTCCTCTACTTTTCATATTTATTCCCTAGCGTCCTCGAGCCACGTCCTCTTCTCCCTCTCGGTTACTTTGCTATGTTCGACGCATTAAATTCAACACCGGGTCCGTGGTAGTTGGCGCAGGTGAAGGTTTGTGATGGACAATTGTCATATGGTTGTGATGCTGGGGACAGTTTGCGCAGGCCAGACTGCCACGGCAGGAGTTGGTTCTGTGCCCAAACCGCTGGCACTTAAAGATGCGGGGGGAGTTTGCAATGTACGGACGGATGGAGCAGCCGATAAAGCCTGCATTAATATGTTGTGGAAGAACGGCGCAGTCAAAAGTCAAGATGTGTTTGGTGGTAATCTCCTTGTTGTCTCTGCGGATGGTGATGCGTCTCACGGCAGTGACGCCCTGATCCTTCAAGCCCGCAATGAGATCCGATTCCGTTTCGTTCAGAAGACCTGTGTCGGATATCACATCCTGCGAGCTGTTGAGGCTCCAACGGGGTGTGACCCTGATGTCTAGATCAGCCAGTGTAGTGTGAGCTAGAAGCTTTGTCGACTGCTGCTTGTGATTTACCTAGATGAGGAGTTCACCAGTCCTTTTTCGGCCTTAAAAGATTTTCTTTTAGGGCTTCAAAATATTTTGCGATCAATGAGAATGACAGCGATGCAAGAGGGTAGGCTGGATTGAGGGATGCCTTCAGAAGAAATCGTGGAAAATTATCCGGTTCAGGAAACGTTACGGATGGCAACGGGGAAAAAGATGCTTCAGTGCGACCCCTTTTCAGGGACCGACCACGTTCGGGGGGGGGGGGGTTAGAAATACCATATATCATAGTATAAATGCGGGGAGACAGGGGTACTTTCTTCATCAGCCTTACCCTGATAGCTGAAGAGGTCCCGGAGCTCCCTGCCTGGTACCGTAATTGCCCGATTCTAACGCGCCCACGATTCTAACGCGCACCGTATTTTCCTGGCAAAAAAAACCGAAAAAACTTGCACTTCCGATTGTAACGCGCACGGAACTTTGTGAGCAAAAAAAAAACGAATGCGAGATAAACGGGTGATTTATTTCTCGAAGTAATCTCACCCATCTCCCTCTTCGTCGCTCTCCGCTTACCACAACATCTCCTACTCGGTGCCGTCAAGCGCGTTCGCGATGCCACACTTCATAACGAATGTTCAACCATGATCGATGGGATCATGGCCCACGCCTCGCACGCCCACCCTGCGAATTTATCCAGAGGCGCACGCTTCAGCAGACCACTCGTTTTCAAAGCGCGAGAGTCGCTGCTGCCATTGCTGTTATCAAGTGCGCAAGTGGAACGATTTGACGATTTGTGTGAACGCCTTTAGAAAAGCCTGGGCGCCTATGCTTCCCGTGTCCGAAAAATTGTTGCTAAAAGCTTTGGCGCCATCTTAAAATGGCGATGGGCGAGACGAAATTTCCGTTGTTTCGGCAGTTTCGGTTTCGTATCCGATTCTAACGCGCATGCGATTTTTCGACCTATTTTGCTGGAAAAAAGGGGCACGTTAGAATCGGGTAATTACGGTAAATAGACAGGGAGCCCATCCACCGGAGCTGTACCTGGGCTCCGACGGCCACTTTTTGAGGTTTCTACCCTTCACCTGAAAACACATCGTCACGGTTTGTCACAACCTATGTATGGGGGCTCGGGGTCCTCGGTGTCGCTAATACCGTCACCAAGATTACTTAAGGTGCCTCGTGCGGGGGCAACGTGAAATAAGTCCCCGCTAAAGACTGTCATGCTCAAGTACGCGGCCACCTGCAGCAATGTATACCCGCCGCGCCCGTCTCATCTCCCTCGCCTGCACGCGGTCGAGGAGTGCCTGATCGCACCACATTTGCCGTTTATGTGCATACTAGGCGTCTCTCACGGCCGTGGTCAGTACGTATCCGAGGCTAGATAGTGGACGTTCCCATTGATGTGCAAGGAACTCTGCATGCCTCTCTCGCTACATCTCGGACGACATCACGGTGAGATTCACATCAAGCGCCGACTCATACACAAGCCGACTTGCAAATCCAGAGAGGTCAAGTCCGGAGTGCATACTTTGGGGTGGAAATACAAGAGAGAGGAAAAGTTTCAAGCCCTCACTGATGGCGTGTCTGTTGTGCTTGCAGTAGGTACAAAGGGGGGCATGAAACGGCCCAATGCGACCTGTAGGGGTACTTAGTGGTCGAGTGGATTTCGTTGGTCGTGTTACACAAACCCATGTTGCCTAAGACGTGGGAGGGAAGTAGACAGCTCAATCTTGGTCCGCTAGAATAAAGCTCGGGTCCATTTAAGTTCCATTCAGGTAATTGGCATAAAATTATTCTCAATGACGAATTACAAAAAAGTAGTTTCCTTTTATGGACTCCGTGGACTGCGTCCTGCTTCACAGGTAATCTCTTAACAAAGTGGAAGGGCATTAATTGTTTTTCCTAATATCATCGTCATCGGCAAAGACTACGTTCTTTGGACGACATTTACAGCGAAACAGCGAGGAAGGCGGACAGTTTTCATTCCGTGATTGGTCATCAGCAGAACCACGGAAAGCGACCGCCCGCAGAGTATTCTTTACCTTTTGGCAACTGGTATTAACAAACAGACCAGATCAGATACTGCACAGAGTATGCCATTTTACTTCAGACCTTCAGATTTTGGAGTCCAAGAGATTAAGAACCTCCAAGATCAGTCAGATCCATTCAAACAGGAACAGGGTGCCTTTCAGGATCAGGTACAGGGTAGCAATCTTCCAATGCAAGCCATTCCGGAAGAAGTCGAAGGCCTGCACGGCGTGTTCATAGCCGGACCATCGTGAGGACGTTCACCAAAACCAGCAAAGGACTCCGAGATTCTCTACATGCTATTTCAACAACCACGCAGGTACTCGAAGCCTACGTGATTAAATTGAGCCCCTGTGATTAATCTCCACGCCTACGGATTCCTATCTCTCTTATGCTCACTTACAGTACGTTCGCATGTGCTGGCAGGCTGGGTAATTGAATAAAATGCGGAAACGATGGAGAGTGAGACCGGTTGCGTCCGTCTCACATGAGAGTACACGCTGCAGATCGCTTGATTTGTTTTGTTTGATAGCTTTTGGTTCTCAAGCTTGTTGAAAATCGTGTGCGGTGAGTGAAGTTCCCAGCTTTTAAAGGGAAATGAAGATAGCATAGACGAGGACGGCATGTTTTTTCCTTGACGAGAAACTCTGCGACGCCAGTGGCGAACACCGCGACCCAAAATCCTAAAAATAAAAGCAAAAGTTTAGTACCCTTGCACTCTGTGAAGAAGGATGACCTGCATAGCAGCATGCCCTCCACGGAGTGCACAAAAGAGACCACGTTTGTTTGTAACAGAGCATACTTTCTAGCCACTTACCTGAATGAAATGTGTAAAACACACGAGGAGTATTTTACAGGACAAACATAGAGCTACCTCTTTCCCTCCCTCGTCCCAAGTATCTTACTGGTTGTGTAACGCGCCCACCCAATCCACTCTACCACAGATGACACCGGACCGGACGCATTGGCCTGTTGGACGGCTACGTTGAGCCTAACGCCAACGCAACAGACATGCCATCAGTAAGAGTGTGAAACCTGTATCCGCGGGGGCCCGCCACCTCTACGCCCTCCTCTCCCAACCCGTACACGCATAAATCGGAGACCGGTTATGAGCGAGTGCTTCGAAGTGAAAGATACTGCCTAACTTGTCGCTCTGATAGCCCTTTAAGCTAAACGAGTGATATTGGTCCATGTCGGCGTTCCAAGCGGGCCAGCTGCTGTTCATTCGGGAGGGACTCGCAGCTACACAACGAGTTGGAACGTCGGTCGACAACGGCGGCGGCAACGGCTTTCCGTGGGTTGCGCGTCTATTCACGCTTGTGTGAGGGGTGATGCTTCTTAAGTTTCCGCTCTTTTTCTTCTAAACGAGACATGTTGTCCGTACTATAACAAAAGGGCTTCAACCTCTATACTAGTGGACACACGTGGATGTCGATTGCGCTGCCCAGTCGTAGGCATCTCATTGTCTGTGCAACACACCAACCCACGCCCAAACCGCTAAAAGGAGGAGGACAGCTGACTGGGCGCAGACAGACACGAGATGGCTACGCTTAAGCCTAGCACAACCCCAACGGATATGTAATCAGTAGCGGCATTAAGCCCTGCTGTGCATGTATGCTCCCTCCTTTCCCCCAACCCGTGTACGCCTAAACGGCAACAGGAATAGGCACCTAATAAGGCGTGAATTACACTGGCGATTGGCGAGAGAAAGCCGACAAAGGTCTACTATTATTCTTCCGCCAGTATAACTAAGACCTTCTGGACAACGAAGGGCGCCGACGCGACAATTTTGCTCGGCATGGCTTTCACGCTAAGATAAAATACTGTGCTCACGCCCGCGTTTAAACACGGCAAGTTGATTTCATCTGGCAAGGGCGCGAAGCTTGTGGGCGAGGTGGAATATGAAGCAGAAACGACCGCGGCTAGATTCTCGGCGGCGGCGGTGGTGGCGGCTTACGATCGTCTTAGGCATTCGCGCTGGTGTTGATTCTCCGGATTCATCGAATAAAGGCGCTACGGCCACCGTCAGCCGACTGCGCAACGTTTGAAACAGTTAACCAGGGTGGCGAGGGGATCAATCGTTGGGATCACCGCTGTGAAAGAGCGGTCGGCGGTGGCGAGAAGTAGCCACGGAGCTGCGCCGAGTAAATCTGCTTTACCGGAATTAGAACTGTGGGGGTGAGACATGTACCTCTTTGCAGTAAAAACTAGGTGAAAACTGCGTCGGCCAGCCGTCCTAACGCTATTGCTGCAAGTAGCACATTTAGAGAATACACGTGATGTAATTTATAGTATCTGTACGGGGGGATGGGCATAGAGAATATATGTATGTTTCTTTTATTTCAAAATAGGATTCAATTTCGAGTGGTGCCCTGTTTGTGTTTCCCCAGTATTTATTCCATGTCTTTTGCGCGTAGTGAAGATGAGTATTCATAGGGGTTGGTCAATATCCCCATAGCGATCCCCGGTGTACACCCAAGTGCATTGTGGATGCACGACCCCACCAGAGTGGAACTGTGGATTTCCTAAGGATTTTCCTACCCAGATGGCACTGGCTGACGTATGCGGAAGCAGCAAACAAGCATTCAAAAGTCCCCACCAACGAAGCGGAATTCCAACTCTTGCAAAATAAGAACCCACCAAAAAACAACAGTAAAACACAAGACCCGAAGAAAAAGAAACAGTTGAGCTGTCGACGCGTGCCACTTTGTAGCTCTCCATCACAATTCGAATCGCCACCACTAAATGACACGTTTGACTGCAAGCTAGATCTAACAGTTGTGCTCAGAGCCGTACTTGCTGCAGGAACTGCCCTATGGCAAGAGCATGCGTTCCTACAACATGAAGTAAACGTACTCAAAAAACAGCAAAACTGTAAACCCAACCAACCCAGTGAGGCCATGCACCATCTTTATGAGCTTCCTCACATTCATAACCATCTGCCTGCTTGTGTCTACTGCATGACGAAGGCCCATGCCATACATCTCCAGCCACGTTTATTGATATACGGGAGTTTCAAATTCCTTTGGGAGGATCCATGTGCCCATGGATCCTCCCAATTTCACCTCACATAAAACCTCCCAATTGAAGGTGTTCCACGCGGCGCTGATGCGACGAGCAAACTACGAGTGCAGCTCTATGTTGGCAAAAAATATAGCTTTCGCAGTGCTTCCAGAGGTGATGAAGAGTCAAGGCCTTTATCCGAAGTATCGCTCTGATGAGGTAGAAGACAGCAGTAGTTTGTGTGTGTGGCAAGGCTTCCACGAGGAGCAAATTTATTAAGAAGATGAGAACGTAGACCATGGACAATCGCCATTAGTGGGCATGCTCTAGAAGAAAGAAGAAGAGGAAGAGTCAATGGTGGGCTGCTGACGGTGGAGTGAAATTAGCGGAGCAAGGCTTCTTAGGGCTGCCCGCAATCTACATGATGTCCGGTGCAATGGCTCTTAATTTATTTGTTGAACCCTTCGCCTTCCTTATCGTGCAGTTCTCAAGAGTATCCCTTGGCTGCAAACCTGCAGCCCTCGAGCCGCATGCGGCCCGAGGGCGGCATGCTTTCAGCACATTGTTGAAATCCCTACCCCTGCCCCTAACACTTCCTATCTGAAGGCCAACATGGCAGTTTTGACAAAAATGGGGTTACACGAGAGACAACACCAGAAAATTATTCGCTTCCTGTGGGCATTGTCCCTCATCTTTACAGTTCACCTCAACCTGAGAAGGGAATCCGACATT
The DNA here is from genome assembly GCF_048455015.1 of Haemaphysalis longicornis. Classification (NCBI taxonomy): domain Eukaryota; kingdom Metazoa; phylum Arthropoda; class Arachnida; order Ixodida; family Ixodidae; genus Haemaphysalis; species Haemaphysalis longicornis. Next base: position 785,745 of record NW_027526282.1, on the reverse strand, counting down.
TGACCTCAGGATTGTTGTGTGGTTATCTTAGTTTGATTTATTCATTACGAGGTTTGCAGAATTTCCGTCTTTTCTTTCAAAACAAGCCCTTGTGCAGACCAAGAATAGCTACACAGTTATTGTCATATTGTTAATTCACTGAAAGTTTTCGCTTTGTCTGCAAACCCCCTTTCCGCCCGCCCGAGTTTTCATCCGGGACTCCACAGTGTCAGCTTCATGCCCCCGGCCGTGCACCTCAAAAGGTTGCGCAGACCGCTGTTTTACACGATTGTTTCGAACACAAATTTGCGCGAAAGCGAATGTATAGACTTGCGGTAGCAGACGTTTGCTTGCTCATAACAACGAATAAAGGGTAGCTTGTTATGCTTAACCATCTAACGCTACCCCGTAACAAAGTCAATCTCCGCATCCATTGCGGGCACTTACTAATAATTACCATGCAAGGTTATCGCAACATTTCAGGGAACATTCGACGAAAGGGGCCTTTTCTCCTGAGTACAGAACTCTACGAGGGGTTCCTTAATCCATGGAGGAGAGATTTGCAACAATTTGCCTTGTTTTAGCCGGACTAAAGCCACAAAGTACTTGTCTGGTTTTTATTCTAAGACTGCCTTCACGTTTGGTTCCAATGTTCACCACTTGCCTTCGTAGTGTCTTCGTTCGATAGCCGGATCTGCATCTCCTCCTCGATCATACCCGCGTCTTCAGCTCAGGCTTGCTTGCAGTTTCTGTTCTTGACAAACACAACTCACCCTACCCTGGGAGCACAAGCAGCGTACAGGAAGCCTATCTTTAAACAAGAATCCTATGTTGATTTTGTAGCGCACGTTCACGCCAATAACGCACAGGCACAGATTTTTTTTAGGTCATGACATCACACTTTTCGTTCATAAGCACACACGAGTTCACTACGGTTACCACGTGGCCACCATAGCCATAAACAATTATCCTTTTAGATCTGTTAGTTGCCAGGAAACACTTGAAGTAGAGCACCGTTACGGACGTGGGTTATTCGACTGAAATTTCCCTTTTCTTCATTTTCCAGAGATGTATACGGCTAGGTACCAACCAAACCTGCGCCCCCCGTCAGATCAGCGTCGAATACGACCGTTTCGCTGCAGAGAAAAGTAAAGCGCAATTGAGCTCTTAATACAAGATATGAATCTAAAATAGAGTACACTCAATTTGGCTACCAAAACACTTTGTCATTAGGCCTAGTTTTGTTTACTTCTCATTGTAAGTTCACATTGGCGTTGCAAACGTGGGAATGTTGGCATCGGCTGTCAATTCATGGGCAACAACGGAGGCGGTATGCTTACATAAAACTGCTGTAACTCTTGTGTTATCGAAATTGTCTTGAAACACACTATATCAATCTTGACCTCCGGGATTTTTATGTTTTACGCCTACTTCAATTTATTTATCAAAGTTAGTTGATTCGCAGTGAGTTTGTAAATGGTGCAGAATCCCCATTTGCTCAAAATATGGCCGCGTGCAGACGAATAATAGCTACAGGAAACTGAAACTTGTTTTATCACAATTTTGCCGACCCAAACGGTATGAGAATTCCGCAAGCCAATAGGACTACCCTAACGTTACGCCGAGTTTCGTCTACTTTTGCTAATCTCATATTTTTAGTAAAACTGTAAATATAAACTTTACGTTTTTTTTCATTATATCAAATTCTCTGGTGGAAAACCAACAGCCCAATGTTTCTCCGCTCGAATAGAATACCGGTCTGTCAATGTTTTACTAATCTAACTATGAATCAATCAAGCAATCAATAATACTTTATTCCAGTTTTCTGCTACAGGGTAACAAAAAACTGAGGGTGACAAGAATAAAGCCATCATAAAGACCACTTGACAAGCCTCGCCACCCCTGGAACTCACGACAGTGGCCCTGTACAAGTAGGAACAGAAAATAAAAACACGAATTTATGCACATAAATGAAAAGCCACACTTGTGCAAAAGCTCATGTAAAAAACATACATATGCAAAATGTATACAAAGGTTCATACATAAATACATACATACATACATACAATGGTACATATATATATATATATATATATATATATATATATATATATATATATATATATATATATATATATATATATATATATATATATATATACATGTTGAGACCCGAAGACGACGAAGGCAGGACTAGGGGCAGGGAAAGAAGAGAAGGTTGAGGAACAAAATAAAAGGATGGTTCCCAAGTGATCAGCCTCGGATCATTACATTGGCGCAGTCGACAGGATTCTAAAGACGGACACTGTGGATGACTCTGCATGCCACGCGGAACTCACAAGGCAAGTTTTACTTCTCGTCATGCCAAGTCGACGACGAAGTGCCGTACGACTTGCCCGAGTGCATCACAACACCACAACTGTGTGACTGGGTTGCAAAGAAGTCTGGCCAGACAACCGAGGACCTGACTACCCAGTCTTCTCTCAAGCTCAGGGTGAAGCTGTCCGAGTTCCAGGAATAATTCATGGAGCCAACCATGAGGTCGTCAGGGTACACGAACACGACCCCGAGCGTTAACGTTACCACCATGGACCCAGGCCTTCTTCTGATTCTGCAAGAGAAACGACGGCAGCAGAGAGGCAACAACAGCTCATGGAGACCCTCATCGCTACGGTCCAAGCTCAACAAAAACAGCGCACAGAAATGGTGAAGCCGGATCCGTTTGACGGAGAGAGTTCAAGTCCTGAAGATTTGATTCGTTCTTATGAATGCGCATCCGAGAAGAACTCCTGGCACGAAGCTATCGACCGAGTTGAAAACATGCGGTTGTTTTTGACAGGACTTGCAAAGAAGTGGTATGAGCTGCGCTTCTCCACACACGCGTCAGACAGCTGGGACAGCTGGAAGGCAAGCTTTCTCGCAGCGTTCAAAGACAACCCTGTGGAAAGGTGGGACCGTGCAGTTTTCTATAACTTCCGATCAGGCAAACCCTTGGAGTATTTTTACGAGAAAAGACGCCTACTGAAAATGGCTCATTCTAATCTCCTGGAGTCTTCATCTGTGCCACTGATTATTCACGGGTTGCCTAAGGATCTTCAGAAGCAGGTGCAGCTTAAGTCCCCAAAGACAATCGAGGAACTTTTGGATTGTTCTCAAGGCTTGTGCATAGACGCTCCTCCGTGAATGCAGGGTACGCGACGTTTTAATTTCGAAACCGGGAAAGCATCATAGAAGTCTGGAACTTCCTAAGTGTCATCGGGTACAAAAAGAAATTGGTACCGAGGGCTTGGTGCCATTAACCTTGCATCCCCCTGCAGTGGCAATATAACCTCGGATGAGTCCCGTCAAGTCGAAGCACATTGTAGCGCTGAAGTAACCCAGCAAAAACTAATACATGAGGGTGATCAGTCCCACCCGACGACAAAAAATGAGACTGTTTACTTCACCACATTAAATCTTATTTTCATAACTTTGGGAGTTAACGGCACCGACTTCGCAGCACTACTTGATAGTGGAACTTGCGTGTCCGTTATAAACAAGTAACTTGTGTCTGAAAAAGATATTCGTAAAGGGAGACCAGTACAAATACAAGGCTTTGTCGGAAGGAGACAACTTTAAAATTAGTGGATAAAAGCCAAGGTGACGTACCAAGGTTAAAGCACACCGATCGACGCCTTAGTTGTTAATGAGTGCGAATACCAATTTTTACTCTCAAGACCTGATATGATAAGACTTAAAATAACCGATACTGGAATGATAATGTGTGCGTTGGCACGGAGGCCTCTAGTTCCCTGAGCACAACAAACGGACTTGTTCGGTTTGAGGAGGACGTTCGCCTCAAGTTTCCAGAGCTCGTTTGCGTCGGAACATACCCGCCAGCAACAACAAAATTCTCTGTTCCTTTCAAGCTTGCTGATGTAACACGCATTAGACGAAAGCCTTACAAAATGTACTGTGAAAGAAGAATTTGGCTAAAGAAAGAACATCAGAACATGCTGGAAGCTGAAACTAAAACGCCCGTCAGTCTCTAAATTTGCTTCGCCCATTACATTAGCATTACAGGAAGATGGCTCATTTCGTTTTTGCACAGATTGCAGGATTCTCAACCGACAAACTGACCTTTTCCCATTTCCGATGCCACGAATAGACAAAATCATTGAAGAGACGGGAGGCTGCCAGGTCTTCTCACGCATAGACTTGTTCAAGAGATTTTGGCAGATTCCTCTCGAGGAGGAGTACAAACAGTACACTGCTTTTGTCACACCCTTCGACGTGTACGAATACAACCGACTACCTTTCGGGTGGAAGAACAGCCCCACCTGGTTTCAGAAGATGATGAATGGGGTGTTGAAACCATTTGTGGACCTATTTTTAATGTTTATGTTGATGATATTATAGTGTACTCTAAGGATGACAGCTCACATGCGGAACATTTGATCGCTGTCTTGACCGTCCTGAGTGCAGCCAAGCTGAAAGTATACATTAAAAAAATTGATTTCTTTAAGCCGAAAATCACATTTCTCGGGCGCGTGCTGGATGGCTTCCCTAAAAGCACAAAAGAGGAGTCCGTTGCACGGGTACGAAATATGAAGCGACCTGAAAAGATACACGCAGTGCGAGTTTTTCTCGGTCTGGCAGGACACTTCCGGAGCTTCATTCCGGGTTTCGCTGCTCGTGCTAAACCACTAACAAGCCTGCTTCAAAAGGGTACGGCTTTCCAGTGGACAGAAGAGTGCGAAAAATCGTACCACGACTTAGTGTCAGCCTTTTCATCCGACCCCGTTCTCACGCTGCCAGACTTCTCACTTCCTTCTCAGCTAACAACGAACGCTTCTCACTATGGTGCAGACGCCGTTCTAGACCAACGCGGACATTCAGCTACAAACGATCGAATCCTACACGTGGTTGGGTACTACTCGTATACGTTCCACAAGTCTGAAGAGAACTACTGTACAAAAGAGAAAGAGGCTCTGTCTGTTGTGCTAGCGGTGAGGTATTTTCGATCGTACCTCGAGGGCAAGAAGTTCAAGCTTGTTACTGACCACCAGTCCCTTACATATCTCCTGCATGACAGTCAACCTAAAGGACGCGTATATCGTTGGATCAGCGAATTGCAGCAGTTCATTTCGACGTATTGCCCCGATCCGGGCTGTTGCTTTCAGATGCTGATGCCCTTACCCTTTTCCTATTGACATAAGCTGCAAGCCTGGTGAAGAGTAAATGCACTGATTGGTCTGAGGTTGTGGGAAGGAACAGAAGAACTACAGTGTGTAGATGGCCGGTTTCACGTTCCACTTACACTGGTCAGAAACGTTTTGGAGCTCTACCGCGACAGTCCAGAGTCAGGAGGTCACGACGGCTTCTGGCGAACCTAATACAAGATCAGGAAGAGGTTCACGTGGCCACACATGAAAAGAGATGTAATCGTATACGTCCGCTCTTGTCACTCATGCCAGATCAACAAGGCCAAATGCAAACAGAAAATGGATGCAATGACTTTGCCAGCCCATTAAAAAATACCATTTGAGACAGTACATCTCGATTTTGTGGAGCTCAAAAAGAAGGGTGAAGGGATAAGAAGGACACAGTCTTCCTTGTTGTGTATTGATGAATGCTCCAGGATAGTGGCTGCAAAACCAGGAAAGAAGAACGCAAATACTGTAATAGCGCTTTTGAACAGAGAGATGTTTAATAGTGCAAACTCCGTTGTGTCTGACAATGGACTTGCTTTCAGGAGCCGAGCAATTATACGCTGGGCGAAAAGCAGAGGCATTACACTCAAGTTGGCAGCCCCATATCACCCGGCGGCTAATGGTCTTGCAGAACGGGCGTTAAGAGATATTAAACAGTACATTCACTTCTACCATAACTTTCCCGGGGGTTGGAAGTGCTGTCTGGACGCGGCGGTCACGCATCACAACCGGTCGCACACAAGTGCGCTGGGGTGCAGCCCTCAGTATGCAGCCTTTGGTAAGCCATCATACCTGCACGCTGACGAGATTCTTGGTCTGACGACAAGGCTTAAATTTCAAGAAACGAAAAGGACAGTCGAGAGTGAAATGAAGTACAGGGAGACGATGAAACATTTCATCGACAGGCACCACAACACTAGTATTCCGGCTATTTCTCCAGCCGATTTGGTCATGGTGCGAAAAGAATGTGCCAACTTAAAAACCAGACCTATCGGGCCCTTCGGAGTCATAAAGACAGCATCTACCAATAGCGTTTTGAAGACCATGTGGTACATGACGGCTAACGGGACTGTGGAAGTCGCGGCCATAAGCAACGTGGTTCCTACACGCAAAGGAAGGACGAAAACAGGGCCCCGGAGAGTGTGGAGAGTCGAAGACGACGAAGTCAGGACTAGGGGCAGGGGAACAAGAGACGGTTGAGGAACAGAATAAAATGATTGTTCCCGAGTGAACTGCTTTGGATCATTGCAATATATACATGAGCCTGAATTAAAAAAAATTCTTTTCGGAGCGCAGCAAAAGACATACCAGGAAGTTTTTCATGTAATGGACTATTAAGGAGTTCTGGCAAAATATATTTAAACATAGCAAAACCGTTGTTTGTTCTACACTGCGGAAGTCTAAAAGTAGTGGTTGTTCTGGTCGCATATGGCGTTTTGTAGGGATCAAGCGCAGTAATTTTATTAAGAAATGGATCATTGCTTTGTATTGTTTTCTTTAAAAAATTCGCACATTTGTAGCCAAACATTCTGTTCATGGGGATAATTTTATGTTGCGTGTAAAAAGTAGCAGTCGGAGCATCGTATTTACGTTATAAATAGCCCGGAGAGCTTTTTTTTTGCAAAATTTTAAGTTTTTGAATAATTGTTATAGTGGTGTTTAAACAAACAAGAAAACAATAGCTTAAATAGGAATAAAATAATGCATAGTGAAGGGTGAGTTTAGTTTTAACTGGAAGAATATGCCTGTTATGCCAGAGAATACCGACAAATCTAGAAAGCGTGATGCCAGTTTTACTAATATGGGCATCCCAGGACAGCGTTGGCGTAAAGACTATACCTAGTGATGTAAATGACTCTACAAACTGAATAACTGTGCTAGAAAATATTAGTGGGTCCAGACATGGTATTGACATGCCTTTCGCGTGAAATGTCATAGCCCTAGTTTTTTCTTTGTTTATGCTCAATGAATTTACGCGGGACCACTGATCCAATAGGTGTAAGACTTTGTTTGCTGTGGTAATTATTTGTGCGATATCGTTAGAGGAGAAGAATAGGCCGGTATCGTCCGCATAAATAATGAATTTTGTTAGATTGCTTACTTTACATATGTCATTTATATAGACATTCAGTAAAACAGGCCCAAGTAGACTGCCTTGGAGTACACCATATTTGATGTGAACAGGATCAGAAGAGCAGTAGTTAATTGTCACATATTGAAATCGAGAGCCCAGATATGATTTATTAAGATTAAGAGCAAGTCCGCGAACGCCATGATCTTCGAAGTTAGCAAAAATAGCGTAGTGATTCAACGTATAAAAACCTTTGCAAAATCGATAAATACACGCAGGGTTAGTAGACGCAGTTCAAATATATGTAGTACATATCCTTTCTGGTCAAATAAGGCATGTTCGGTTGATCTATATTCAGTAAACCCATACTAGAAGTCGTTTAATACAGACCGTTTTCGAAAAACGTTTTGGAGACGGGATGAATTATTCGTTCCGAGCCTTTGGAGAAAAATGGGAGAATGTATATTGGCCAGTACTTTATTAGGTTATCCTTGTCGCCTTTTTTGTAGATTACCGCCACTCGCGCTACCTGTTTATCGAAAGGAAACTCTGCTGTAGTGAGCGCGGTATTATATGTGTACGTTAATCAGAGCGTTATTCTGGGTAGAACGTACTTAACCGGTTTACTCTGGATGTTGCACGAATCAAGTGATGTGGTATTCTTTAATGTTTGGCAAACGGCGAAGACTTCCTTTTCATCGGTTGGCTCCAGGAACATTGAGTCGATTAACTTTGTTTCCAAGAACCGAAAAATTCCCTTACTATAATCACTACGAGAAAATTCAGAAAAGAATTTGTTATATGTTGTGGGCAGGATGGACCCTATCAGCCATTGCCATCAATAGTAATGCTTGTTATGTTTTTTATATGTTGGGTAGTCCTATTCAGAAGATTATTTACACGTCCCTATTTTTCTTTAGGAGTACCTGACAGTTGTTGATCAAATAAATGATTATAATATGCTACCCTGGCAGACCTAAGTTCCGTATTTACGCGATTTCGCATAGATTTATAGCGGTTGAATAACTCTTGCTGCTTAGTTTTAATGAAGGCTGCGAAGAGCTTGTGCTTTTTTTTAACAAGCATAATGAGCCTAGGCGTCATCCACGGCTTGCGCGCTTTCTTGGACGACCTTATATCAATAAAAGGAAAACTATTGGGGTATATAGGCAAAAACAGCTCAAGAAGCACAGCCTATGCCCGATCAGCTGTAGCTTCGTTCAGAACAGGGGTCCAGTCAATCGCAACAATGCGATCCCAAAATGTTTCACGCCGACTCGGGTAAACAATTTTCGCCGTACTTGTGCAGTACGCTGAAGTGCAAGCTCTTTTTCAATGCACAAAAAACAGGTAAATGATCGCTTATGTCAACGGCGATGCAAACGGAGTGGCATAAAGTATTGTTATTTTTAATTATTAAATCGAGGACCGAGGACGAAGTTGATGTGATGCCTGTTGGTTTAATAATTACGTTTCGAAACTTCGCACTTTGAATAGAAACCGACATTTGTTGCTGTGCAGAGCTGGTTGTGCCCATACCTATGTTGAAATCTCATGCTATACCCGATAGAGAATGTTCAGATAAGAAAGTTATTTCGCGTTTGAAGGTGGCAAAGAAATTGTTCAAACTGCCTTTGGCTGCGCGATAAACGACACAAAAAACATTACGACCAGATTGTGCAATAAGTAATTCTATATTGTCATTGCTCAGACTGTGCGTAGATAACAATTTACATGTAAGCCTTTCGTTTACTAGCATGGCATGCTTGTGCGCTTGTGCGGTCGATTAAGAAAAAATGCTTTGTATCCAGGCATGCAAATGACGTAACCATCAGAGCGATACCAAGTTTCAGTAAGAAAGATCACATCAAAGGAACCGCTTAAGCTATCAAGAATGCTTGATAAACTGTCACCTTTGTTAATGGCAGACTGCATGTTGAAAGGTATTACACGAACACACGTCTTTTTTATTTTCCCAATTTATGCATTAAATTCCAAAGGTGTGCGAACGGGGATGTCGTTCATTTACCGGTTGGCGGTTGTTTCACCGTACCCGAAGCCCATTACGTCATCTTCAGCAGGTCATCATGCGAGTAGATTCGAATAATGTCAGAATCGGCGGTCTTCCGAGCTAGGACAGCACCGTTTTTCGTCTACACATGCTTCCAGAAAACCTGCCTTTTTTTTGCTTTCGCGGCCCCAAGAACCTTTTTGTTGCTCGGGGTCAGGTGCTCGTTTATGTAGATGGATGCTTGGCTTTCGAGTCCTACGTTTTCGTTTGTGATTCGCGTCTTTTTTGCTTTTTCGTCGCGCTTCATCTGGCACTTGAAGTACAACGATGTTGCTCTTGCCAGAGTGGCGTGTTTGGCTCATCGTCACTCTTCGAAAATTAGCTCATACTTTACTAAAAGGTACTCAGACTAGCCATCCTTCAAAAACACGTTCGTGTCCATAATCTCGGGAAACTAGCCGGAATTTCTGCAGCAATGATACGCACCTAAAGTTACGCATCGTGTTTTGTAGTGTTTTCTTTCAAATTCACGTATTCCTCGACTCGTATTCGACAATGCTTTCCTTGAGAACTCTGAAATACGCTGTTGCTTCATTCTTGGTGAATGGAAGTGGTATACCGACAATACGCTAGTAGGTTTAGTGCTAGAGATATAGCTTGTTTTTATAATATGTACAGTGCTCACGGATTGAAACGCTACACTGCGAGCGCGTGGCCTGCGGTACATGCAGCGCCGCCCGTGGATGCCCGTGGAAGCTAGGTGTTGCATTGTGGTATACCACGAGGGTGAGAGCATTTTCACCGTAGGCTTTCTGATTCCGGTTGCCAATAAGTGGGGCTGTGGTTCCACGCAGCGACAGCGCTGCGCTGCGAGCCTGGAGCGCGTTTGTGCGCCGGTGGTAGCCGGCCGTCCGTCCGCGCAGCCAATTTCGCAACATCGTCTGCTCGTGGGCTCTTCTTACGCGTGCCCTTCCGACGCGACGCAGATAATGCACGTGTAAGGCACGGTCACGCTTATCTGAATAAAGCGACCGTCTGCACGAAGGAAGAGCCAACTTTATTCCATGATATAAACTTAAAAAAGAGGAGAGCCGACGAAGTACTAATGCACTGCACCACACGCGAACGCGCCTGTACAGGCGTCTTTCCTTTTTTTTACTTTTCATTCTGGAATAAATTTAGCTGTTCCTTTGTACAGGAGTTTTTTTTTATTCAAATAAGTGTGGCTGTGTATTACATGAACATTACTGTGCCGCATTGGAAGGGCACGCGTAACAAGAGCACGCGCACACGATGTCGCAAAATCGGCTGCGCGCACAGCCAGGCTACTGCCGTCAGCGTACAAACGCGTTCCAGTGCTCCAGGCTCGCAGCGGCCCGCTGTCGCTGCGGAGAACCACAGTCCCTCGCATTGGCAACCGGAAGCAGTGAGCCTACGGTCAACACGCTCTCATCCTCGCGGTATACCGCAATGCAACACCTAGCTTCCACGTGCGTGCACGGGTGGCGCTGCATGTACCGGCGGCCACGCTCTCGCAGTGTCGAGTTTCAATACGTGAGCACTGTACACTAGTGGGGTACGTTTGTTCGTTGTCTGCATTTAAAACTTTGGTAAGTTAGAGCGCAGGGCGCCAGGCCCATCCTCGAATAACATTGCTCCTTGTGTTTGAATTTTTAATAATTGCATAGTACTTTTTTCGTAACTGAAGATGTACAAAAGACACTAATACATATCAAATACACTGTCTTCATCATGAAACAAATATTGATTGCTAGTATTATTCCACTGCTACACTTTTGTGCTTTTCTGAGGTTTATTCACAAATGTGCAACAACTAATAGCCTGCACATAGAATGTCTGATGCCGACACCGTGCTCAGTATCATCAAATGGAAAATGTCTTGATATTTATTTTCCTCCAGGCTTTGCGTCGGTAGACTTCCTCAATTGTTTTATTTCGCGTCGTTGCTTTTCACAAAGTTATAACAGTGTCGGTTCGAGATTTACTTGTCACTGCTAAAACGTTGTCCACAATTTTTTATGGCATGGAGGGCCGGTCCTATTTTTGGCTGTATTACCTTCCATTATTACTGTTATTACCACTCTACGCTTGTGTTGTGTTCAGGTGTTGTATTGAGTTCTAAATAATAAAAGTGGCATGGATATGCAATGTAGATAATAAATACAACAATGCTCATTGGGAGCTGTAGGTAATAGGCTGTCCTATAATTAGATAGTCATTACTTTCTCTTGGCAGGCACCATGTCGAACACCACAACACTCATTCGAGGTTTTTTCTCACTTCTGTAGGAATATCTGTACACATACCTTGTGTCCTGGCATTAGGATTCCTGCCTCTAATGCTGTTTGACTGTAATTGGGCAGGCATGAAGCACGTTTAAATTTTATCATCAGTGTTTGCTTGACGTCTCCCGAAGCTTTCTATTCCCCATTCTTCTGCGAATCCGCCAGGCAGCTCCCGCCAGCTTTCCTTGCTTCCAGGGTTCAGCCCTTCCCCAGTTGAAGTATCGTTTATTGGGGTATCTGCACCAAATCGTTGGAGGTGACCGAATCCTATGATGGAACAGATCTTAAGGTGTATTGTGCCGTTAATGCGACAGGATAGAATAGTACGATGACATGTGTGACAGGTTTTATGCGTCGCGGAGAGGCATGGTTTTACCCGCCGCGGTAGCTTAGTGGCTAAGGCATTGTGCTGCTGTACAGAAGGGGGGAGTTCTATTCGCGGATGCGGCGGCAGATTTTGTAGTGTCTGTGTGCAAGAGATTTAGGCACACATTAAAGATCCACAGATGGTGAAATTCAATCCGGATCCCTTCAATACGGCGCACCTCATCACCTGCTTGGCGTCGGTCCGTTAAACCTTACAGTCAATCAAGACATGATGCTGGTATTTTCTTGGGTATTCCTTGGCTATTTCTGAGCAGTTACAAGCAACACATACATTTAACAGCTTTATTTTTTGCCACATATCTACTAAAATCTATTGTAAAATTGACATTTCAAATGGTTTATTCAGGAAGGTAATGGCCCACTACAAGATACAATTTGCCAATATCGGCCCCTAATCCAAAACACCAAAGCGTCACCATCTTGCTTTAGACCAATGCTTCGGTTCTGAAGGGCTGTGACGCTGACAGAAACATAGTGCGCTGAAACTGTTTTCAGTTTATAAGCAAAAAAACCTCGAAACGTCACCTTCGCCTTAAAAGGACATCCCTAGAAAGACAGAGAGGTTACCCCATTTAGTACCACGGAAAGCCTTGCAAGTTTTGTTCGACAATATTCTCCATGACACACAAAACACAGATATTCTTACATACTGTCATTATCTGTACAGAAACATTTTTTGCAACAATAAACAACGTACACCAAAAAAGACTGCTTCACCTAAACATAGAATACATTGACCTCGTATCTGCTCACTTCGGCGAAAATAACATCGAAAAACAATAGCCTTCTGCCGCCCTTCGCGCGTAAACACCTGTCTTCTTCTTTCTGCCCACCTCTCACGATCTTCCGTTCGGGTATCGTTCCTCCAACGATAAACATGATGGAAGTTTGCTCATTTAAACTTACCAAAACCTAGTTTGGGTCATCATCATCATTGTAATCATCATCATCACCACCACCAAAATCATCATCATCGTCGTCATCATCATCCTTCTCAGGTCCACTGCAACCAAAGGCCTCTCCTATTGACCTCCAACCGCTCCTGTCCTGCGCCAATCGAGTTCACTGTTTACCCTCGAAGTTCCCCATTTCATACACCCATCGCGTTATCGGCCTTCCCCTTCTAAACCCTTCTCTTGCTATCCACTCTGTTACCCCAAGTGTCCACCGGTTGCCGGTTCGTCCCACTACATGGCCAGTCAAAGCCCATTGCTTTTTTTATTTCAACTACGATATCGGCAACTGTAGTTTGTCCTCTGATCCAAGTAGCTTGTTTCTTGTCCCTGAGTGTTATTCCTAACATTATTCCTTCTAGGGCCCGTTTAGCCGACCTAAGCCATCAGCACTTTAGTATGGCGCGAAGTTTAAGCTCTTTACATCAATACTGGCAGTATGCACTGGTTGTAGATTTTTTCTTTTGAGTGATAGAAGTAGCTTATGTGTCATTACTCGTTCAAGAACCTTCCACTGTGGAGAACCTTCCAGAACCTTCAATGTTCGAGAACCTTCTATTCTGTTGGGATGCGTGTGGGAAGAGGTGCGCGAATTCTCACATTTTCTCCAGGACATTTTCAATGTAAGTTCTTATTCATTCGCAGTCCTCTTTTACCATGTTCTAGAGCATGTTTGTGCAAAATTTGGACCTCGTAGCAGCAACAGTTTTAAAGTTATAAACGTTTTTCTTTTCCGTCCGGGTCGCAGAGGAGGGCGCATTTGAGGCACAGCATGCAAAACAGATCTAGCTAACTTCCGCGACAACGGGACTCTTTAAAGACCATACTGGCTTTATCGCGTTGCTATTTAACAGTCTATCTTGTGAAATCCGCTCGCCAGGCGCTTTTTTGGTAATGCCACAGCCAATGCCGCAATGTATATAAAAATTCGCCGCACATTCGAGAATGGTCCACTAATGGCGGTGCGGAGCTGCGCGAGCTGACCATCAAACTAGCCAGCTCAACGTGAGCTGAGAAGCCCACCTTCTCTTGGCCAGTTTCTGTTTGACAATCGCAGCTTTCAACTAGCCATTCTTTTCTAGCTATACACTTGGCATAGCACTATCGTATCTGTCCAACGGCCAAACGTCAGTGTATCCCATCAGTAAGCCTGCATCGCAGCTTACTTTTTCAGAACCGCGCGTGTAAAAAAAAGCGAAACCGCAAATGCTGGCTAAGTATCATTACGGCCGTGCGTAACAATGTTGTAGACAGGAAACTCGTCTCACTCTCTCGCTCTTTTTTGTCTGGCTCTAGGTATCGCAGACATGTAGGTATGGAGTGCTGCCTGCTCCGGAGGTAACCATCTCGTGTACCTGCGGGGCTGCACTAGGAAGGTTCAACCATGCTAGGAAGGCTCCTAGAGACACAAACAGCACTCCCTCACCAGACAATAATCTGGTGAGGGACTAACCCATCCCATCCCACGACTAACCAACTGAAGTCTCGGCCCTGTGTCCCTAACAGCTGTAGAGCACCTGTCCAAGGCGGCGGCCAGAACAGCGATACAGCAGAGGGTGCTGAGAATCCCTCCGTCCGGACACTCTATCATGGGAACTTGCCCCTGGCAACGTTCAACCATGGATTCTGTCTAGCGACGGAAGCTCAGCAGTACTACTAGGGGAGCTGTCGGACATTAAGTGGGATGCCATAGGGGTAAGCGAAGTAAGGACGGGAGAAGGCTTCACGGAGCTTACTAGCAGGCATATTCTGTACTACCGAATACCCCGATTGAAGAAAGAACACGGCGTTAGATTTTTATTCCACAGAGAATTAGCAGGAAGCGTGGAGGCCTTTTTCAGCATTACCGAGAAAGTCGCAACTTTTGTAATCAACCTAAACAAGCGATACAAGTTAAAGGTAGTGCAGGCCTATGCACTAACGCCAACAACCAGCTATGATGATGAAGCCGTAGATATCTTCTATGAGGATGTCGAATGACGAAGATACGCAGACGAAGGCAACAAGCTACCAACAAGAAGATACCAATGACGAAGGCAACAAGCGGTTCACGATCGTGATAGGAGACTTTACGCAAAGGACGGTAAGGAGCAAATGGGAGAAAAGTCAGTGGGAAACTTCGGATTAGACAATCCGAACAGTGAGAGCATTCGTGCTGTTGTGAGTACTGCTCTATTTTTGTTATTTGCTGTAGTGTAAGAAACTTAGTAAGTTCCCTGAATCACATAGAACTCAACACTAGCGCTAATGCAAGCCATTATTTGCCTTTACGCCACCTCGGCCGTGTGCTTTGGCAGCTTCGCTATCCCAGAACTGCAATCTGCGTATGCCCTGTGCAGCCGGTACAGTTGTAAAAAATATGACAAGTTCAGTGCAGAAGAATTATCACGGAATGGAATTTGGTTAATAAGGAATAACGAAATAAAGTAATAAGGATATAGGCCAAATTATATAACGCTTTCCTTAAAACCAAAGCACGGCAAGCACTAGTCCCGCAGTACAAAATCGCAGTCACTCTCAGGCACAGTTTTGCGAATGCCTTTTCTCCCTGTACGTGGCCGGTTCAATTCCCGGGCGCTATCAGTGGTTTTCATTATTTTTAATCTGTTAAGTGGCACGTTTAGGATAATGTGTAAACAAATCATTTTTACGATGTTTTGAAAAGCACATACCTTTGTTATGAAAAATTTCCTTCGAAAGAGCTAGCTTCTTCTTACAGCCACGGCAATTATTTGTGCTTTTTCCTGCAAAGCAGTATATGTCTAACTCCCTGAGTTTTTATTCCGGGGTCATCGATTTACTTGGCGCCGCTCCGGGACTCCTCCTCACCACCGCTCACGCCTCTTTGACAATTATTTTCCCACTGGCCTAAACCGATGCCCCTTTGGCAAGTTGCGCAGTCGGAAGCTAACGGTGGTAGTGTGGTTATCAGATGTTCGTGAAAAATAAACACAAGCACAGATGGGCGTAAGTGATGCACTGACGATTACGACACTCCCTAATATGAAATTTGTGCGCAGTGCGAGCTGCGGTCTTCTCGATCACGGCGCATTTCTGCTGCGTATATAGAAGTGTTCGCGTGACTAGCGAACGTTACACGGCGTGCGCTACTCTGCTACTACCTCGCAGTGCGCCGCCGCCGCCGGTCAGCAACTTGCAAAACGTGTTTGAAACTCCCGCGCAAATGTCAGGTAGTTTGGATTAGCGAAGGATGGTACAGCGTCTGGGAAAAGTGTCAGGGGGAAGACGCTGCTTGGTGGCGACACACGAAACACGTGTAAGGGAAAGGCAGTGAGAGAGATGACACCGTAGCCGCACGTGTCGTACTCTATTTCACCCTTCGCTAGACGCTACTCCCAGTTTTCTTTCTTTCGTCGATGCTCCGTTGGCGCACTCGTTTACGCGGACATAAACAGACGCCGCTCCCGCGAAGCCCAGGTAACGGCTGCCAAAGGGCTTCCCCTTAAAACGACCGAAACCCGCCGTCACCGTTTCCACTCAAATTCACTTCGCCAACTAGCTGCGAATCCCTCCCGGTAGAAAAGAAACTTCCCCAGTTGGAGCGAAGGCTTGAGCCGATATTTCTTTTAGGGCCGAAGCTCCTCTTCCTCGGGCCCTGTCGCGTCTTTCGTGCTGCTGTATACGTGATGGCACATTAATGATGATTGTGGCAGGATCCCCCTAGGGATTGGCCAACCAAAGATTGTCCGAAGAGGACAAAATGTTCAACGCGTTCGTTGCTACCCAACAAAGAGAAGAGGAAGAAGAAGCGGTTGTGGTTCGTCGCCTGCGAGCTCAAGACACGTACCGGGGGTACAGGACACAAGACGCTCTGCAGAAGGCGACGGCCAAGGTGGCACAATGTCCCTCACCGAATTCGCCAACTTACCCATGGAGATTCTCACCGTCCAACACAACCCCTAAATAACCCCCACAAACATCGATGTTGCCGATGGGCTTGTCAACGGAGCGGTGGAAAGCTTGAAGTGTCGAGTCTTTATGTGATGTGCGGGCGAATGTTTCACGGTTTTGTCGATAAGCCATTTTGCTTCACCCCTCTCATCAATGTTCACTTCGTGGAGATGGCAAAATATTTTCCAGCTTGGAAGGCCTCCCGCGCGAATTTTTGCCGAAGTCTTTCATGCCTAAGTAGCGTCATCACCGGTTGCGGTTTATGCGTGCTTGGCTTGAGAATAGAAAAAGGGCGGCGTGCACACACAGCTAGGCTTCATGCCGGTACCGGTGAAATGCCAGTTGTGATGGTATTTAGATGTAGAAATTACATGGCTCAATGCAGTTAGTCGGCTCTCCTCCTCAATCGAGTGCTTGGGGTGTGGGTTGATGCGTTTCACACACATCTTACACACACAGTAAGATGCATACGATGGGGAAGGAGAACGAAGAGCCACATGTTTGCACTCTGGAATAGAGCTTAAGGGCTTCCAGGTTTTAAATCGTTATGGTACGGATGCATGCCGTTCGTTTGGAGTAAGAAAGAATCCAAGCGTTGGCCCGAACACAAGCGCGAGTGGGTGCAAAAACAACGCAACGCTGCTGGCACCGCCGTTAGCGCCTCAAGTAGCGGAGAATCCCTCGCGAATGCACAGTAAATTGACCGGTCGGAACGCCGGCGTGAGCCAATATCACTTCTTCAGAGGGTTGTAATGGGATATTTTCGACGGCGTCTGTCTCTTTTAGGTACGCACACACGACTGGTTCCGGTTTATGGACGCGCAGGTTTGTATCGGAGAATAGTGGGAGGGTGAAGGAGAAGCGTGTACGCGCAGCTATAGGTTTTATGCCCGTACTCATGGATCGCACGTCCGTTGTGCTGGTGGGATATTTAAACGCGGACATTAAACCAACCAATGGGACCTGTCCGCGGTCCTTAGTCGTAGAGAGGATTGGGTTGAGTGTGAGGCTATGTTCAGAATACCGACGCCAAACCCTTATAGTGATTTATGGACGTAAAAAAAGCCATATCACGCAGTTCGGTTGGCTGAGACGTGAAATGACGTCATTCTTTGAAGTTATTACGACAGTTGCGGCAACGGTCTGAACCCGGCCCTACACAAACAATAAAATCCTTACGACGAGGGAGGGACACAGACAGTTCAATGTATATCTACAAGACAAAAGCTTGGATCCGTAAGAGGTTCATTCAGCAAATTGCCTAGGGAATATGCTCCATCGCTAATTACGATAAACGTGTTTTGTTCAGTGGGCACCGTGGACTGCGTCCAGATTTGCAGGTCATCCTTCTTCACGTACAGGAAGGGCACTAATTTTTTTATAACGGGTTTCTTAAAAATGCGACACCATTGTGACACTGTAAGGTCTACTCCATTAGAGGAAATTAAATTGTCACTGACGTACGCAATACTTTATGTACATAGTCTAAGTAGCACAGAAGCCTTGTCGTTGGGGGTTTATCGAGAACATCGGGTAATATTCATGCCGCGGATAGTCCAAGTCTGACTTGGTAAAGAAAGAGGACCCCGAAGAAAGGCGAGGCGGCGTGGTGTGCCATCGCACGAAAGTCTGTATGGTGTGACAGGCGAGTCGGCCGGCAACGCGGAGATACCGACGGCCCACCGATTTACCGACGACGCCGACGGTTGGCCGACGGTCGTCGTTGCGGCTACTGTGACGGCACCTTAAAGAGATACTTAAGTGATTTGTAAACATATAGAATTAGTAGTGCAAATTGCAGGATGGAGTATCTAGGTCGTCTTTCCACCGCTCTTGCCGCGTTTATGCGACACCATTCAGTAGAAAAATCAACTCGAAAATGCTGTCCTTCTTTCTGTATCCTCCTTGCAGATTTCCTATAAATCTTAGTATGATATCAAAACAAGATGGCTCGGTTTGAGTGTGCGACTGTACCGCTAGCCGTCCCTCCAACAGAATTATTCGGCCAAGCGATTGTTCAGCCAGCGGCTGTCGGGTGGTCGCAATTCATTGGATCAGGAGAAACTAAGCCACCGCATGGTTACTCCAGGAATAATGGGCCTTTAGTTTGTTTGTAGATTGTACCCCTAGCCCGCGCGGGAGAAACAAAAAGCAGTAACTTCTGGAGGTGAAGTTGCACAATGGCGGAAGAACGAAAACCCTCCAACGACCCAACGATTAACTGCCGACCGTTATTCACGACATGCCCCCAGCCAGACGACCACATCCAAACCTTACGTGACTCCCGAACACGATGTCAGCCACAGGACGCGACGGGTGTGCGAAATGGGAGAGCCTGCGGCTCAAAAGACGACGACAATGACGACGCGCAGTTCCCGATCGCCAACACGCACAATCCCAGATACGATGCGCTGACGCACCCGAAACTCGAGGAAAGCGGCGTCCGACGTTTAGTTGTCAATTGACGGCTTTGACGCACGTAGTCTCTTTCATCGACACGGGAGACGTCTACTCGGTAATAAGCGGATCATTGGCGTCCAATCTGAAGAACGTTACGACAACAGGGGACGTTCCGCACATACGCACAGCAGAAGGCCATCTGGTAACACCAAGTGGAACGTGCACATCGTGCGTCACCATAATGGCACGACATACCCTGCTGCAATCGTCATTTTGCCTACTTGCTCCTGCGACGTAATTCTATGAATGGACTATTTGACGGACAACGGCACAATACGTGATCTCCAGACCAAGTCGATAACTTTTCTCTCACCCACCGATGTCCAGGTGGGCCAGTATTCTAATTACACTAGGATAAAGCAGGTGTTGAGTTATTTTTTACTTGGAATAACTATTAACTTCACGGTGAAGTTGTACAGAATTCGGAACTCCCGTATGGTCCCATTGCATCGGCTCCTACTGGAAGCTTGCGGTGATGGAAAACTAGTGAAACTCGTGTTTTAGGTGAAGTATTTTGAAAGAAATTCTACCGAGATAGTTGGCTCGAACGACTGCTTACCCATGCAACTGCCTTTAAAACCCACAAATAGGGCTGTGCTGAGGACCCATTCTTTCCCACTAATTTCCCTTACCGGTGGATGGATGGGTTGGCCCGCTTGGACCTCACCTGCGGAAGAAGTTCGTTTCCAGAGCGGCTCAAGTCATTGCGACCCATAAGTTGATGCCATACGCACCCTAATCCTTCATGTCAATAACAGTGATTTCACTCAGCGTACCCATGGGAAGT
This sequence comes from Haemaphysalis longicornis, assembly GCF_048455015.1. Lineage (NCBI taxonomy): Eukaryota > Metazoa > Arthropoda > Arachnida > Ixodida > Ixodidae > Haemaphysalis > Haemaphysalis longicornis. Next base: position 765,687 of record NW_027526282.1, on the reverse strand, counting down.
GTTATCTCCGGAGATGTGGTGGATAACCGTCACTCACAGTTTTGTAATAAATGACTTGGGCTCCTATGGGAATCGTGTGGCTACGAAAAGTGCGAAGAGAAAGTACGCAGTATTCGAATTACCAATAATACAACAAAATTGTTTTAAGAAATACCACTCGCCTGTTTGTATGCTTGGTAGGAAGAACTCGTAAAATTGGTTTTTCGCCACTTGTATGGGCAGCGTTTGTAAAAAAGACAAATCGAATACCTCAGATGGCTCAGTGGTTAGCGAAAAATCAGTCAAAGCGGTAAGTTGGCACAAGTCCTGATTCCCTCTATTGCATGGGTGTTGTGAAAAAAATATTCTAAAGCAAATTTTAGGCTTTTGTTACATCATCATCACAAAATATTATCATCAAAATGAGGCTGGTTCTGGGTGATTCTGGAAGAAGGCCTCGCTCAAAGATTTCCATCCACGGCTATTGACGGCCGAGTCCACCGTTTCCCCACAATTTTTCGTAGCTCAATACCCCATCGAGTCGTCGGGCGACCCTTATGGAGTTTGCGGTCTATTGGCAGCCACTCATAATGAGGTTTATTTGCAGGAGTCCGGGACGTGGTAACGAGGTCTGGATTGGCCGGAGTCTAAGCTAGCTCGGGAGTCCACGCACAGGTTTCGCGAAGAAGCGTTTTCAATGAGACTGCTCCGATGACTGTGCGTGGCACATATACCTAATGGTGGATTGACGACGCTTGAAAGTCAGCCTCTATCTCATTTGAACACAGAGCCATTGGCCGAGACTGGTGCTTCTTTTAACGGCCACACTATGTTATAATAATCGTCCACCTGTTGACCTGTCATGTATTGCGTATGAGAATACGCATGACATGACCCGACCATGCACATTTTCTTCTTATAATTTCAGCTAGAATGTCATCCACACGAGTCCGGTTCCTAATCCACGTGACTGTTTTCTTATCCGTAAGCGTCACTCCTAGCATTCTTCTTTAGATAGCCCGTTGGGCCCATGGAAGTTTCTTTTCAAGTCACTTTGTCAGACCCCAGGTTTCCCACCTTACTTGATTAATTGATGAACGCATTGTTTATATACCAGTGATGATGGGATGGCGCTATTGCGATTGGTTACCTATATGAACAAAAATCTGTTCCTTATTTCTTAGTGCCTGTGATACAAAATTCTGGAATACGTAATACCGCTTTCATAAGTACACTTCTTTTGAGGAGGAGAGCAATTTATCAGCAAAAAGCGATTGGATGTACCAAGCAATAAAACATGTATTGGAGATTTGTTTAAAACAACCAATTTTCTCCGAATTGTAGCTTCGCTCCAATTAGTGTTGCTTAAAGCAAAACAATAAAAATACAATATAGATATTCTAGCGGTCTAAATATATCAGCAAGAAACACTCGCATATAATGGATTAGAAAAGACAGGCGATTGGACGATAATTTGTTTGTGACAACACAGTGCATTTAAATTGAGAAAGAACAGAATAGACCGTTATAGATTACGTTTTGGGGCATTAAATGGGCATATGACAACGTAAATAGAGAACTACTGTGAAGATTGCTGAAACTCCAGGGGTTAGATGACGTGTTAATGCAGTTTCTTAAAGCAATTTATAAACATAATATACTGTACTTGATTTTTGAAGGGCGGAAATGCGCCCACTAGGTCAACACCCAGCGGGGAATGAAACAGGGATGAGCATATGACAACGTAACTAGAGAACTTTTGTGGAGATTGCTGAAACTCATGGAGTAATAGGCGAGTTAATACAGTTCCCTATAGCAATTTATAAAGATAATAGAGTGCACTTGAAGTGGGAAGGGCGGAAATTCGCACACCCGGTCAACACCCATCAGGGACTGAAACAGCGATGTCCTTTGAGGTCAATACGTTTACGCTAAACATCGCAGTGTTAGAAAAGCACCTAGACGAAAGTCAATTATGGTTCAACCTAACGCATGTTGCAAGACGAAGTGGTACACGAGCGTATTCCGGGAATGCTATACGCAGACGACACTGTTCTTCTAGCTGATAACCAGACAGATATGCGACGGCTCATAAATATTAGTGGTCAGTAAGCACCGGCCTGCTATTAAATCTTAGCGCAGAAAAATCGTAAATAATGGTTTTAAATGACACTAGCACTGGTGCAGTGTCAATCCAGTATGTCGAGTTACCCAAGGCAAGCAGTATAAATATTTGCGAGTGTGGATAAACGGAGGGGACGACTACGAAGTCAGGACGAACAAGTTAAGGGTAAGGGAAAGTGAAACGCAGCTATAATGAAGCATAGAGCTCTCTTGGGGAATAACAAATATGACATATTGAGAGGAATGTGGAAAGGAGTAATGGTTCCGGGTCTCACATTTGCGAATGCAGTACTCTGCTTAAAATCAGACGCTCTAGCAGGCCTTGAATAGAACCAGAGAACGGGAGGCCCTTTGGCATTAGGAGCGCCTGGAAAAACAGCTAACGAAGCAGTGCAGGGAGATATGGGCTGGGCGTCATTTGAAGTTCGAGAAGTACTGAGGAAAATATGTTTTGAGAGGAAGTTTAGAGCAATGGATCAACGTAGGTGGACAGTTAAAGTTTTTAGGTAGCTATTTACGAAAAGCGTGGACACGCAGTGGCTAAAGAAGACTGAAGATTAAGGATAAAATACCGAAAGAAGAGTAGGGAATCCAAGACAGCCAAGATAATGAAAAAAGGGGCATGGCCGATAGTAACCAATAAATGCAGAGAAAAAAAATTATACCATCTTCTCCTAGTGGAACCATGAGTACGATGCGAAGCAGCATGGGGGTTGACTCAATTTCCCATTTGTCGGTGCCGTTGGTTCGGGGCTGTTGGTTCCATCCAAACTTGTCCTAGAGCACCGGAGCAGAACCGGTGGAGGCGGTGCCTCGGAGCAGACCGAATGCCGCGCAGAGCGCGCACCTGCTTTTTACAGCTGGGGAGAGGAGAATGGAGGAAAGGCCCCCATGCGCATTGTTATGCAGCTGGAGGAGAGGAGAATGGAGGAGAGACGCGTGGGTGCCGTTGGTTCGGGGCTGTCGGTTTCATCCGAACTCACTCTACATCACCGGAGCAGAACAGGCGCAGGCGGTGCCTCAGAGCAGTCTGAACGCCGCGCAGTGCGCGCACCTGGTTTTATACAGCTGGGGGGTAAAAAATGGAGAAGAGGCGCGCATGCGCAGTGTTATGCAGCTGAAGGAGAGATGATTGGAGGAGAGATGCACATGCACAGTAGAGTGCGGACGGCGCACGCGGGGCATAGCCCCGACCATGAGATGCTTCGCACCTAAAAATGGAAGGTGAAACTTCGTTACAGATGTACAGGGCTGAGAAATTAGACATCAGAAAGAAAAAAATGTCTAGGATAGCTTCAAAGGTACCGCCTTGCTTTTTGAGGCTAAAACAGGTTGCTTGCAAACTAAGAGCTTTGTGGGGAAGTATACACAAAATGATGGGGTATACGTGGTTTGCCGAAAAGAAACAGAATGACATGATGAAGCAGAAGCAGAAACTGTATGGTATCTATACAAGTCTACAGGGAAATATTCGGCTTTCAGATGCCCTAGGATTTAAAGGCAGCACTGAGGCAGTTAACGTCAACGCTGCCGAGGCAACGAAAAGAAGATTAGAATTCTCGGGGACGAAAAGCAGAGAGGGGAATATTGCCCAGGCCAGCTACCACCTGCAGGAAAAAAAACCACGGAAGCTTGCACTCACGCGCAAGACTTGAGTCTCGAAGGTGTTGTAGGTGAGCATTGATGTATTCATAGGTAATTTAAGTAGCACGCCCTGCCTTTCGGTATACGGCCACTTCCACGGCCATGCAAACTATCCGCGGCTGCGCCATGCCGAGAACAGCGAAGACGTTGCGCGTGGGGACTTTTGTACTATACTGACCGCATACGCACGACGATGCGAGCTATAGCGCGAAGGGCTTTCCTAAGATACTGAGCGAATGCTCACGCTCCTCTCGAGCGTTGCGGTGGCCGCTATAAAGTGTCTGTTCGTTGTACAGTGAGTAAGTGGGTAAGGAGACAGCTGCGTGACGCCTACGTGCTAACATTCCTTGCGGGGAGCTTTCGGCGCGCACGAACCCCAAACTTAATGCTAGTAACAAGACTTCCGCTGTTAATAAGTATTTCGGGTCGAATGAGCTATTTTTGCTTCCTTAAGAGTAGCGCTAGTATTAAACCAAGAGTGTAAAACATACGTATATTATTTTCTCTGCAGTTTTTTGATAAGATGACGCGTCATCACCCCGCTGCAAAGGGGATACCATAATTAAATCATCAATCATTATTATAATCCTAATCTAAGTAGCGCCAGGGGGGAGAAGCGATCGTGCGCTTTCTGGGGCGGTGCTACCATCTCTACCGTTTACACAGATTTAAGAAATTCGCATGCCCCATCTGACCTAGTTTTCGACAGTTGCAGGGGCCAATGTGAGCGCAATGCAATGCCCGCCTTTCACCCGGGGGGGCCTGTCCTGCGTGCATAAAGAGAATTTATTAAAACCTAGGTACAGCTAGGATCCGCTGTAGTTAGCTACTACACGGGTCGACAGAACACAGGATTTACGCAATGTGCCACACAGGAAAGAAAGTGAACATCACACAAGTTCACAAAACAACTAGTACACCGCACCGAAAGTTCTTTGCGAAAATGTCCGTGGCACGAAGATCAGACAGCATAGTTCACGCGTGGGAGTGAACATAAAAACCATAACAGTTCACACACATCAGTTCTATGTCCGTACAGAGATGCATGATCATTCAGGCTGCCTAAACTGCGCCATGGCCTCAAACATACAACTCCCTTCTGCACGCAAGTTTCACCTTATGAGTGATCTAACAGGCCCCGGCACAAGTTAAGCAGTTCGTTTCTTGCTTCGACTGACCACTCGAACCGATGAGCGTCGATGAGGAATAGCGTCGAAAGCCGCTGGGTATTTGAGGGCAACACAAATTAAAACGCGACTATAAACAGCTTCTGGTTGTGCTCGACGATTGGTGGATCGGACAATGAGCGTTCCACAAATATTTAAATTGTGTTAGTTTATTGTGAACTAGTTTTATCCATTATACACTTTTCTTTTAGTATTGCTTACGCTCTATCGCGAGGCGTTGGGAAACGAGTGTCCCGCTATTTTAGTACCGTGACTACAGGACACGACGACAGGAGACAACGATAGCCCGAACCCTTGGGCTAGTTCGGTAGCCCCTCTGCACTGCCGGAGAGAAGAGGAAAACTAGAAGGATAAACAAAGTACAAAATGCGACGATGAAGACACTGCTCCCGAACATACCAGCGGTTCTGACCAATGGCGTTTTTAGCAAGAGCTTGTGAGTTCGCGTCGGCTAGTGTCACGATTCCCACCGCGTCGCCGCCTCGAAAGCGAGGAGTTGTTCACTCTTGGTGTTTGCTTCCGTATCAATTCAGGTAGCAAGTGTTAGTGTCTCTGTCGCCGCTTGGACTAGCCAAAACTAGGCAAGAGCACTTGAAAAGTCATTTCTTCATTTTGAATCTATTCACCGTGTTGAAGCAGGATATTTGCAGGCACTAGACGTGTTGCTGATGGTTTGGGGAGAGCTGCTGACAAGACTGACTTCTGATAAGCCAAGCAAATTTTAATGGTCACTTCAAGTTTATCTTAACCGGAGTTCATGGTACGTGGGTATGCAGACTACACAAATGTGTCTTTTTCCAGGTGTGACCTGATGAACTCAAAAATATATGCAAATATTGGGCTACGCGAACCCTGTGATGAGCTTTTGGGGAAAGGGTTGCAGTTAAATATATACAAAACAAGTACATTGTGTTCAGAGCTCCAAACAAACCGCGGACAGACAAATTTTCTTTCCTAAGAAGATGGTGCAACGAATGACTACTATTATTTCGGGAGTGTTTTTTCACAAGTATTGATACTAGAATGGACATATTAATCATATAAAACTACAACTGTCACGAAAAGGAGCGGCACTGTGAAAGGTTAGAAACCAAAGGCCTTGACGGATTCGAACTAGCATAAATTCTGCCTTGACTACGTCTGATGTTCCGCATTGTCTATAATTCTGGGGCACTAACACAAATTCCAATTTAGAGGCACTTTTCCAGCTATAAAGAGATCTCTTATACCTTTGCAAAGTTTAACATACACAGATAGCTTTGCAGATTTTTTTAACAAATTCGGTCTGATCAATGTACAGCAGCCTGACAAGCGGGTGCTTGCGGTGTACAGGAGCCGTCAGACGTAATTGGAACACGGGAGCGCTGGCCGACCACCTATAGCAGCCTGTAGCTGCACCGGCGGTAAACGAATGGAGAACACGCATGCGGGCCTGTCGATGGTTATAAGCAATCTGCACCTCTGAACCCGCTTCTGTTAACGTGGTCAAGAGCATTTTCGGCACATAATGGTCGCAGCGATGGCGCTGATAGCAGAAACACCTGCATAGCGTCTCTCACAGACTTCCAGCGCAGGCGAGCTGCTTGAGAAGCGGCGCTATCACATTGATCTCACTAACGATATTTCTTTTGAAACATATTTAGAGTCGTCGGCTTTGAGCACCGTTGCCGATACCAGTATGCTCCGAACAATACTCGCTGCCAGGTTAATTGAAGTGGCTTGAAATGCCTAGATGGGCTATCGCCGTCGCCATACGCGCAGTCGTGTTTATTTCAACTCGAATATCACCGGGGCAGCTACACGGTTCTCCAATACTGTTCGGCCACCGCTCACGTGTTCCGGTCACTCCTTACGGCACCTGCACATGTATTCATAGATAGAAAACGTTGGAATAAATTTTCACATGCATATTTCGTAAGAACTTATTTCTTCAAATTTGGAACTAGTACATACAGAAGTCCGGATATCAGAAGCAGTTACAGCTTTCGAAGCTTACACTGCCTAATTCGTAGCCTGTTAAAGAAGAACGAGAATTTAGTGCCTATCTCATATTTTTTTCAGGAAAGAATGGACTTAGTTTGTGTTTTCTGTGCAATGCTTACTAGTTGCAAAAATTGCTTAATCTCCCTTGAGTTTCCTGTTGCACTTTATAACAGTTATTACAATCCCTGCGAGCTTTGCATACCATCTGTACATTTTCATATAAGCGTTGCCATTTTCATTATGACCTGTTTCTGTTTTACCGACATGCAAAATAAGTAAATTCTGGTACCCTGTAATGTTTGATTTGGCACCTTTTGTTACTGGTAGTTAAGTTTCTTGTATTTTGGGCAACTGAGGATGCAAATGAAGAAATAATAGAAAGAAAAGAAACTAGGACATGAGGAGGCAAAAAAGGGGGAATATATAAGGGAGGTGCCGGAGGGGGAGAGAGGAGGAACAGGCATAGAAAGTGGCAGATGTGGAAGATGTTAAGGGAGCGCGAAGTCAGGCTAGGTAGTAGGAGGGAGAAATATTTTAAGAATATGGTGTTGTGATAGGGAAGTGAAGAAGTTACAGTCTCTCCCGTCCTCGCCATGTCACCGACTGGCACAGACTTTTAGGTACACTGAGTAAAATGAGTACTGTTGTCTTCGTGATTTGATTCTATTTTCGCTCTGCCGAGCGGATGGGTACGTCAGCGTTGTGCGAAATTACCCGCAAATGTCTCACAGGCCACTCTGGTGTCACAATGCTCCAGGTAAACGAGCACTAAAACTAAGACAGCAAAAACGAAGAAACACGAGACAGGTGCGCATCTGTCTCGCCGTTTTTCATTTTTTCTGTCCAGGTTTGTAGCGCTCGTTTTCTTAAAGCAATATGCACCAACTAGCCCACCAGCATCTTTTACTGAGGCGCAATGCTTCCGAGTGCACGTGGCGTGGGACAACCTCGTGTGGCGTTTTTTCGAAGCGACCCATTAAGTGTGGTCGCCAACTCGGCATAGCTACTTTTATAATGTACCGTTGAAGAATACACTTTTTCTTACTAAATTACGATTGCAACAAATAAAATTTCCGGCTGCAAAGAAGGGCGAAATGCATCATGCAACATTCAAGGAGTCATGGTGGGCCGTCAGCCTGAGTTTTCTGCGCCTTTCAAAGCATTTGCTATCTCCAACTGGGTGTCGTGAATCTGCTGACTACAATTTTTTTTCAGGCCAATGATACAACCGACCCTGTCTAGAAGTGACCACACTTGTGTACAATGTGTTGTGGTCAAATTAACCCGGAGTTCTCTGCACTGCTTCAGAAAAAGACACTAGATTGATTGAGCTTTGCCTAGATCGTGGCACTAATTCAGGCACACTACGCCCCTCGTTCGTGCAGGTTGTGCAGTCGTCCAAGAGGTTAGAGATGACATCAGCTGCCAGGTGATTCTATGAACGACTGCGTTGCAGCATTACTGATGTGCAATGCAAGCTGCCATTTCTGAAAACTGCGAAATGCAAAAGCCACAGCGACACCAGCTGACGGAGGGGAATCACCGACAGAGAGGGAGCTACGGCCCGCAATTCAATGATTCTGACGTTTTATGTGATGTTGTGGAGGCCTGTGTGGGTAATCTCCTCGGCGGTAACCTTTATAGTTGTTACCTGCAGAAGAGGTCATCGGCCTTTTCATGACCTATGATTTTACCACTCAAGCGGGAAGCCGTCCAGCAGACGCAAAGGTAAAAGCGGATCACTCGGCAGTGAACAAAGCAATAACGCGCGCCGGCGTAGTGCTTCGAGCTATAAAAGTCATTCCCAAAGATGCCAGCGCTATAGGCAAAGCTAAGTAGCACACTGTTCTAACCTATGTACAAGAGTGTGCAATTGCTGTGAAAAGTAATATCAAATTTCCATGGCTTTTTTGGTATCTTTGCAATGAAAGCTGAAAAAGACGTGTCAGCGCAGCATTCAGTCAGAAACGTCTTGAACTGCGGAAATGGGGGACCGAACTAAAGACAAAACTTCAAGCTTCATCACTTGTTTGGAATGGTAGACGGTTTGAAATGGCAGACGCTTTTTTGGAATGGCAGCAGCACAACGCCTTATCCACTGCGCCACCGCGGCCTTACAGAAAAAAAACGTAGGCGTGAGCGTTTTGGCACGACTATACTGTGAAATAACGCGGACGCCTGAGAATTTGCTGCATGACGTGGCTGAGATTCAAAAGCCTTTATTTTCTATTTAAGCCTCTGAGCAGACATGATGCTAATAAAAAATTCAAAGTAAAATGCTTACAAAATTTTCGTTAGAACTTGGACGTTCGCCCCTTCAAACAGAGCACACCAAATTTTATGTAAGGGGCATATGAAAGATCCCCTTTCCTCCTGTGCTATGTAACAAAAAGATAGACAGGACTGAATGATAACTACAACAAAACAAATTTTAGACAGCTCAATATGTTAGGTAATATATTACAGCTGCCTCTTTAGTTAGCCTCGGATAGGTTCACGCGGTCGCGACATTTCCCAAGATTGGCGCGTCACAACCGCCCCTGGCATCATGGTTGCCCATGCACGGAAACTCGCTACCATATTGCTTGTTTTATTGATCGGTATTGCTTTTTTCATAATAGTTACCATTGGGAGGCAAATGCACCCCCTGTATTGCAACCGCCCGGCACTGGGTCAGTTACTACTGTCACTACACAGAGAAAAATATTTGTTTTGTTACGCTGCTCTTTGTTTTTCTGTAAAAGAAAAGTTGCGCCTTCACAGGCAGGCTTCGTGGCCGGCCTTCGCCACAGGCGTAGCTGTACTAGCGCTTATTGAGTGAAACATCGCAAATAAAATGAAAGACCCCGATTTGTCTTTTCAAACCTGGAAAAGTTATTTGTGTGGCCGCAGAATGCAAACAGTTTTTTTATCAAAGCGCGAAGCCAGAAAAGCAGCGGCAGTAGCGGAGCACGCTGCCCGTAGACACGTCTCCAACACGTGATTTCGGCGGCATATAACAGCGGTACAAACAAAATGATGCAACGTTTTTCAGCAGCCAAATGGTGAGAGGGTTTTTTACTTTGATTTGTAAAATTATGAATTTTCGAAAAAGCACAGTGGCGAATCTTTTTCAGTTACATTTTGGTCACAACTGCACATACGGAAATAGGGAGCGTCAAATTAAGCGGCAATCTAGCGTGTGGCCTGAATTCTACGTCAGCTTTCTAATTTGTTTTTTCCGGGCAGGACGAAACGTTTTCTTGACCTGTTTGTAATTTTGGTTTATTTGTTTTCATATTTTAGTTAGACCAATGACACCTTGCCGTGCGCAAAGCCCGACAGTTTGAAAAAACCGAGGCCGCTGAAAATCGCGCGGCATGCGCTCCGCCTTTGGAATTTTTTTCTCGGGAAGTACGCACGCCTGAAGAAAAAGAATTGCAGATTTAAGCTATTTGCTGGCTAGCGCAGAACTAATGAAGTTATGCGAAGAAAAAATACGCGCGTACAGGCATGTTCGCTGTCTCGTGAAATCACCCGTTTCTTATAGCCAGGTTTTCCTAACCATCCGAAAATAGCTATACCGTAAATTACAAACAGCCCAATTTGAAAATGAGTATGAAAATTTCTGCGGCCTTTGTTCTGCCAGGAAGTATGTAAACCGACTGCATGCAGCAGACTTATAAGTAGTTTTATGAAGCACCTACCTCCTCGGAGTGTTGAGGACTGCTCCAGTAATCATTGTCTCTGCTGTACATGTTTGATAAATTAGTTGCATTTCGCAGGTTTAGCGTGATATTACGCTCCCCTTTGGCAGCCTTTGGTAGTATCATCGGGACAGAAACATTCACAAAAAGGTCAAAAGGGCCATCTATGCCGTCTTCAATTTCCCATGACATCTGAGCCTCGCAGTCATAGCTGTAAGCTTTCATATAATTTTCACCCTCACATTTCAGGTCTTCGACGTATCCTGTAATAGGCTGGCTGTAGAAAAGCATGAATGCATGAAACAAAGTATACAGAAAGCTGTAATGTGTAATAAAGAATAACTTATACTTACTGTAAAATAATTCTTTTGAAGATGACGATCCTTGCACCCAAAAGGGAACTCAAGATATTTATTTATGCGTATTTGCGTTTAGGGTGAATTCAAGTCTAGATTGTTATGTGTAACGTGAATATATTGTCTACCATTGTTAGGTGGAAGTCCTGAAGAAATCTAATATGCCGGTAAGCAAAATATTGATTCAATTTTCCTGCAGTGACTGGGTATTGGCGCGGGTTGATACGCTGCTGAGGGCCTAAAGTAGGATTTTTACAGCAGTAGAGGGTTACAAGTCATGCGTTGCGAAATAATGTGCTTCCTCCTTCCGCTACAAAACTTATTTACAGCGGGGTCACGATCTATGCCCAACACTTTTCCAATGTTGTACCCAGTAACTGGTTACAAAACGTCAGGACCCTGTACTCCAGCGCCGTCTGCCGTGTGGGCTGCCTCGATCACAGTGTACTTTACTTTGCAGGCTGTGGTTGGGAGTGGCCTTTACGAGAGCCTACTCCTTCCTAATCTGCATTGACAGCAGTGCCCACTGCGTCGCCTGCCTGGTTGAAGAAACAATCGAACATCTGCTTTGTTGTTCCGCCAGTATTCATTGGAAATACGCGTTTTGGCCGCCGAGCTCACCCGATTGGACAATCAACCGTTCAAACTAGAGACTATTCTAGGACATCGAGCCCTACGATAAACGTCGCAGAAGGCAACAAAAGCCCTGCTGCGTTTCATGAAATACACACGCTTGGATAAAAGACTATAGTGCCCTAAGAGACGGAAGTGTGTGCGCGGCCCCGCTCATATCCACTATTTTCTCATCCCCTCTTTTTTCTCCCCTAAAAACCCTTCCCTAGTGTCGAGTAGCAATCCGGGCTCTAAGCCTGGATAACCTGTCAGCCCTTCCGTTCATTTTTCTGCATATGCTCCTCCTATCATGATCCCCACTCAAGTGGTTACATACAAGCCTCACACATATAAAGTTCTCCAAGGGTGTTTATGTAATTGTGCCCAAATCGGCGCAGCTAACTTCGCAAAATTCCTCTTGTGCTTGCCATACTTCACAGCTGCAATAAAAATTTGTTGAAACATCCGTTTTTGTGCTTCCAAGGCAGCAACTTGGCGTTTGCCAGTGACATAAGCCCTTGAGTGTACTTCGTAATTCAAGAGCAAAAACGTTTATTAATCCTATATAATGTCGGCTTCTGTAAAGCGTTTGGACGATTTGAATTTATATATTGGGAATTTATTTTTTTATTCGAAGCACTTCACAAGGGTATAGGAGGATTTAGAACAAGTTCAGCCCATAATAGAGAGGGGAAACTTTCAAAATAACATTACCACGCAATGAGGAAAAACATGGCAAGCACACACTTACGACAAACAAGGTTCACAAGCCTTTAATTTATTGTGCGAAGTTAACAAAATTTGTGCATTAAGACTACCATAAGTCTATTCATATTTATTAACAAAATGGTAATAATAATGTCAAGCCTATTACTTAACAGAAAAAAACGTTTAAAACAAGAAGCTTTCTCCTATAAAACGTGACTCAAAGTCGAAGCGCAAACCCAAAACTGCTTCAATAGCGTCAGAATGGCGCAACCGGGTAGACGTCGGGCTCATAAAGCGAGATGTCCATATTCTTTTTTCACCACAAAAACATTCACCTTCTTGGGGTGCTTGATGTGTGTTTCGTTATTATTATCATCGTTTTGTGAACCCCAATGTCTTTGCAGAGAACTCTGCGGCATTACATCCAGAAGAAACGGATAATTCCTGCATCATTAGTCGGCGCCCATACAGCGCGTCTCCATCACAGTGAAAAGCCATTTAGAAAAATTTAGCTGATTTCTTGAAGCGGGGCTTATTCGGCCTTACTCGTGTTATTCGTCGTAGTCAGTCATGTTGGTTGGAACGAAAGGCGGAAGCGCGGAAGCTTGCGTAGATTACTGAGCTTTGAAGAAGAGAGCTTCTAAAGATCTTTATCCCATGCCACGTATCCACGACATGCTGAATGCCTTGCAAGAGACCCAATATTCCTCCAGCTTTGATCTTCGGTCAGGACATTTGCTAATTCCTATACATGAAGAATGTAAAAAACATACGCTGCACTGGGCAGCCTATTGGAGTTCAACATTATCAACATTTCGATTATGCAGTGCCGCTGCTATCTTTGGGCGCATGATTGACAGTGCTCTTTCTGGGTTAGCATGAAAGACTTGGCTGTGCTATTTCGATGACATAATTACGTTTTCCGAGTTTCGATGAACACCTTAGCCTCGACGAAGAGTTAGCGAGACTTTCAAATGCTCGTTTAAAGCTGAACACGAAGAGTTGCTTCACATGCAAATTCATCAAAATTTTTAGTCATGTTGTTAGCAATTACAGAATACGCGCTGATATTGAGAAGGTCATTGCTGTATTCAATATTCTCTGACTCCTTTATCAGAAAGCCCCCCAAAGCCTCCTCGGCTTGGAAACATATTTCCGTTCATTCATCCGCACATTTCCTCAAATAGCGTCACCCATCAACGAGATACTGGCATCTGAGACAATGTGTATCTGGTCTGATGAATGCGAAGAGGTAATCCAGGCTCTCACAAATGCTTTTACTTATGGACCTATTCTTTGCCGCTTGAATAATAGTGTCCCTCCCATAGTGCACTCAGACGCAAGTGGGCATGTTATTGTTGTCGTCCTCATACAAGCAACGCGTCCTCACAAGAAGAGGTTCTTTCCTACGTGAGCCGCAATTCTAATACCTCACAAGAAAATCTACACCTTCAGTGAACAACAAGGTCTCGCGGTGGTTTGCTACCTCCACAAATTCAGCACGTACTTCTATGGGTGACATTTCTCTTTTGTAACGGACAACCCCACTGTGTTGTCTGTCGTCACAAAAATTTGTCACGCCGCCTCGGTCTTTTGATTCTCTGCTTATCGAAGTACGAATTAACTGTTAACTATAAAACTGCGAAAGCGCACACTGACGTAATCGGTCTTTCTAGCTGCACGCTGAGCCGAATGGTGAGTGTCCAGGAGTTCATTCACAAGTTTTCTCAATGGCTCCTGGGAAGAAATCGCATGGGACTTGCAGAACGGCCTGATCTTACCTTACGTGAACAGCCGGGCGCCTTATAGCTCCCCACATTTTGTCTCCTGAATGGCGCTTCGTACCACCACAGCTACCATCCCACTGGAGACAGATGAGTTTCAGTAATTTGTCGTTCGCTTCGAGAGAACATTTTCAAAGCCTTTTATTAAGATGACGCTACTGCGGCCATTCAGCGTTCCGAAAAACTTACGACCCCATCAAGAGCCGTATCTTCTGGCGTACACTGTCCACGAGTGATTTTAAGTGCGTTGCGTTTTCTGCATCTTGTCAACACCGTAAAAATAAACGAGCACCTGCAGGCCCGCTACAATTCATGTCATGTCCATTCGCTTCATTTCAAGTAGTCGGAAATAAGTCAAGGCACTGCTGTGGTCTATTTTACACGACACGGGGACACTGCTCCGCTCCGTACCGGATCCGCATCAGAGGTCACTTATTTCTTTGGAAATGACATATTTTTCCCCACAACACTCCCCGTGTTCTTCTTAGATACTGAGGAAGAACATTTCTGTCAACACCGCAGGCTGAAGGACTTCGCGTTGCTGCTACTGTCGATAAAGCCACGTCATCATATCATCACCAAACAAACCGGGGGACTGAGGGTTTTTATCGCGTCAACTGCAATAGTCTTTCGTTGGATACAAGACCTGATGCCAAGGAGTGGAACTAGCGTGACAACCCGCTCCATGACTTGTGGTAACGTCTAGCATTGAGGATGATCTTCCCACGTCCCGTAAGAGATACGAATATCTTTAAAAAGATGTCCTGGATGTTACTAAGGTTCGTCGCGGGGTCAGCAGCGGAAACATTAGTCCAGTGCACAAAGATGGCCGTCCACATTGGCGTTCTAAAGCTCCCCCATTCCTCGCCGTGGCACCTTAAGCAATCCTGGTGGCGGTATTGGTGACACCCCTGACCCCCGAACCCCCCAACATAAGCTGTAACCTACCGTGGCGACGTGTATAGGGGTGAAGGGTAACAAACCACAAATGGTGACCGTCGGAGCCCAGGTCAAAATCGGTGTATGGGCTCCCTGTCTCTTGAGCAGGCTGGGAGCTCAGGACATCTACAGCTATAAGGGCCAGCCTGGCGAAGAAAGTGCCCCCGTTCCCTGGTTTATACTACATCGTATTGCCAGAAAACATAAACTGGGTTTGTTTTTTTATGTTTGCGTTTATTTGTGCTACCGGCTGCGCCGGGTGGAGTTATCGGTGATATCCGTGGGCCAAGTGAACCTCGTGTTCCATTCTTTATGCTACATGTGTTATCTCCTTTTATTGGGAGAGTGTTTCGAACTAAGGTCACCGGCCGAGAATAATCTCCTTTTATCTGCAGTGTTCTGTTTGCGATTCGACGGTTTGAGAAACACTGGTGCTGAAAGTCAAATCCCCGCAGACACGACGCCACGGTATTTGCTTCGCCGACATTCGCCTGGTCACGTCACTTCGTTGACTGCTGCTTCACCACCTCCGTATTGCTTGAGTTGTTAGGGAGCACAAGGTCGCTCCAATAAAACTGTTTTTTCTTCAAGCCAGCTGCGTCACCTTTGGCTTCGTGACAATAGGGTGTTTTCTAACCCCCCCCCCTTTCCAAACGTGATCGGTCCCTGAAAACGGCCACACCGAAGTATCTTTTCCCCTATTGACAACCTTTACGTTTCCTGAACCAGAAAATTACTCTTGATTTTTTGCTACGGAATCCCGTGATACAGCCTACTTACTCCCTTGTAAAACATCCGTGTTCTTGATCGCAACATATCTTGAAGGTTTATTTGGAAAATTATACAAGGCCAAAAAAAGGACTGGTGTAGTCCTTGTCGATGTAAACTACAAGCAGCAGCCCACAAAGCTTGTAACTCAAGCCCAAACAGCTGATCTGGTGATCAGCGTCAAAACCCACCGTAGCCTCGTCAAATCGCAGGTTGTGATCTCTCACCCAGATCTGCTGAACGAGACGGATGCGGATCTCCTTGAAGATGAAGGATCATGGCGCACTGCCGTCAGGAGCACCGCCATCTACAAAGACGACAAGGAGATTCTCACCCAGTACTTCATCTTTACCTTTGGCCGCTCAGCACTCCCGCAACGTACAAATGCAGGCTATATCGGGTGCTCCACCTCTCCCCACATCCG
The DNA here is from genome assembly GCF_048455015.1 of Haemaphysalis longicornis. Classification (NCBI taxonomy): domain Eukaryota; kingdom Metazoa; phylum Arthropoda; class Arachnida; order Ixodida; family Ixodidae; genus Haemaphysalis; species Haemaphysalis longicornis. Next base: position 749,493 of record NW_027526282.1, on the reverse strand, counting down.
GAACCTGCGGCCCTGTTTTAAGTGCTAGCAGTTCAGGCACAGAACAACCTCTTGTCGTGGCGGAACAACCTGTACCAAATGTGCGACACAAGGTCATCCCAACACACTCACCTGTGTGCACACTTGGTGGCCCCACGACGCACACTCTCACACTCGTGAAAACTTTCCACTAGAAAAAAATATCATTAACATCAAGGTTACTGATAACACCACCTTCGAAGGTTACTGATAACACCACCTTCGAAGAGGCGCGACAGAGGTTCGCGTATTTTCCTCTGGGGAGGTACGCCGACATAGCTCACCATGGGGCCGAGCGGCATCTGGTGTCCACTGGCTGACTCTGACCTGATCCCGTCCCCGCCCACCGCTAGCTTACCTGAGGCAGTCCAACCCATCCCCACGGCACTTGTTGAGCCAGCAGCGGCTGTGGTGCAACAGTCACTGTCGGGACCAATGCCCCTCCTGTTCGTCCTTCCTCACCGTCTCTGTTTCCACGGGAGGCTAGAGAGGCGATCATCAAGAGGTTCCCGTAACGGCTCCCACCCCGTCGCACCGCCCATGCCACCTTTGGGGCTTTCGAGCCCTTCGGAGGTAGCTGCTGAATAAACAAAGGGCACCCGAATGTTGTCCAACTCCAGGGGGGCCGGGTCCATCGGGCCATCCCATTACATCCAATGGCGAGATGGACAACTCGCCTTTCCTGTCTGCGTCGCGTTGGAACGAACGAGTGCCATCGTCTAAACTCACAGGGAAGCCAAAAAACCCATTCCGAGAATAGCAGCCCCGAAAGACCTTGCAAAAATGTTCACACTCCTGTAGGGCTGAACACTTAAAATGTGGTGAAAAAATATTGTTTAATAGAACTACAGAGACCTTCCTACCACTCTATTGATGTTTACGATGTATACAAGATCCTGCAGGCTAATTAGCCAAGTGTAATGTGTGTCCAAGAAACACATTTATATTCAAGTCATAAACAAATTTCTTGAATAGGTACATGGTGTTCTGAAGGGATAGGGATGGCTGCAGAGATTTGTTGGCCGAACTGGCAATAATCGCTGGGAAATTCTTACCACGTCACCCTATCACCTCGAACACTTTTATTGGTGATGTAGCAATCCCCACAATCATATTTACTAGGTACAAAACATAATGCTCTATTTATATTTCCGCTGATTTCACATATTCAAGCTCTGACTTGGAGGTCCTGGATCACCAGCTGCCCGAACCATATTTCCTCACAGCTCACACTATTCTCATAATGCTCCATTTACATTTCTCCTGATTTTGCACATTCAAGCTCTGACTTGGAGGCCCTGGCTCACCAGCTGCCCGAACCATATCTCCTCACAGCTGAGACAATTCTCACAATGCACACAATTCTCTTTGGGGCTTTTCTCGCACGGATGCGCGAGGCCACCTGATAGAGAAATTTCTAACATAGGTGGGAGCTTGCCTTTTCAACAAAAAACAGCCGACATACCGTAACATAACACACAACACATACTCATATCTTCACTTGGCTATGTCTCCTGCAGTTCTCTGTCCTTGTCTAGACTGGGGCGTGCACACGGACCCACCTCGTAGTGAACACTTTTTCAACTTACTAACATGCATACGTAAATGCCCAACCTGTCCATCTTCCCAGAACAGGTTCAATGAAGCAAGAGCAAACTGGAATACATATACAGAGACATCTGAACTGCACTACACATCCGTAAGACACCCACACGTTGAACAAGAAACCCATCTCCTCATGGCACGCATAATCGACGCTGCCTAAAAGCCAATTCCCCACGCCTAGGCTGCCCTGCGCAACCAGAGATGGCGTGGTTGAATAAGGACTGTAGACAGACACCAGGGGTTTGATAACAAGGTGTGGGATACCTCATTTTGTTCAAACGGGCAAACGCGTTCGGAAAACGTCCGGGCCGTGGGGCAACGCAAGAGAGTTGGCGCTCCTTCCAGCAATGCATAAACTCATATCCAGACACAAAAAAGGCTGGACACAAACACGAAAACTTAAAAGACGTAAGACACAGAGCGTGCCCCTGGTTACTACAACAGGGGACACACTGGAAGACCGGGCTAACACACACGCACAACACTTCCAACACTTGTCTAGTTCAGCACACTACACCAACACTTTCGTGCAACACAACACGTCCCGTGAAAAAAAGTTTTTGTTTGATAATATTGAGTTTAACACATCGTATAACTCCCCCTTTTCGATTCATGAGCGGAAGATAGCTCTTGGCACTTGTAAGCCTTCAGCTCCAGGGCCAGAAAACACTGCATACACAATGACACAACACCGACATTGAGACACGTTCGAAAAAGTCCTACATTTCTGTAACAAAATATGGCTTTGGGGGTATATTCTAATGTCATGGATGGAGGCCATATTAGTAGATTTTTTGCAGTAGGGAAAGAACCCAACCTCACCTACCAGTTATCAACCCATCGCCCTCACAAGCTCTCTGTGGAAGCTCCTCGAGAAGGTGATAAACAGAAGACGTATACTTTCTTAAGTACAATGGCTTTCTAGAGACCTCCCAAGCTGGTTTCAGGGGGAGGCGATCCGCGAATGACCAAACTGCTGCCCTTGAATCATATATCAAGGGCGCTTTCATCCATAAACAATTTGGTGCAACAGTGGTTTTTGACGTTGAGAAGGCGTATGACCCCGCTTGGCGTTAGGCGATCTTCCCTGATCTGACGTCTTACGGTGTTTCTGGATTTATGCTAAACACCCTTGCTAGTTACATGCCCGAAAGATTGTTTCGCGTAAAAATGGGTAAAGTACTGTCAAGGGTGCACGTGCAAGAAAACGGCGTGCGCCCTGGTGGAGTTCTAAGCTGCACACAGTTCAAAATTAAAATTCACTCTCTTGGAAAGACCTTGCCACACACAATTTGCTAATCTTTGTATGTAGACGACATGAAGACATCTTTAACTAACGTAGTATGTCAATCTGTGAACGTCAGGCCAAGCTTGGTATAAAAAAACCTAATAATAGTGTTAAACTCAATTCAGAAAAACGTTATTGCGTTGTGTTCGCCAGGAAGCGCGGGACCCATCTGGACACAGATGAACGGGACCCATCCGGACACTCTTAATGGCGTTTTAATTCCTGTTAAAGAGGAGCACAAGTTTTTAAGCGTAATATTCGGTAACAAACTAACATTATTTAACACTTGAAATATAAAAAATGCCGAAGAACTATGAACATTCTTCAAGTTCTCGCCCACCAGTCCTATGGTGCAGACAAGCAACTCCTCTTGTTGGTTTATAACACACTGGTGGGATCTGGCTTGGACTACGGCAGTTTCGTGTATGGGTGTGCGACAAAAAAGGCATTAAAATGCTTGACCTAGCGCTGCATATGAGGCTACCACTTGCATCTGGCGCTTTTCGCACTGGCCCTTTTGAAACTGTATGTATATTGCAATAAATGGTCCCTACGTCACCATAGGGTGTACATAGTGGTTTTGTATGCCTCAAAAATCATGGCTATGACAAATCATCCTTTTCTATCCAGAATTACTGATACATCGTCACGGCAACTCTTTTTAAATCGCTCATCAATCTGCATGATGTTTCCTCTGAAAGTGCGAGAAGAAGCTTCTGAGCTAGCAGTCCGGTTTTGAGAAATTCACAAGACAACATTGATTCCATTCCACTTTGGCATCTACTTCATGTGCCGTATGACGTGTCATCTATGCAATTTAGCTCGAGCAGGTCACCGAAAATTGCTATTCTGCAGCATTTCTTGCTAATTATTTAAAATCACAGAGTGTAACTTCAAATTTTAAAATCCACCCTGTACACTAGCACTCTTAGCGTTGTACGCGTTTTGCACACAGAAAGCGTTCTAGAAAATTCTTCATCAATCACATTTTCAAGGCTCTCATGCCTGCATATGCATCAAACCTTGAAGTAACTTTCTACTTGGTTCCAGGACACTGTGAAAGTGCCGGGAACAAAACTGCAGATTAAACGGCCACTGCTGCTACAGTGTTGAATGTAGTGGATATAGCAACTGTGCCGTACACTGACATCACACATCACACTGACATCACACATCAGACTGACATCACACTGACACCACACATCTGACATCAACTTCGCCACACATGGCCAACACAGTGGAGTGAACAGACACAGATATCAGGTTACACATAACAAAAGCACACTCGGGACCATACACCAATGACACACACAACAGATATACAGAAGTGGACTAGAGTTGAGTGAACAGTGGAACAGTGGAGTGAACAGACACAGATATCTGGTTACACAAAATAAAAGCACACTGGGGACCACACACCACTGACACACACAACACATACACAGAAATTGCCCTTGCTAGGCTACGGATAAGGCACACACATGTCATACACTCGTATCTGCTCTCGGTGTCTTCAAGACATCTGTGTGACAGCTGTGGAGAGGCCCTATCTATAGTTCAGATATTCTTTGCAAGGCCGTTAACACCAAACAACGCAGACACTTTTCACAACTATACAGACCACACATTCCATTACCTAGAGTTTTTCCTCTCGGATTAACCTACGTTTTCTCTCAGGCGCATTCCTAAATAATTAGCAAAAGTACATATTTAGACCTAATTCCATACGACGCATAATCACTCCCGGGCCTCATACACCAGCCATCCTCATTGTCGTTTTCTGATTGTACTTTTGTTCTTGATGACGGATTTTACTGTTTACGTTTTCATGTCTCATGTATAACTACTGTTTCTGCTGTCTTTGCCCCAGCGGGCCTTGCGCCATTAACATCCGCCCATCATCATCTGTTTCTCTACTGTGCTGACCAAGTTCATTCTTACCACCGGATTTTTTTCTTTCATCCCTCAATCGAGCTGCTTTAGTCCGGTGTCTCGGTAGCCGCTTGGTTAGTGTGTGGTCCTTCGGTTCGCATTTATTCTCATTACATGGCCATTCTAAAGCGCACTTCTGTGTATGAACTTGAACAATGATGTATTTCTCTAGAGTTTGTGTTCGATGATGGTTGGATGTTTCTGGCGCAAGGCTGTCTAGGGCAAAGAGCGCCAAAACGGTGGTTAAGTATGAAAGATATAAACGTAAACTCTGAAATCGTTCAACAAAACAAAAGTAAAATTAGTACATCAGGTGTAAATCAGGTGTAAAAAGTTGATTTCGGCCAGAAACATAAACGTGCCTTGTATAGGAATCATGGAATCTTCCGCTAAAAGCAATGCTGGGTGTAGTGGAATGTGTGGTCTGTAGATGTCGGTGAAGTGTTTGTGTCTTGTCGTGTGGAGTGCTTTGCATTGAAGTTGCACATGGGTCACGGATAAGCCGTCTCCAAACCTGCTACAAACGGGTCTTAGAGATCCCGTGAGCAGGTATGAGTGTGTTGCATGCGTGAGGCCTATCCGTATTTAAACCACGGTAACGCCATTGTGTCTGTTGTGTGCATCAGTGGTGTATGCTCCCAAGAGTGGCTTTATAACGTGTAGATTGTTGTCGGTCTGCTGATTCCAGTGTGACTGCCATTTTTTGCGAAGGTGTCGACTGAACTGCGACGGTTGTCATGTCAACTGTAGTTGTAAGTGCAGCAGCAGCGGCCATTTGATCTGCTGTCTCGTTTCCGGCGATCCCTGAGTGACCTGGCGCCCAGAACCTGGTCACTTCAACACCTAACGCATATGCTTACATAATGTTTTTATAGACTAAGTGAATAACATGATTTTTACAGAGCTGCTTGCATGCCAATGCACCTACTACGCCCAAGCAATCTGTGACAATGATGAACTTGGGAATTGTATGATGAACTATGTGATATAAAACCAGAAAAATGCCATAGGCGTCGGCCGTAAAAATTTTGCTATTTGAGTTTTCGGTATTAGATACCTTAAAGTCAGGTCCGTGCGCAGCACACGACACAGTAAGGGCTGTTTTTGACGCTTCGCTAAAAAATTCTGCACACTTGTATTTGTCTCGAAAAAAACACGAAGTGCTGCAATAATGGAGTTGTGGGCATTCGTTTGTTATCAACTGCTATAAAAGACACGTCGCACGACGCGGGGCGAGCTACCATGGTGGTAAAAAGAAAGTGTTGATTTGTAGGTGTCTGAAAACGTGACAGATAATTCTGACGCTTCCTGTCTCATTCTATTGGAGAACGGAGCAGAGATAGATAGACGATTTAGAAAAAGTTAGGAGATGGGTGTATCACAAATAAACGGTTTGAAAGAATGGTGGGTTATTGACGATATTTTGAAAGCATAAATAAGTTCCATGTATGTTCGCTGGTTATCTAGGGACCCTTTATTCCACTCGACCTATAGGCTTTGTACGGGGCTACGACAGAAAGCACCCGACACGAGGCGAAGCCCCAAGTGCATCACCGGGTCTAGCATTTTCAGCGCTGCTTTCGATGCTGACCTATAAACCACAGTCCCATAGTCCAAGCGTGACCCCACAAAACTTGCGAAGGCACGTAAGAGGAATTGCTTGTCCATACCATAGGATTGGTGTAAAAGGGCCTTAAGAATGTTTATTGCTTTGAGGCATTTATGTTTTAGTTGTTTGATGTGAGGGATGAATGTGAGTTTTTTATCTAAGACTAAACCTAAAAAGTGGCGTTTCTGTTTTACAGGAATTGAGTCGCCATGGAGCTTAATGTCAGGGTCTGCTTGCATCCAGCGTCTGTTTAAAAATACAACACAGGTACTTTTACAATTATTGAGTTTAACCCTATTTACGTCTGCCCAGCGAGCAAGTTTGGTTTACCCCAATCTGTACCTGATGTTCACATATAGACATGTTACATGATTTAAAAGACATGTGAACGTCATCTAGATACATCAAGCAAGAGATTATTGGTGGCAATGCCTTTCGGAGTGAGTGCATCTTAACTATAAACAAGATGCAGCTCAATACGCCACCTTGAGGCATGCCATTCTCCTGCACGTCAACGTTTGAAACTGACGAACCGACTATGACACAACATGTTCTTTCAGAAAGGTAACTGGAAAGAGTGTTCCGCGTGTTACCTGTTACACTACAAAGTTTTAGGTCAGCTAAAATGCCATGACGCCATGCCGTATCATAAGCTTTTTCGATATCAAAAAATACGGTCATGCATTACTGTTTGTGCATAAAGGCATCTTTTATGTACGATTCCAATGCAACTAGTCAATCATTTGTGGATCGCCCTGCCAGGAAGCCTGCGTGGCAGCTTTCGATAAGACCGTTGAACTGAAGTAGGCACACGAGCCTACGGTTTATCATATTCTCGACAAGCTTACACAGGCAGTTCGTAAGGGCAATGGGTCTATATCTGGAGGGAGAGGAAGGGTCTTTCCTTTGTTTCAAGAACACCAGGGCTATGGCCTCACTCCAAGAGCTTGGAAGGTGCCCCGAGAGTCAAATCTGGTTGTATAGGTGTAGGATTGTCTTAAGAGTGTTTGCGTGTAGGTGTTGTATCATAGTGTATGTAATGTTGTGTGGCCCTGGAGCTGAAAGCTTACAAGTGGCAAGAGAAACCCTCAGCTCATGAATATTGAATTCAGAGTTCTAAGCAGTTTTTGACTTATTCTTGTCATGAAAGGGCTTCTTTTCTGCAGATGTTTTTTACTGCATGAAAGTTTTAGTCTAGTGTGATGAGCTCAGCTGGACACGTGTAGAAAGTGTTGTGCGAGTGTGTTAGTCTGGTCTACGAGTGTGTCCCTTGTAGTACATACAAAGGTCCGGGTGAGTGTTTCTTGTCTTTTGAGCTTTCGTATCGTGTCCAGTCTTTGTGTTTGTCTGTGTATTAGTTGATGGATGTGAGCAAGGCGCACCAACTCACCCTTTTCCCCTCACGACGCACCCGCTTCCCAAAAACCTTTGCCCGTTTAAAAAAACAAGATTATCCGACGTGGGGACAGACGGAAGAATACCCACGCCTTGTTCTGGGCCTCTCGCGCCCGCCTACGGTCCTCATTCCACCACGGCCTCCTTTGGTTGCACGGCGCACCAGAGGCGTGGGGAATAGAACTTTCGGCGGCGTCGACGACGTGCGCCGTGATGAGTTGGGCTGCGTCCTCCACGTGTAAGTGTTTTATGGATGTGTAGTGTAGTTTTGATGTTTCTGTGAATGTACTCCAGTTTGCGTTTGATTCATTACACCTGTTGTGGGAAGATGGATGGCTCCGGTATTTACCTATATACATTAGTGATGTTGGGAAGTGGTCACTACCATATGGGTCAGTGCCCACACTGCACTCAATACATGGAAAGACAACTGCAGAACCAATAGGCAGGTCAAGATGTGAGTATGTATTGTGTCCTAAGGTATAGTATGTAGGCTGTTTTTGTTTAAAAGGCATGCTCCTGAGGATGTAAGGAACTTCTCTATCAGGCGACCTCGGGCATCCGTTCAGGAGGAGACCCAAAGAGATTTGTGCGCATTAAGGTCGCCTCTGAGGACATATGGTTCTGGTAGCTGGTCAACCAATGCCTCGAAATCTGAGCTCAGAAGTGCAAAATTAGGAGAGATCTAAATGCAGCACACCGTTGTCAACTTAATAATTATACTGTACGTATTGCTACCGCCTCAAGGACAGTGTTTAAAAAGAGAGGGTGGCATAGTAATGATTTCCGGGAGACAATGGCCACACCACCCGAAGTGTGCGTGAAGCCAACCCTGTCCTTTCTGAATACCATGTACCAATTTAAAATAATTTCTTTACTTGGAATTGAGGTGTGCTTCTTGGAGACACATGGCACTTTGTTGATTGGCATGTAGCATCTCATACACATCGTCAAGAGTTTTAAGGAGGCCTCTCCAGTTCCATTGAATCATTTTTTCTGTTCCCATTATTTACATTTATTAATGAATGGAGTGTGTGTGTTTATGTGTTGTCTTAGGGGGCTTGTACTCTCGGAAGAGGCTTTTGGGCCCTTCAGTTGGTTTGGACGTTGGAGGCCGCTCCTTGCGCTGCGTTGCAGGCAGGAACGGCGAGCCATCTCCTCGTCAGATGTCAGAAGGGTGCCCGATGGACCAAGCCCCCTGGACTGGGCAGACAATCGGGAGCACTTCCTTTGAGCCGCCATCGCCACGGGCGTCGGGGGCGCCAGAAGTGGCGCGGGCGGTGCGGTGGCGGTGGGAGCCGATGCGGGGCCCCCGGTGTCTGTCCAATGCACTGTAGGACGGCACCCTCCAATGCACTGTAGGACGGAGAGGCAGTCGCGGGAGTGGCATTGGTCCCGACGGAGACGGTTGGCACCACAACCGCTGCTGCCTCAGCAAGCGGTGTGGTGACGCGTTTTGCTGCCTGATGAAACCCAGTGGAGGCATGGGGCGTAACCAGGTGAGACTCGCTGAATTCGGTCCCTGTGGAACCAGACGTCGCTCCGCCCCTCAGCGAGCTGCGTCGGCGTACCTTTCCAGGTGAAAAGAGGTGAACCTCTTTCGCGTCTCTGGAAAGGTAAGGTTCTCAGTGGCTTTCACCTTGATAATCTCCTTCTCCTGTTTGAACTTCTCGCAGGTTCAAGAGTAGGCCCCGTGAGGTCTATGGCAGTTAGCAAAGATGAGGGTTCGTGATGGGCAGTTGCCAGATGGATGACCGTGCTGGGCCCACTTTGCAGACGTAAGACGGCCACGGCAGGAGTTGGTACTATGGCTAAACCGCTGGCATTTAAAACCCCGGAGCGCGCGGGTTGGGGATGTAGGGCCTGGCAGGGCAATTAATGAAACCTGCATTTGCTGATTCAGGAACTGTGCAATGGTCGGAAGTCAATATTACATCTTTTGTTTGGATTTTCTTGTTATGTCGTAGAATCATGATACTCCTTACCTTGGCATTTAGGTCCTTCCAACAGATCGGTTTCGGTTTACTTAATTAGATCTGGCTCAGAGATCACACCCCGGGAGCTATTAAGGCTGCGGTGGGGTGTGACCCTGATGTCAAGATCTGCGATGCGAGTTTGTGTCGAGATTTGTAGATGGTTGCTTTTCGTGGACTTCTACAAGAACTTCTCCGGATCTACGTTTTTTGGCTTTGTAGGATCGACCACCAAGGCCCTAAAAATTTGGAGATCGGAAAGACAGACTTTGTGGCAAGAGGGTTTGACGTGTCAACAGATTCCACTACTAAAAACTTAGCATGGTTGTCCAGCTTTGGGGAACTCGTCGTTGGCAACGGTGGAAAGGATACTTGGGTGCAGCCCCTTTTAGGGGGCGATCTTTGGCTTTAGAAAATTTGGTTACCATATAGCTATAGTAAAAAACAACGCGACGGGGGTACGTTCTTCGTCAGCCTTACCCTGATAGCAGAAGAGGTCCCGGAGCTCCCTTCCTGGTACACAGGCAGGGAGCACGTCCGCCGGAGCTGGACCTGGGCTCCGACGGCCACCGTTGGTGGTTTCTCACCCTCAACCTACAAATGCATCGCCATGGTTCAATACAGCTTATGTTTGGGGGCTGGGTGTCCGCGCTGTCGCCAATACCGTCACCAATATTACTCAAGGTGCCCCGTGCGAGGTGTTCGTATTTGACTAAGGTCGCTCGTCTTCGGTCCCTGAGCGTCACTCCCATTATCTTTGTCCTAGTTGTGCTTGGACTGCCCGAAAATTTCCTTCAAAGCGCTTAGTGAGACGCCAAGTTCTCTCCTCATAAGTAATCAGAGGCGGACGCATTGATTCTATACCGATCCAGGTTGCTTAGTGTGTGATCGAGGTAGCGTACCTTTCATTATTTGAGGTTGCTGCCGACTGCGACCTACCTTATACATTTCCTGCACCAGATTTACAGATGTGCGCCCGAGGCATTGGCTCCAGTCTTGAGCGCCGGCACTTCCAGTATTTTGTGTTTAAAATATGGTTTTCGATGCCTTCTTGTGTTTGGGATCGCAAAAGTTACATCTACCACAACTTCTAAATAAAAATCAACGACCGCGTACCGGCTCAATTTGTTGCAAATTTTGTTTAAGGACGACAGTCGTCCGCCGCGTATTCCAAGTAAATGCCTCCCTTCTCTTAGACGGTCACCTTTCATGCTCTTTATCTCTCCGTCTCGCTCCTGCCACGATAAACATGCTCGAGGTTCGCTCAATTCAATTAAAATTTACCCCAACCCACGGTTCCACGCGCGGTATCCTCGCCATTTTCTGTGATCTTTCCTTAGTGTTGTTCACTTCTGGGAAAGCCGCCTGAAGGTCTTGCGCCACGGGCGACGGCTTTTTGTATTTTTGATCAGGTATTTTTCTATTTATTCAAGCAACCATTCTTTAAAGTGTTTAACACTGCAAATATCACTTTTCAATTGATGTTTTCATCCAAATTAGCATATTTCTTTTGGCTCAACAATGTTGACAAGTTCTAACATTGCCGCATATTTTGGAGTTTTGAAATGCTTTTCCTATATAACCGTCTCATTCAACAACTCTTTTAACATTCCCTGGTGGTGGGTGAATCGAAAGACATACATACATACATACATACGTACATACATATATACATACATACATAGAACATACATGCGTACGTACATACATACATACAGACAGACAGACAGACCAATATGTCCGTGTTTAATTATCCTAATATAAACATTCATCATTAAAAGCACTGCGAGTATAAGTTATGTACTGCCGTTTTGCCTGAATTGTGTTTAATTTTTTTCTCACGGGGAAGGGTGTTGACCGGTATGAAGTACGCTAACAGATTTAGTAGTTTGAAAATGTTTTGCTTATATAAACGTCTAGGCCAAGAATTATTTTAGTCTTTGGCGAGCTTTCTGACTCATGCTACAGACATACAGACAGACAGATAGACACACAGACACACAGACAGACAGACACACAGACAGACAGACAGACAGACAGACAGACAGACAGACCGATCAAAATTGAAAGAGAAAAGGCAAAAGGCGGGCGCGGACACTCGCAGGATGTACAAAACAGCAGCAGAAAATCCATGCGTGTGCATATTATAGCTACTATATTGCTGTACCGTTCAACGCCAAATGAGTTTTTCAGGTACAGTGAAGTCCACTCTCGGTAAAAACACGGGCGCTTGTTGGAGATGTTCGATGAAATGACGCTTCACGTCATTGATAGCTAGTCAAGTGACATACCTAAAAGATTACGAAAAAGTTACAAATAGCTGAAGAGTACGGCGGGAATTAACAGAGGAGATGGTCATTGCTGCGTGGAACGGTGTGCGCGAAAAGTGCGCCGCTGCTGTAGCCCGTTTAAGGCAGCAGGAGAACTTCCGTAAAAAACGCGAGCCTTTTTTTGTTCGTGTTCGGAGACGCAACACTTTCGGCTCTTGATACCAAGTTAAAGAAACACTACGACGAAGTGTAACGCGCTTCAAATCAGACTTCCCGCGCATTTTTATTCTGATGTCGGCGACGGGCGGATACCGTTGATAGACGTCATTCACTATGAAATATTGGACGTGCCGCGTGAAAAACAACAAAGCACCTGCGATCCTTCCCGTGCAGCTGATAATGCGAATGATTCATGACCGGTGGATTCCTCGTCAGGAGTTCTCCGCCACTTTAAACTGTTTTTCCGATGTTCCGCGAATAGCGATCACCGTAACGTAGAGTGAGCGAAGCACAAAACCGGAAATGGCTGGAGAAGCCACGTCTGGGGAGCGAATCGTCATGGGAGGAAAAGCTCACGCGGCGTCAAGAGCGAGGAGCATGGTGAGAGGAAGAGGATACGCGGTGCGCTGCCAAAGAACGGTTTTTGGCTTAACAGTGCCTCAACTCATACTTATCGCTTTAACAAAACTGTTGCAAGGGATGCTTACTAACAAATCAGATTATTTGGTTTACGTACCTCCAAGTATTGGCGGAGGGTATTTCAAATTCTCTTTAAGGGCCGCATGACAGGAAAACTCGTAGGATTCGGTGGCGTGGAAGTTGATCGAAAGCTTCCAGCGCCACCTTTCCGCGCGCAGAGAAACGCCATGGGATCGTAAGGTGCTACCCAAACAGACTGCGTTCCAGCAGAAGTGCAAAGGGAAAGGAAAGTTTTCCAGCTTTCAAGAAAGTTTTCGAAATAAAATCCAGAGAAGTGGGAAACCTTTCTCACATCCAAACTGCTTCAAAAGTGAGTCAAATCTTCTCCTAACAGCGCGTCAAACCTTCACAGAATGTGCGTCAAATCTATCATCCAACCTACAAAGACCCAAATCGCAAACTAAGAACAAACTCATGTCACAATTTTTCGCGAGCTAAGTAAGCGCATGAATACGAACGATCAAAATGTATACCCATAGGTCGTTGATGAGATATTAGTATACAACAGTCTTCCATGACCGAAGTTTGTGTAGTTTTGTTTTTTAAGTAACCGTTTTGACACAGTGTAATCCCGGTTTGACTAACGCGTCGTGTTCCCAGGGTCCCTACTACAGCTTTTCGGTCGACCATTCGTTCTAGGGGAAAGGCATTGGTAGTTGGACATAACTCCATCGGTCCCGCTAAGAAAGATTTCGCTTCAAACGCCCTTCAAAAATTTTGCTGCGAAGAGCTCTACGCGTTGCAGGGCCTCATCAGGTCGACGGAAAAGTAAAACGTTTATTTACGGATTCTAGGCACTGCCGACGTGGCTGGTGCCCCTTTAAGCAGCTCGGCTGCATCAGGTAGTCGATCCGACCATCCTCAGCATCCAGCACGCAATGGAGGGGGCAGACATTTCGCCGTTTCCTCTCACTCAGAATATCTGGCCTTCCAGGTAGGCGTTCAGGTACGCGGCGCTGTGTCGACCACCTTAAAAATAGGGCGGCCACAGCATTGAGTTTTATACTAATATAAACTACAGAAAAATCTGTTTCTGCATTTGTGGGCCGTCGCGGGTACTGCCACTGTAGATAGACACGTTCCGCCCCTACTTGGCTTGGCAAGCCACCGGACTTACTTTAAAGCAAAGCTTTCTAGATCTACCAGCCAATGGTTCTTTCGTGGTGTGCCGGACAACAAACTCATAACGCGTCGGAGGCGGCGGCGCGGGCAGGGAGGGCCGGGCAGAGTGCTTAACTCACGGACCGCACTAGAGAAGGCGCCGCGAATTTGCCCAGCGTTCCCCGCGCGGAAGCGCCTGCTCGACAACGTCGGCGTCGGCGGTAAAGCTTGGTTGTCTGCTTCAGCAGTGGTTGTTTTGGGCCTGTTTTGGTGCAGCTTCGCGATCATTGAGCTGCTCCTTCGGACGGCTTTATTAACTTGTTATGCAGCACCTCCCGGGAAACCTGAAGCCGACGCAATCTTCTTGTCGTACGGCCAACATACGTTAAGGATTGGTTTGCAGGGATGGAAAAAAAATGTACAAACCCCATTACAGACATCTGGCCGCTAGAGAAACGCTACCTTTTGCGCACTGACTGCCACTAATGGGACTTCATTTTCTAAATTTATGATTACCAATTCGGTTTTTTTAAAGCTATTACAAAAAGCGAAAGTAGCAACAGGTTCTGAGAAATAGGAATTATAAATGTTCCCTCAGCTTTCTCGCAATTCTCCAAGTCACTAAATTAACTAGTTTAGATCCGTATAAATGGGAATCATTAAGCTCACATGCCGAATTGTTTCGGTGTCTGCGCCTGGGTCGCGCGGTGGTGTAGCCCCAAGCTAGCACATCAGGATGGCTAGGTTCCGCTGTCTCACACAGCCAAAGACGCTCCTCTCCGTTTTCTCTCACCCGTCTCACGGCCGGGCTACAGCGGCGCGACGCCGCTCCTGCCCGGCCATGGTCAACGCTGCTGCTGCGTTGGGGACGCCGCCTCCACGAATTAAAGGTAACGGCTGGCAGAATCTCCTGTTTCACACTTTGAAGAGTCAATTGCGTAAATTCAGGTGGCATCGCATAGAAAATTGTTGTGGGTGTCGTTTAAAGCTTTGCTTTCCAACCAACTCCACAGCATGGATTGGAGCCAGTTTTTTTTTTGTTTCGAAGTCAAATTCAACAAAAAGTGGCAACTTCTCTTTCTCGTTCATCTTCTATGAGCGCCTAAATAATCACTGAGAAAAATAAATTTGGAGCTCCAATGTAAAATAACAAAATAAATTTCAATGAGTTTCTTCGGTAATATATTACTTTGTAGGAGCTAGACGCAACTTTCCAGTATGTTCACGAGCTATGCCAATGACAATAGGAACGTTCCTTCCCGGTACATGAAGTAACGCTCGCTGATGCGCGGATCGCCTGCACAGTGGCGCGGGATTTCCTTCTAATATATATTAACTTAGGGCGAGCGACAGCGCACTGTGGGGACTCTAGCGTCGCCGATATCAGCCATCATTTCATGCGCTTGCGCTGCTCCGGGTTACATTTGTTTGCGACGCGATGTGGTTAAAGTCACGTATCGTGAATTAAGGCACACGCTCCAACGTGGAACAATAAAGGCCTGTTTGAAAGCGCGTTTATAGTCGCACGACGCGGGCGAGCCGATAGCGTTATAGATGCCCCGCCCCTTTCCCCGTATGAGCCAGATTTCTGTCACTGAGAATACGAAGAGGTTCTTGCCTTTGGTGCGGAACAGGTGATGTTTCCGACGTCGAAATGAGGCAGGGGTTTATTTCACGCTTAGAACATGAGAACGCGAGAGCAGCGACTTACAACAACCTTTCCCCACAGAAGGTGGTGTTATTGCAAACGTTACATAAAGAGCACGGCCGGAAATTTGACTGAATATTTGTCTATAACTGATCATTTGCAAATGCCGCTATTACGATATCCTCTACACGATAGTGCAAACGAGAATGATCACAACAGTGGTGGTTCAGATGTGAAATTACACCGGAGGGTAGTATTCCCACAATATTCGGTCATCAGTTTCTAACATTGTTCCCTTAGACCCGTGGGCTCAGCACGTGTCCAGGGTTTTTGGCGCCAGCTTTCGTCATCAGTAAAAAGCAAGCGTGCAGAACTACCTTACGGGCCAAGCAGAAGAAAAAACTCAATTTCTCAGTGATTGGTTATTTGATCAAGGACACATCCCCGCTTTCGTAATAAATATCAGAACTCTTTTTAAAAAAGCAATGCCATGCACTATTTCTTTCGGCCCAAAAGAACGTAGTTCGGAAGCAACGCTGACTGTATTTCTTGTTTTCGTTCTTTCAAGGAATGATTGTTATTGATCGTGGCGGGAGTTTTCCCCATAATTGTATTTAGCCTGAACAAAAAAAAAAACAGATACGGCACTTACATTCCAGTGTGGCGAGTAAGATTCCAGTAAGAATAATTACTTGTAAGGCCCCAGCTTTCGACATTCTTGAACCTTGTTAAATAATTTCGCACTGTTGTATTCCAATTCAGCCGCACGCTAACCCCTGGAAAAGTTTCATAGGCAAAGAATATACACCTAGTGATATTTTACGGTGATATTTCTGTAAATGATATGTATACTATTTTAGAATTCTTTTACTCCAGGAAAAACAATTTACGAACCGAATTTTGCTCAAAAGCGAGGTAATGTATGCTTGAAAGTGGGTTTGGAAGTATGTTTCTATTTTGCTAAGCATACTTTTCTCCAATTACTGTATTGGCTAAATTGAACTGCGTTTTATTCAGGGGGAAATATTTCTGGGTGTCACAACTAATGTGGCTTGAGCGAGGACAACCCTACTGAAGTAGAGTTAAACCTGGATGTAACGATGTTGATAAAAATTCGCAATTTTATGGAGAAATGCGTTATAGTCGGGGGTTGTCGTGCCTCCCTTGGCCGGCATGCGCAGCGCGTCTGATGATGATTGTGGCATGATGCTCCTAGGGATTGGCGAACCAAACAATCCATCACGAGATAGCTTGGCCTTCAACCACCATCGTCGTCTTCCCGTAGGGGAACCGCTGAAGAAGAAGGAGAAGAAGACAAAGCTGCGAAGAGGAGGGCTGCGTGAGTTTTGGCTACCGTTATCCTCCTCGGGCGGCGCATCTTCCCGATCTGAACCCGGTCGAAGAGCGGCTCATCGCGCCTCGACTCCCCTTCATTAGCATCAGGTGGCTGACTCGAGGCAACGGGTAGTTTGGAATCAAGGGGCAGGCGGTGAACGTGCCCATCGACGTATCGAAGGTTGTGCGGTGCCTTCCTCGCATGGTACCCGAGGACGTTGCGTTCGACGTTCACATCAAGCGGAGGCTGATGAGTCCGGCAACGTACAAGCGCGGGTTGGTGAAGCGCGGCAACATCCTGGCTTGGCTCAAGCACCTGGAACACACCCCGCTGAATCGCGCCATCAACGTTCGGGTCGATTTGAGTCGGCTCGATCACTTCGATGACGGCGGGGAACGAGAGGAACCGCAGGAAGACGACGTCGATGATGCTGACGGTGAGTTCGAAACGATTCCCGACGACTTTGACGTGAACGATCCTCTGCAGTTGGCGGTTGCGTTCAACGCGGTCTCGAAGACGCTTCTCTATAACGAAGCGGAAATGACGGGTGTGGGAAAAGAAAAAAATAAATGATTACGCTCACACTTTCGCCTCTCTCTTCGCCATTTATCGCATCACACTCATCGGTGCACCCAATGCATTTCTGCATCCTCACAATCCCCCTCGGGGAGGTGCGGCGATTTTTTTTGTTATTTCAGGTTTAGAGTTACGGCTCCCGGAAATGAAACAGAAACGAAATTAAAATGCTAGACATCACGCACAACGAACGCTTCATCGTGACACAATGCGTGCTTTGGGCATTCTGCATTCCCACGGAGTTCCTAAGTACACGGCACAAGAATCAAGGTAACTTACCCTTGTATTTGCAAACGTGACTTAAGTATCAATTTTGCCTTTTGACGTTATTTGGTGCTTTAAGCAGTTTCATGGACCACACCAATGCTGAAGGGGCGGCTTTCCGCAAACTTTATTCTCTTTGACGCACTGAATTTTTTTGAGAGGGTGCTAGCTGGGATACTGTTCCGGACGACAACGTTCATATGGCTTGCCGGCACTCCACCTGAAATTGCTAGCCTGCTTTTAAAAGACCAAACTTCTGTTTCCTCACGGCAGAACTCATCACCTACGAACCTGAAACTCAGAAACAATTGGAGACGCGCGACTACGCACCGACAGGCTGGCCTAGCACCTAATCGGCACGACACTCACACTAAAAACGCGCGGTGGCTTGGGGTGAGAACTAAGTTCTGTAAATTGCTGCATATCTGCAGCCGAGTTTTCATAAAAAGTGCAAAGAATGATTCAAGAGCGTAGTGAATTCGTTATATCAAGGTTATCCGTAGCCATGCCTCCGTTACATAGGCGTCGCAAACACATCGGATTCAATGGGGCTGGCAATGTGGAATTGAAAAGCTTTGTGAAATCGAGGAATTCGCCACATAGAGGTTCGTTATATTTAGGTTTAACTGTAGTAATATCAATTATTCTGTAGTTGCGAATTCCCCCCAAAACGAGTCGTAAGACTCAGGTCTGCAGGCACGGTGAAGCAAGCAAGCGCGCGTACAACCAGAAACATTATCTCAGTCGACCACAAGCGCCCACACGGACGCAGACATGACAATTCGGGCTAACCTGCCCTTCCGGTGAGGAATTAACCTACTATTCCGGTGGGTGAGGAGGAGCGCTCGGCAGATGGGACGTAACGTTTGTTCCCAACGTTCCCGCATCGTATGTTGACATTTCTCGGAATACTGCCTACACAGCTTGCGCGCCCTAGTGATTCAAGTAGTCGCGTTCCATTTTGGTGGTCAAGGAAAGAAGTCGTAAATTGGCCATGATTGTCGCCCTATCAAACGTCGTTCAACAGCTCCAGCGTCTACCGGAACAAAGGCTTTGCAGTTAGCTGTGGGCGTCCGACAGTCCACCACTGGCGGACTAAGGTGAGCGCTCCGTTTTGACAAATTCGAAATCTGTTCGCATACTTGCCACTGAAACGGTCGCTTTCTGCTCGCGACACTTATATCAGCGACATTTACGAAATTCTTAACAGCCCGTTCTCCCCGTCTTGCATTACTGTCGCTCTTCATGCTGCTCTGGTCGCGTTTGTCGGCTTTCGCGAGCGGTTGACGGATTTTTGCCCGGCCCGAAAACACGTTCGTATTCACACCGATCGCCCATGGCGTTGTCTCTTCTTCAATGCGGCGTCATTGAGCGAGAAAGATAGAGATAAACTATTTAATAAAGAGGAAAATGCAGAGAGGTTTGCCGACATCAGTTCGCCGGCATGCTAGTCTGCGGGAAAGGAGACGAGGGAAAAAGGTAGTAGGTGTAGTGAAGAAAAAGAGAGTAGTAGTAGTGAAAAAAAAATATGATCCTTCTTCCGGGTAATGCGTTGAAAGGCTCTTGAGAAGGAGGAACGACTACAATTTCGTGGACACACCAACGTCCTGGAGGTATTCGAATAGCGCACACAAGATTTTGCGCTGAGCGGAGGGAGAGAGCCATGGTCCAAGTACCAATCTTAATGTGAATGGTCCAGGGTGGACGCAATCAATCTGATGTTGTAAACGGCACCTTGAGTCGCATAGGCAGAGCATTCCAGTAATATATGTTCAACAGTTTCAAGTGAACCACAATTGTCGCGATTGGGTTTGATGTCTGGCCTATCCGATGTAGATAGGAATTTGTTAGTGCTGCATTAAGACGAAGTCTATACAGCAACGTCTCCAAGTTGGGTTGTAGACGCTCTGGCAGCCGCATTCTGACATAAGGGTCTATGGAATATAAAAAACCGTAATGATACTGCAGCAAGGACCATAAACGATTCCTTTCCGACAGAGCTATCCCTTCGTCATTGGGGCAGCATCATGCTTCGTGAAAAAAAATCTTTCTTTTTCTCATTTGTAGGACCTCGCGGGCAGCCTCGTCCGCTTTCTCGTTTCCCATGATGCCGCTGTGGCCTGGAAGCCATTGGAAGGTAACGTGATGTACAACGACGTATGCCAGATGGTGCAAATACTTTACGTCGCGCTGGACATGTTCGTGGAAGCTGAAACAGCTAGCGCGTTGTAAACTTTGAAGTGCTACCCTGGAATCAGAGAAAACGGTCCAGCATGTCGGCGGCTGGCGTGGAATGTATCGAAGTGCTTGTTTAATCCCGTAGAGCTCAGCCGACGCAGGCGAAGTTGGTCGCTCAAGCAGATATGACAAGGCTTTTTTACTTGATGGAATGAAAATTCCCGAGGAGCTGCAGTCAGGTGTTGCCGATCCATCGGTATAAATGTGAGTAGTTGCCGAGTGAAATCTTTTAATATATACAAGCGTCATCTGCAGCAGGCCAATTTGAGGTATATGCTTTTTGAATCAATACCGGGAATGAATGATTTTATCCGGAGAGGCGTCAGATTCCAGGGCAGCAAGTTCCGTGGCATGGTTGGCGGGGCTTTAGTTGGAATTGGGGCATTAATACTTTTTATTGTTTGTCCAGAGCTAGAATTCGGATTTTGAACCACAATACCGGACAGGAAATGGGTTCGTGCATGTAGCGTATGCCTCAAGTGAACGCGGAGCGTTTCTTGGAGCCGTAGCGCGTCCAAGGGGAGGCAAGCTGCTTCAGCAGTTGTCCCAGAACATGACGAGCCTTTTGGAAGTCCGAGGCATTTTCTCAGGCAGTTTTTCCTCGCCGCCTCCAGCTGTCTTTTGCTTGTAGGTGTCAGTTGCTGCAGGACAGGAAGGCTAGAGCAGAACACGCCATCCACATACGCCTTGAACAGCAAAACCATGGAGAGGCAATCGCTACCCCAGTGGCTGCCAGCAAGATACCCAATAATTTGATGCTCTTGATATTCGCTTCCGTAGCCTCTGCACTTCAGGGGCCAGTAGAGGTTTCTTTCTAAGAGAATACCAAGATATCTTTGGGTCTGTCTGTAATGCAGAGGCCAGCCACCGAGGATTACGGGATATCTATCCATGCATATGGGAGTGAATGCCATGGCGACGCTTTTTTCTGAGGAAAGATGGAGTCCTTTAGGCACTAGGTATACAGATATCTTTGCAAGCGCATTCTGAAGTTTGTTTTGCGTTACCCTCCGGGATTTTGATGCACTCCAAATACAGATGTCGTTCGCCTGGACAGTCATCTTTACGCCACGAGGGAGAACGCGCTTCAGGTGAATGAATGCGAGATTAAAAAGTAAAGGGCTTAATACAGCTCCTTGAGGTACTCCCATTTTTATTTCATAATATGATCCTGGGTCTTCTGCCATGCGCATGAATAGTTTTCGTCCTTCAAGGTAATTTGAAATCCATACGTATAATCTTTTGCCTTGTCCAAGTGCAATACAGGATTCTAGTATGGCATCGGGATAAACGGAGTCGAATGCTCATTTAACGTCTAGAAACACTCCAACAGGTACATGCCCAGAATGTAGTTCTTCTTCAACAAACGATAGAAGGGCAATGATGCCAACAGCCGATCTGTTTTGCCGAAATCCATTCATTTGAGGTGTATAAAGTTTTTACGCAGAAATGCATTATAGTCGGGGGTTGTCGTGCGTCCCTTGGCCGGCGTGCGCAGCGCGTCTGATGATGATTGTGGCATGATGCTCCTAGGGATTGGCCAACCAAACAATCCATCACGAGATAGCTTCGCGTTCAATCACCATCGTCATCTTCCCGTAGGGGAACCGCTGAAGTAGAAGAAGGAGAAGAAGACAAGGCTGTGAAGAGGAGGGCTGCGTGAGTTTTGGCTACTGTTATCCTTGTCGGCCGGCGCACCTTCCCCATCTGAACCCGTTCGAAGTACGGCTCATCGCGCCTCGACTCCCCTTCATGAGCATCAGGCGGCTGACTCGAGGCAACGGGCAGTTGGAATCAAGGGACAGGCGGTGAACGTGCCCATCGACGTATCGAAGGTTGTGCGGTGCCTTCCTCGCATGGTACCCGAGGGCGTTGCGTTCGACGTTCACATCAAGCGGAGGCTGATGAGTCCGGCAACGTACAAGCGCGGGTTGGTGAAGCGCGGCAATATCCTGGCTTGGCTCAAGCACCTGGAACACACCCCGCTGTATCGCGCCATCAACGTTCGGGTCCATTGGAGTCGGCTGGATCACTTCGATGACGGCGGCGAACGAGAGCAACCGCAGGAAGACGACGTCGATGATGATGCTGATGGTGAGTTCGAAACGATTCCCGACGACTTTGATGTGAACGATCCTCTGCAGTTGGCGGTTGCGTTCAACGCGGTCTCGAAGACGCTTCTCTATAACGAAGCGGAAATGACGGGTGTGGGAAAAGAAAAAAATAAATGATTACGCTCACACTCTCGCCTTTCTCTTCGCCATTAATCGCACCACACTCATCGGTGCACCCAATGCATTTCTGCATCCTCACAATCCCCCTCGGGGAATTGCGGGGATTTTTTATGTGCGAATGCACTTCTTAAGCGAGCCTGAATCATCCGCCGCCGTCGGCCGCATACCAACAGCTGCGGGTGCGCGCGCTCCTCGTCTTCCCTAGCAACGGGGGGAGATGGGCGCGCGCTACTCTCCTCCTCCTGTCTCCCCTCAGTGACTGCGGGTGTTGGGTGCCTCCTCTCCACTTCGGGCGGGAGAGCTCTCGCTCGCGTAGCGGGCGCTCCGCATTCCGACGCGTGAGGGCGCTCGTGTAGCCCTCGCCGTAACGGCGGGCACTACTCTCCTCCTCCTCTCTAGGCTCAGTGACTGCGGGTGTTGGGCGCCTCCTCTCCACTTCGGGCGGGAGAGCTCTCGCTCGCGTAGCGGGCGCTCCGCATTCCGACGCGTGAAGGCGCTCGTGTAGCGGCCGCGTGGCGCGGGAGGGTATTATTCGAGCGCGCGCCGTCGTCGAGAGCGGTCGCTGGTCCTGCGTCTCGATAACGATGATGGCGGACCGGGCAAGGGTACCAGCAATAACGAGTGAAATATCTTTCTTTGTAGTTGTGTGCGTGTGTGTAATCTCTCGACTACTCATTAAGATCACGATATCTACCGTAATCGCGCAATCAACAACCGTGCATTCGCAATTACACACTCTCCCCCTCGGGGAAGTTCGAGGGAATTTTTTTGGTTCCCATGTACCAAGTGACCCGCTTAAAAATCATTTTTTTCCATTATTTTCCCACACATCTGAGCAAGGCTATCAGTCGAAAGGAGTTGTAGCTTGTCGGTGGTTTTCTAGGTTTTAAGACGTCATTGACTTTACTTGTCCTCTACGACTTTTCTAGGCAACGTGCCTTATGCTAACATATCTTTACCGTGTAACGAAAACGAACTTGCACTGGGATCTATGAGTTTAGTTAACGTGTGCGCGATGCTGTTGGCAAGGTTTTCGCATGTGCGTGTGGTTCGTGATGGCGTTGTAAATGATTCGGCCGGTTGCGCATAGCTACTACATCCAGCACTTTTGCTAGCCAGGTGTGCCTGCCAAGGGATGCTTCTTACTTCGTTGAGTGTTTTCTTAAACTTTTTAGTGCATCCAATCGGCATTTAATAACCGATGGAAATGCAGTAGGAACCCCGATGACAACGCAGGGCAGGAGCACTGCTTGTGTGGTCTTCTCTCTCGTTTGCCCTTCCTTTTATTCGTCGAAATTAGTTATCTCCTGCTGCATGAACGTTGTTTCATTGATGTTCCATTTTGTTCCCTTGCAGCACCTCCTGACTGCAGTCACGGTGCCCCTAGCCTGCCTGCAGCACTCATCCTGCCCCTGTAGTGGGAACTCATGTGCGTGGCGGCCACTTGTCGCAACCTAACGAGTTTCCGCCCTTGCCTGGCTTGTAATAGGTGGTGTAATTTACATCCACCCCTGCGTTCTGACTGCGCGTACATTTAAAGCAAGGGTTTACAGTTGCACGGTAGTCGATAGTCATGAAGACAGTTGCGTGTCTACGGAAAATCCAACTCAATTGTTTAGCAGTTAACTAATGCGTGCTCTACGTAAACTCTTGAGTGAAATCGGGAGGAGGGGCAACTACCTTGCCTCAAGCTGTTAGACAATGTTGGCTTTTCCGCATGAAGGTTAAGCTGTGCAAGAAACTTATTCAGGCTAAACGTTTTGTAAGAAACGACTGATGTAAATCAGCTCATTCATATGGTTTAGAAACGCTTAAGGCACAATACTTTGCAATGTCACCTTTAAAGGTTTTACATCGCCATCATGTCCTGCTTTTTTATTGTTAATAAAGAAACTTTCTATATGTAGACACAGAAAAATGAAGCACGAAGATATGTAGATTTTTCATCTTGCATTCTTTCAGCTGCCTAATGTCACAGGCTATGCAGCTGATGCAACGCTGTTTTTTCTCCAAGGTTTTCCTTGTGCATTCAAACAGTTGCCTACCATGCTCCAAACACTAGCTTGGCAATTTCATGTCACGAATGATACAAAATCCCCGCACCTCCCTGAGGGGTATTGTGAGGATGCAGAAATGCATTGGATGCACCGATGCGAATAATGCGAATAATGGCGAAGAGAGAGGCGAGAGTGTGAGCGTAATCATTTATTTTTTTTCCCACACGCGTCATTTCCGCTTCGGTATAGAGGAGCGTCTTCGAGACCGCGTTGAACGTAACCGCCAACTGCAGAGGATCGTTCACGTCAAAGTCGTCAGGAATCGTTTCGAACTCACCGTCAGCATCAACGACGTCGTCTTCCTGCGGTTCCTCTCGTTCGCCGCCGTCATCGAAGTGATCGAGCCAACTCCAATCGACCCGAACATTGATGGCGCGATACAGCGGGGTGTGTTCCAGGTGCTTGAGCCAAGCCAGGATATTGCCGCGCTTCACCAACCCGCGCTTCTAAGTTGCCGGACTCATCAGCCTCCGCTTGATGTGAACGTCGAACGCAACGCCCTCGGGTACCATGCGAGGAAGGCACCGCACAACCTTCGATACGTCGATGGGCACGTTCAACGCCTCTTCCTTGATTACAAACTGCTCGTTGCCTCGAGTCAGCCGCCTGATCCTCATGAAGGGGAGTCGAGGCGCGATGAGCCGCTCTTCGACCGGGTTCAGATCGGGAAGATGCGCCGGCCGAGGAGGATAACGGTAGCCAAAACTCACGCCGCCCTCCTCTTCGCAGTTTTGTCTTCTTCTCCTTCTTCTTCTTCAGCGGTTCCCCTACGGGAAGACGACGATGGTGGTTGAACGCGAAGCTATCTCGTGATGGATTGTTTGGTTGGCCAATCCCTAGGAGCATCATGCCACAATCATCATCAGACGCGCTGCGCACGCCGGCCAAGGGACGCACGACAACCCCCGACTAAAATGCATTTCTGCATAAAAATTATCTTTGGAACCCGTCCCCGTCTCACTCCGTCATTTTGGCATTTTGGTGCTTCTGTACGTTAATTGTGTCGACTTCGTTTTCGTCATTTAATTCCTATTGTATTCTTTTCAGTGTGTTATTTTGCAGTTTAAACAAGCTGCTGCACCCCAGCATTCTCTTATATTTATAAACTAGAAACTGCAAGGAACAGGGCGTCTCTAAGCAGGAAGAATCCTATCAACTAGCCTATTCATTGAGTTTAGAATGTGGTGTGTTGCCCAGCTGCTAACAACCACTGATAATTTGATGCCATGTAAGATGCCCATGATTGCACTCATGTATGTGGACGCTTAGGTGGTTACATGTTAATAAAAGACTTCCCTACCCTCTTCCCTCCTTCACTGCAACTCGTCCGTGCTTATGGTGAGCATTCAGAGTGTACACCTTAGCATAATTAAAATAAGAAGGCGCCTACTCAGTTGGACCCGGGATGCGCCTAATCAGGATATGTGTACTCGTGAAAGCCTAATTAACCAATAAATAACAAAATACAACCAACCTAACAAGCTGTAACAAAAAAAGCAACCCCACCCCTTCACCCTTAACAAAAAGACAAGGTAAAATTGGTAACTATTTTACATTTTTTGGCAGGTAATTCAAAAAAACGTGTGCATGCAAAAGGTCCAAGGGAGGCTGGTATTTCTTATATTTTCAGGAATACATCAATACTGTTATTGTTTTACAATAAAAAGTATATTTTTATTACACCGCTTCCTCGGGTTCAGTTCGTGTTGCCCTTTCTGGGTAACTTGTAACGCCAAAGGTGAAGTTTAATTAGCAATACAGCTATTTTGGTTGCATACATGATGGGAAAGAGCACAAATATATACATGGCGAAACTCAGGACTTTTGTTATGTTCCTTCTTATTTTGTGTTAATTTTGTCAGGTTTTATGGCACTATTCAATTCCCGCAACCAACTTTCATGAAAAAGCAGTTGAGCGCAATTTTTTTATACCATGCATTGATGCATGACATGGCGGCACAACAGTTTTTGCCTGAAATAAACGGGGCTAATAAATTTCTTTGTTATTTTTGAAGCAGCCAGTTTTTATTGGCAGTCCGAGAAAATCGGGCCAAATGCAGTTGGTTACAACTGCGCGCGACCGCGCCATGTAGAGTGTTGTCCAAATTTTGGCAAATCGCTTCACAACCTCACTGGAACTACAGCACGTGTAGTGACTGCCATAATCTTTGCCACAGCCTTATCAGCTGGCACGAAACTTTCTCCTCCTTAATTAAGGCTGATTTAATTTTTTTGTCTGGTCCAATTTACAGTAAGCACTATTTTTGTAGTGAAAAGGAACTGCTTCGAAATGGAAACCACTACTGTTTTTAAAAACAGCGATGCACAAGATTAGAATCACACAGCACAATGAGAACGTAAAAATGAAAAATGTAAAAAAATTTGCCATATACTCAAACAACTATTAAAATGTGCCGATAAGAGATTTGGTTCTCAATACGTTATTCAGGAGCGCTTCAAAGAGAAAGTGTAAAAAATGACAGCTGTGCATTTCTGCTCTGTTGCACTACAAACTGAAACGATGTTTCAACTCAGAGAAAGTAGTAGGAAGCGTTCAAGCATCATTACTGATGCACCCCTGTCTCTCCTAGCATTATTGACAGTTTCCACACTCGTGGTAAACATTAGAGCGCCATTCAAGGACAACAAAAAGTTGACAAACACAAGGACTTTCAGAATTACCAAATATAAACCAACTTGCCAACATTGTGTTCAATTGAAGATTCTCACTTGTTGATCAAAGGATTCTTGTTCTCTTGCTTTTTACTACTTGTAAAATGCACGTAACGACATTTAATAAAGCGACGGGAAACGTGCTGAAGGCATCGAATATACATTCGAATCATTCAGTTGCATGGTCCGGCTCTTTACTAAGGAACCACGTGATATACACACATGCTCGCGCATCAGCTCAGAGTTGCATAGGCTCGCCGGTCGACACAGGTGTCGTACTTGAACATAAGTAAATCAAGCAATTTCGCACAAACCAACGAGGCCAGAAATAGCTACCTTCATACTGGGCAAGTCTCGAACCACTGTGGCGTGTTGATGTCGTGATTATTAGGTTTGCCCGCCACCTTGACATCCGTGGTACTAATTGTGTGTATCAGTGCGGCCGAGGATTGAAAAATTCCGTGTTTTTACCGTGATTTGTAGCAGCCAAATTGGTGGACTCGACCCATGGACGAGCGATCATCAGCAGTGACCAGCAGCCATGTCGACCTGCCGGGCGCTTGTGAGTGTTTCAAACAATAAACACTGTTTGTAACAGCACCCCATAGACGATGCTATATTAGTAGTGGCGAAAAGCAGACGGTGGGACTTCACTGCGTAGTACATATAGCATAGTTCAATATTTATAAAAGGTTTCATACTTCTTTTTTCACACTTATAGGTTATAATATTGAGTATCAAGCTCCAACCCAATCATTGAAAAGTGGGAATTTTCGAAATAGATATTCAGTACGTGTGTGATCGACAGGAACAAAATGACCATGCTGCACTTGAAACTAATTAGCAGAATAAATCTTCTTCCACTGCAAGACCAAGTAATTCGGAGTACGACGACACTTCTATAAGAACCGTGGTAAACCTGTCGCCAGTTTGTACCTTTCGTGTCTTTCTCAACGTGTGTACTCTTCACACAAGGACCAAGGATTGTATCATGGCAGTTGATAGGCACAATTCGCTGCCTCAAAAATTGTTGCAACTTGTAGTTGCAGGGGTCCGAGCTGAACGGAGGTGCATGTCTTTTGTTAACAAAAAATTCGGCGTCGTTCTGAAACGCAGCCGTGCACTTACAAGAGAAAACTGCACACCTTTGTGGGAAACGTAGCAATAAGAAAAATTGGTTCTTGTACGGAATTCCTGTAAATGTTTTCTTCGCAGAAGTTAGCTCCATCTTAAGTGTTCCCTCGAAACCCTTTGTTCCAGGTGCGTTTTTCAGTAGAAGTACATTCATTATAGTTGTTTCCTTAAATTTGTTTTTGAAAAGTCCACATCATGTCTGTTAGCTTAAAACAATGCCTTAGTTGGGTGCTCAAGCCTTTGAAACGTCAGTTTATTGTGACTGGCTAGATTTGATCAATTGCAGATCCTCTCTCACTACTGCTCGGATGGTCTTGCGTAGGCTATCAGCCGGAATCCGCATGTTGTCGACGTAGTTCGCACTGGCCGCGCCAACAAAGTTCCGGTCATACTGCTTAGCGCGCATTTCGAGAGCCTTCTCAATCGTGCTGGCTTGGGTCACGAATTCAGCGATGGTTTTGGGCGGGTTGCGGACAAGTCCAGCAAACAGCTCCTCCTTCACACCGCGCATCAAGAAGCGTAACTTCTTTTCTTCCGTCATTTCGGTGTCCGCCGCGCGGACCCCGAAATGACGAAACCCGCACCTTCACCAGATGTCACGAAGCCAAAGGACGACGCTGTTGTCTTGAAGGAGAAACAAGTTTATTGGAGCGAACTTGTTCTCCCCTAACAACTCAAAAGAATACAGAGGCGGCGAAGCAGCGGTCGACAAAGTGACTTGCGTCGGCGAGCGTCGCATAATCGAATAGCCCGGCGTCTGCTCTGCAGGCTTTTTATCTTTCGGCACGCGTGGTTCTCGAACCGTCGATTCGCATCGAGAACATTGTAGATCCAAGAAGATTATTCCGGGCTGTTCACGTTAGATCGGAATACTCTCCCTATCATAACAGATAACACATGCGGCACAGAAAGAAAGAATGGAACACGCGCTTCCCTTGGCACAGAGATAACACAGACCGGCGCAGCCGGGCGGTAAAAGTAAAACACAAATAAACAAACTCAATGCATGGTTGGCTGCAATAGGGTGTACTCGCTGGCGTGGCACACACGCGGGCAACCGTGCGTGTGTGCTATAGCGTCGGTGCTATGTTGGACTTTATTACATGACCCTAATAGACCTTTTTCCAGTAGCAATCTGTGCATGCCCGGGCTGCCGGTCCGTGATTCTAGGGAGTTGCCTCGGCCAAAATATACAACCGGGCGCCGCCTCCACTTGCGGCTTCAATAGCTGTATTCTTTCGAGCGTTCTGCATGTGTTTGTTTTATTTCTTTTTCGAAATCTCGTTGTAAGTTTGCACGTGCACTCAAAGAAAGCTTTAAAGGAAAGTGGCAAACACAAGCTGACTGCACTCCAAACACATGGCTACCAGTGAGAGAGTCTCGAAAAGGAGTAAAAAGGCAAAGAAGAAAGGTCGTTTTGACCACTGTATATTAGCCACGGGAACGAGCACCTGCTACAACGACATTCATCTGTAGTGCACAGGTGCCCTGGTGGTTTTGGAGGGCCTGCAGAACGGGGATATCATGTGCACGAGTTCTCCGAAAGCCACACTTTTTCTGGGCGAGCCATACGGCCATTTGTGTTGGCCGTGGTGGCCGCTAGGTGGACGGCCACTGGAAAAAGGGCCATTTGCCGGGCTTGCTCGCGATGGAGTACAGTGCATGACAATGGCAAGAGCTCTTTGTTGTTCCAAACTGCCCCACCCAATGAGAAGTAATATATCGACGCCAAAAAAAATTTTATGCAGCACACTACAACCTACGTACTGCAAGACAAAATTGACATTGTCGCATGACTATGTAGTGCAGTCAGTACTACAGAGCTTTCCAACTACATCGTGATGGCTAATTCCCGCGCATATGCTACTGAAGATCTATCACTAGTTTGTTTTCTCGCCTGTTCAAGGAAAACCAGTCAAATACTGTTGCTGACCATTTCGCTGTATCGAAGCCAAACTCAAGTAATTTGTCCAAGGGGGCGTGCGATGCACCGGACTTTGGCCCAGCTAGGGAGTGCGAACGGTGCGAACACGGCCCGACTTTGCAGATGGCATGATCTGCACTAGCTGCTATGCTACTATCGTATCTAAATTGGCGTGTGCATAAAGCATTTCTTCAAAAGTACTATTTGGCCTTTGTTCCTAACAGTGCAGAAAAAGCCACTTGTGTCAACATCAGTAGTCGCAGGTGACTGCAGCGTCGGCCTCTTAGGCACCGTGTCGCTTTTGCTCGCGGCCGCATGTTCATTTTTCGATGATGCGGAGTTCTCGAGGGCAAGGAGAGTACCCCACGTAACTTGAGTGTAATTATTAGACTTGGTAACACTATGTCCTACAGTCAGGTTGAAACAGTGCCGACGACGTATGCCGGTGTTTTATTTTTTCTGCAATATGTATGCGCAATGCGCAGTCACAGACATGGCGGTTTCCAGTGTTGCCAAGTGAAGAAATCGCCATCAAACCTTTCAGGGAATAGTATCGATCGGGTTGGCAGTCCATTATTTGTGGAAACTTTTTGACTGGTCTTGTCACTGATTTATCAGAGCAGTCATGGTGGATAAGGATGGATCGACAACTGCGCTATTGTTCCGCACCTGCCCAATCTTGAGGTGCGACGTCTGTTTCCTGGCAGCATTACACATAGGTTGCTGGTCCCTGCAGGTTGCATTCTCCTCCTGGACCTTTTCCTTGTTCTATGCTCCGCCTTCTTTCCATCTTGAGCACCGTGCCTAACTACTCTCCCCCTGTCTTCGTGGAGCCTCCTGATTGGGTTCTCGCATGTACCGGCTAGTGAAGAGAAGTTTTACGTGGGATGAGGATCTTACTGGGCACATGACTCCTGTTGTTGAAGGGGAGCTTTCAGGGCCTCGCTCATGACGTTCAAGGTGGCTACATAAAACACTGCAGGACAGCTAACTTTACACGGTGGTTTTCACAAAACGATACATATGATAAGCGAAAGGACATCAAGCACCTCAAAAAAAAATCCCGGGCTATTACCACTACCGTGAAACCTGCGCAGGGGCAAACCATGCAGTGTATAAGTGCTCCCTTGGCACCTTGGTTCTTTAGTCAACAGAGGTGAAACCGTTTGGGGTAGAGGTATACAGCTTTGCTGTAAAAGTCTTTTGTCTTTGAAGCGCGAAAGTCTCTAGCACGAGGAGAGAACAACTGTCCCGGTATTTTTATAACGCATTCCGAAGCGCTCCGGCGACAGACGTAAACGAGTGTTCAGCCTTTTCTCACTACGCTTTAAGTTCTAGCGCGAAGCGCAATCGAGTTTCCCGGTGTTTTAGTCGCGTGACTACATCGCACGAAGATTACGACGATGACCGCAGATTCCAAGAGCCCCAGCCCCCAAACGCTCTTGTGTTCAGAATGGGGCTCATTGTGACACCGCTGTCTGTCGGATTGTGCCATTCTGACACGGTTGAAGCAGTTTAGATTTGAGATGTTGACTCAGGTTACAAGATGGAAAGGTTGAAACAAAAAGGCTGAGGACTCTTTTGATAGAAAGCTCGGTAAAAGACCTCCCAAAAGCAAAAATTAAGGTGTGTTTACTCTGTGCTGCTCTATGGTAGTGGTTGCAAATGGCCTCGATTTATCCCTTTTAAACTTCATTATAGGAAGTGTGTGGAAATCAATCCCCCTTTTATGTTGGGACGCTACATGAATGGTCCATTTTTTGGCCCTAGATTCAAATGTCATGTCTTCATATTCTTTTCAAAGAGTTTTGGCACCTCTCTTCTAAGATTGATTGACCGTGGCTGGTGACAGCCAGGGAGATTTTTTCATTTGTAACAACATCATGCCAATTTCCAGTCCTACTTCAAATTTGGTTCCTCTTACTGTGTACTGTAGAGAACAGACTACTAGAGAGTAGTAGTGTCGCCAGCAAGCGGTCCTCTACTTCCCAGGTTGTTGTTCATCTATACCATCCAGCCACATGCCCGGTTGACACCAAAGTACATTGGCTACTAAGACTGCCTACACCGCAATTCGTCCATTTGCAGTATTCTCAATCCCTCTTCGGCTGCATGGGAAGGTGCAAAAACAACTACTGTGCTCCTCCATTGCTCCCTCTCCTGTCCAGTCTTGCAGGGCTGCTCCACGCTTTTCTTCTCTGCAACAGGTATGTACAACTCTCAGGCTCTTGTCAGCTTAATCACTGCTTTGGGACTCTTTGCTCTCTGTTACTTGTTCTTTTATGTGTTCTTTACTTGCCATATTTGCAGGTAAAAATATGCAGCGGTTTGTTTTACGACGACAATGATAACACAAAGTTTTCTCGTGAGTGAATTCTTGATTGTCGGCTGAGCTTGTTAATTTGAACTTTTTATCGAAGTTGCTTTTGATATGACCCTTCGCCTTTGATTATGCATGAGAAAAGCTTCGCGTTTAACTATCGTCGTCATTACACTGCGAGGTGCACTATTTTTGTCTAATTTGGCATATAGATGCACCTCTATCTAAATTCAAACTGTTTCGACCACGTTCTAATAGTGTCATGGAATAGGCGTCTACCTAAAGGAACCATGAAGAGAAAACACAATTTGGTTCATTCGAAGATTCCCTCGTTATGACTACACTGATACCACTTTTAACGCAAACATCGCTCAAATAAGCTACATAACTAGGGAAAAGTGGACTGACCATGCGACCCACTAGCTCATTTCCTGCAACAGAACCTATGATGTCACGCTAGAATGCTCTGCGATTGGTGGAGGCCGGCAAAAGCAGACGCAAGTTAGGCAGGGCTTACCAGTTTGCATAGTGAGCTATATGCCCGTGAAACATACTGCACATTCCTTTTATGACACTGAGAATGGTAGAGTAAACGGTTGAAGTTCCGAACAAACACGCAGACATGTAGCCCATTGCATACGAAACTACCGTAGGCCGAGCTGGACGTCTCGCCGTCGCGAAGACGAATTTTCGGGGTCGAGGTCTTTTGGGGCCAATGAACCGTTCGAGCAATTACAGCCGCGACCTTGCTTGGTGTCCTAATCCCTTGACAAAGAACTCGGCATCATACCGCCAACCAGCAAAGGTAAAAATAGAAACTAGGGGAGTAAGGAACAGCAAGCAGCGACGAGAGTGTGCCACTTGTCGCAGATGTTTCGTAATGGTGGTCGTGTTGGCTTCCTGCTGTCATAACAACTCGTTTTCTGTGTGCAACCACTGAAAACTTTAGTTTGTTAGAGTACTTTACAATGAAATTTTGTTGCTGCGTCCTGAAATGCCCATGTAGTATGGCAAAATCGTCGAGGGAGTGCGACATCCTCGCCGGTGAAGAGATCTTCTTTCATGCGCTGCGCAACGACGAACGTCGTTGAAGCAAGTGGCTACGTTTTGTGAACTTTGCAAACGGAGGAGAAAGGGAGGTAAAGGAAGTACGAGTGTGCTCGCTTCATTTCCTACGAAGTGATGACGGCAGAGACCCTTACATTAGCTCACTCCTGGGACATCACGCCGCTCGTTGCCGACTTCATCAAATCGCCGTCAAAGCGCTAGGAGCTGGGAAAAAATACCGCACATACCGCGCATGACGGTCGTATCTTTCTGGTCGGAGCGGAGAGCTCGCGCAAACGGCTTAGCATACACGACACCGGCCAACTGGCATACGTGATACTGCTACTGAAATTGAACTGTTATTAACCGTAATAAAAATAGGGCACATACGTACCAGTCTGTATTCGTCCGTCGCGACGGGGCTGACGAGGAGCCGGTGCCAACGGCTGGGCGTTTGCCTGCTGTGAGTATAGCGGAATAGTCGCCTTCCGGTCCATCCGAGTATCCAACAACTCCTGCCGCTCATGCACGTAGAAGCATCGAGCGTTCAACCGGTGGGAGGTTGTTAAATGCAAGCCCGAGCTCCTCGGCGAGAGCTTCTATGTCCGGATCAGGCGATTCCATGAATAGGGCTGCGGTGACTATGTTTTACTGGTATTTTTGAAACGGCCATCGTCTCGTTTTCGGCACGAGTTGCGAATCCTGTTTGACTCCCGCGTGTGGGTGCTATATGGAGTCGACATACTACGTATCTGTTTCATATACCGGCTCATATGACGCCATTTTACAGTTCGCGAAATGTACAATATAACGGAAGATCCAAAATTTGGCCTAAATTGCCTTATTTCTCAGTGAATAAAGCATCGTTTGTTCACGGTAAAGCGCTTCGGTTACTATAAAAAACCTAATCATTTGTACAAAGCAAACTTTTGTTTTGTCTTCATGGCTCCTGTAACACCGCGAGGGTTCTGGTTCGTTTCGACTAGAGGAAGCGCTTGCTTCTGCATTTCGTTACAACGATCATTATCATTGTCAGAGGAGGTTGGCCTTCCCGCAACGCAGTTTTGGCATGACATACGCCACTGGTGAGACATAGAAAGTATTGCTTTAAATCAGGGTCTTCACCACACTTTTGTTCCAGGGAATGGCAATCTGCAGCTTTTTCTAACCATACAATACTGATCATGTACCCTTTGGTCCTTCCTGATATGTGCAAACTGCCTCGTCATCCAACGCATCGGAGTGACGTAGACTTTTTTCCGCAGTTATCACTCATCCTACACATTAAACCGATAATTTTTGTCGATTACCCTTGTTGCACGTGCCCAATTTGTACTCAGTGGTGTCTTGGGGGAGATAAGTGCCTGTTATGTGCTTATATCAAGCGGTTTTAACTAAACAGCACGCTCGGCACTCTTCTGTCAGCAGTATTGTAGGGTCTCGCGAAGGGAACTTTTTCGTGCTTTGTTCTTACTTTGTTCTTGGATTGTTCAATTTTTCTGCAAGTGAAAGCCAAAAAACAGAGGTTGACTGGATTCGTGCTTGGTTTTGATGCAGACGAACCTGACTACATCAATCAGCACTTGTGCCCTGAGTATCATGTTTTGCTTGGCAAAGCCATTCAAACAAAACGCGATAAAAACTGGAAGTTTGCCTGGGTGTCCCAAGGAAAGATACTGATGCGCAAAACAGAAACCGCGCGTGTCGTTCATATCGCATGTGATGCCGACCTAGAGAAGATTGTTTAGGCAACCACCGGCTTCCTTTCTTCCTTTCTCGGTCTTTTCTCGTTTTTGTTCACGAAGCTGCTGAAAAATGTTTTCCATCGAACAAGTTAACAGAAAAAAAATGGAAGATCTGCTGTTGTCAATTACTCATTGCAATATTCGAAGCATTCGAAAAAATGAAGACCTTTCGTTAGCATTTTTATCGCAACATAAATTTACGTTTGACGTCATAGCCCTGTCAGAGACTTGGCTGAAAGTACATGAGACTGTCACTATTTCTGGGTATGATGTCGTTTGCTCGTCTCGAAATACTTTTACCAGAGGCGGAGGGGTAGCCCTTTATATCAGGTCATCGCAACAGTATACCAGTTTGAATGACATAACAATCAACAACAATGTAATAGAGAGTGTTTTTGTAGCCCTGTCTTCAGGCACAGTAGTGGGCGTCATATACCGACCCCAGAATTCTAGTGTACCATGGTTTATTGACGCTTTCGAAGACATCCTAGGTGTCATCAGTCGCAAGCACAAAGGTCCGGTTATAATAAGCGGGGATTTCAATATGGATACCTGTGCTTCGCAAAACAATGACTATATTTTTTTGCAAGAGTCATTTAATTTGAAGAATTTATCACTGAACCCACCAGAATTACAGCCACTTCTTCTACTTGCATTGATCATGTCTTAAGTAATAGTGACAACGTTTTTGCAGGTGTCTATGACTTAAATATTGCTGATCATTCCCCAACTTTTGCCTTTCTCTGTGATAAACCCGCTAGCTCTAACAAGCCACTATCAACCAAGAAACCGCGTGTAGATTACAAGAGGCTTTAGACAAAATTGATAAATCTCAATTCTTGCTTCGTATATGACTCTGACATTCACAGGGAACATGCAAATTTTATAAACCATTTAACCAACGCCATAAGTGAGTGCACAACCCATTTCCATACTAAATATACTGAACCCTTATTTCCCTCGATGAATAATAGAATACTACAAGCCATTAAGGAGAAAGATACTTGGTATCATAGGTGGAAACGTCAAAAGCAGAATTTGTACTATTTACAGCACTTCCGTTCACATCGGAACCGTGTTGTAGCGTTGATAAGAAAACGAAAAAAGGAATACAACAGCTCTCTTATAGAACGCGCCCAAGGGAATACTAAGCAGATGTGGGGTATAATAAATAGAGTGATTGGTAAATCTCCTAAAAAACAGGTTCAGCCTGACAGAGTTACTGTAGACATCGTGGATAATTTGAATGCCTTTTTTACAAGTATAGGACCCCAATTAGCTTTCAGGATTTCTGCGACTTCTTATGAGGAGAATATTTCCCATATTGATAGTACATTTTCTTTCAGAGATATAACTAATGATGAGCTAGTTACAATTGTGGCTGGAATGGCAAATAATAAGGCAACCGGATATGACGAGATAACAGTCAAAATGCTGAAAGACAATATTGATGTTCTCACACCGATTCTGCTTAGAATTTTCAACCATTCTCTGCAAGACGGCATTTACCCCGAGGTTTTAAAAATTGCCAAAATCAGCCCAGTTTATAAGCATGGGGATGTTAATGAACCAAGTAGTTATCGCCCTATATCCGTACTGAGTGTCGTAAACACAATTTTAGTAAAGCTAATCTTGTTGCAACTGCGGGTTTACATAGATTCTCCTAACATTATAAATGATTTCCAGCACGGTTTTAGGCAAAATAGGGGCACGTCGACAGCGGTCATGGAAACGACACAAGCAATATGCACATCTTTGAATTCTAATGAAATAGCGATTGGACTTTTCTTAGACCTGCAGAAAGCCTTCGATACGGTGGTGCATTCAATTTTGTTACAAAAATTACAAAAGTACGGCATTCGTGGGCCGGCTTACAATCTTTTCACGAGTTACTTAGATAACAGAAAACAGTTTGTTTGTCTGGACAATATTTGCTCTTCACACATGACTGTAGAAACCGGAGTACCACAGGGATCGGTGCTAGGACCAGTGTTGTTTTCTCTTGATATTAATAACTTTCCGAACATCCTAAGTTGCTCTAAGGCAGTATCGTATGCTGATGATACTGTCATACTTTTTACAGGAAAAACACTCTCCGAGGTTCAACTTATTATTAATCAGGAATTATCGAGAATCTCCTCTTGGTTCAAAGCAAATAAACTGACTATCAATGGCGCAAAAAGTAAATATATTATGTTGACTTCACGAAGTAAAAACTTAGGCGAAGCAACATTGAAAGTTTTCATAGATAATTTTGAGTTGGAACAAGCTAATACAATCAAGTACTTGGGTGTTACACTTGATTGTCATTTGAACTGGAAGACCCACATTGCTCAAAACTAGCTTCTGTGTGTTATGTATTGCTAAGAACTAGGATGTACTTTGACCTGTCCACGTTAAAAATTATTTATTTTTCTCTGTTTCACTGCCACCAGACATATTGCTGCGAGTCTTGGGCTTTTACATTTAAAACTTACCTCGATCCTTTGTTTAAACTGCAGAAAAGAGCCTTGCGTATTATCATCTTTTCCCAGTTCCACACTCCTACTGAAATATTGTTTCGTGACCTTCGGATCTTGCCCATAAAACTTCTTTCCGAAATGAAAATTGCAATTACTGTGAATAAGATCCTTCATAATAATCACGCGTTATCACTAAATTTATTTATTATTCCAACCAGCAATACTAGGCATGCCAATAATGTAAACTTTAAACTGCCGTTAACTCGTAATACCTACGGCGAACGATTAATCCAAAACTTTGGTGCCAAAATCTGGAACAGTATACCCCTTGAAATAAAGATGGCTAACAATTTTATTTTTTCTATAAAAAGGCTCTATCGTTCGAAGCTAGGCTGAAGAAAACATCAATATAAATAGCAAGAATGCATCGTTGACAGGCACCAGGTTGGTGCATGAAAATATATTTCTGGAAAAGTTTTATGTTAACTTTCAATTGTATGGTTCCGATCTCTCAAGCGGCTATTCCTGCCGAAATGCAGCGAGGTTTCTGTTGTTGTGTACTCTGTTGTGGCTCTTAGGTCTGTACATGTAGCTGTGTATCT
The DNA here is from genome assembly GCF_048455015.1 of Haemaphysalis longicornis. Classification (NCBI taxonomy): domain Eukaryota; kingdom Metazoa; phylum Arthropoda; class Arachnida; order Ixodida; family Ixodidae; genus Haemaphysalis; species Haemaphysalis longicornis. Next base: position 711,343 of record NW_027526282.1, on the reverse strand, counting down.
GTGTCTAGATAGACGCTGTATGTATTTATTTGAAAAAAAGAGTACTGTAAAGATACTGTTTTTAACAATCAACCTCGAGTGTAAGATTCAAATGTGTAAAAGTGTATATTTTGTTTTCCCTGTATTGATTGATATTGGTGTTTATTTTCTTCTCTCGCGGCTTATGAGTGCCTTTGCGTCCTGTATTTACACACTCTGCGTACACTAAGTATTGCACTTGTTTCGCTGAATTGTTTATTAAGCTTGTTTTCCCTGCTGGCTATCTTTATCTGGGTCTGAACTAGCTTCGGCTATTGGCCCAACATCTTGTTGCATATTTGTAATGCAAAATTATCCAATAAATATGAAAATATAAATATGAAATATGAAAAAAAAAATATGATATGATGCCGTGTCAATTAGCATCCTGCAGTGTTCGGAAAGACTTTGCTATTTTCTTGGCTTCATTGCACATAGTGAGAGTTTCTATCCATCAAGAGGCGTACATTTACAAATGCCAGACATAGAGATTTTAACAGAGAATCTGTTTAGCAAATAGTATTGTGCCTGTCCGCTCATAAAAATACCAAGAAATCGGCTAGCGCGCACGTGACTGCGGTCCTTACGACGTCCACTCCGCAGCTCACAGAACCAAGAAAATGCCTAGCGCTCATCTGTGCGGGCCTCGCAACGACCGCCAAGCGACCCCTGTGCACGTGTTGGTCAAGCCAAGCCTACCCTATTAGGGATGCTTGCCAAGATCACGAAAAAAAACCCCAGTGTTCGCTGTAGTCGTGCTAACCCTTTCTCGGAACTAGCAGGACTCTAGCGTTCGACGTAATTGTCGAAATACTTGCCGGAACAAGACGGACAAATCATACCGCGTGCCCCTCAAAGATGATGTCGAATAATTATCACTTCCAAAAAGAAGAAATAAGCTAAAAATTATACTATCAATGATGCAGTAAATGTCGTGGCGGCAGCGAATAGGAAGCAAATCAGCAGCAATCGCGGACTGAAACCATCGCGGCAATCATGAATATAGCTAGTGACCTTCAAGTTTTGCACGTTTGTGTAAGTTTCCTTCGTGTTTTTCTTGAAGACGACATTTGAAAACTTCCCTTAAAAAGTCAGCCTATGATCAAAAAAACTAAAATGGCAGAATAAGGACATTTAAAAAAATTACAAACAGCGCAGAAACAACACAGTTCAAGACAAAGTAAGAACAGTGACAGTACTGTCTGCTCATACTTTCCTTTTGTGTTTAGTTGTTTTGGCGCTCTCAATTTGTAATAAAATAAATATGCAAAGAATGCAATCAAAGTAAACTACTTTTTATTGGCGAGCCTCCCTCAGACATACAAGTGAATTATGTGAATCGATTACTGGAATGTTCGATGCAATTATTGATGTTAGGCAAGCACTTGATTCTCTAAGGCACAACAATGAATGGGTTGAATTCCTATTCGTAGCTGCATAGCGAAGTTTCACCCTCTGAAATTATTTGGCCCAACTCCGAAGCATTGGTTTAGGTAAAACCGGCTTTGGCCGCTTGGTGTCCGGCTGGCCGAAGGGTATGGGCCTAATTCCGGCGTCACTAGCCACTTTTCTTGTGCAGGAATAAAACGAAATGCCTGTGCGCCAAGATATCAAAGCGAGTGAAAGATTCATAGGTGGCCTGAATTAACCATACCCCTCTACTAAACCACCCCTCATTCCTAGCCAAACCTCTACCATGTTTAGCCACATGAAAGCCAGAAATAGGAATTTTGATGTCTTATTTTGGCTATGCAATGTATATTCCAAGTATTATTTACTCTTGAGTATTTTGACAGTATTCAGGTTATCTGTTTGTTACACCACAATCAAAGTGTGTAGCCGTGTCGGATTGAGGACAGTCGCCCAATTCAGTTTGAAAACCAAAGATGCTCTCTAGCAGATATGGTAGTAGTCACATGTGATCAAATAAGTATTTTTACACTAAACAAGGCCAATGCAGAATGCCAGGAGCATGAAATATGTTCGACGAAGTGCGGTTGGCCAGCTTGTAATTTTGAGAAGAATTGTTTAAACATAAATGGGAATGGATGCAACGGGCATGATCTTCTAAAAGCTGCCATCATTGTGGCTGGCCAATACCTGAGTGGGGATGTTATAGCTAGGTGTTGGAGCTTAAACGTGTGGCCTAATGAATTGCCAAGAAATTTCAAGCTCATCGTATGTCGAGTTGCTTGTGGTTGTCAACGTTGTTTCCAGCTGAAGGTCGCAATGCATTCCCCGGGTCCGCATTTAGTAAACTAGAGCCACTTAACTTTAGTGGTGTCAAAGATGTAGTGCTGGACTGGCACTGAGGACGTCTTGGTTTTGATTACAATGTGGCTTCATCCTATTGAAATGATGTAGTTTTCACGCCTTAATTTGAACTTAATTCACTCGTTGTGCTGATGGCCAACTTAGGAGCCGTCGTGCTAATACAAAGGGTAGATAGTGGCTTCTTAGTCAATGGACCACATATTGCTTCTCCATTGATAAGATAGAGTTGTCAAGATTTTGTGTTATGCTGAGTTGCAGCTGCTACGTTCAGGGTGCCATAATACGACCATGTGCAAAGTTCAGGCTTGTGGTGAGTCTGTATGAGGAGCCTAAAACAGCGCTTACTCCCAAGGCACGCTGTGTACTTGTTGGAGGAATGGACATATAAAAACATGCATCCCCATAACTTCCACAGCAGCATACAAAACTAGAGGCTTCCTAGGTAATGACATAAAAGGTGCATACTTGTAATTTTGCAGCTTCCAAGGAGCGCATTACATAGAACCATCACTGCTCCCTTTGTGGCACTTTCTACTTCTCAAGCAAAGTGCACTAAGTAATATAATCAGCGAGTGCTTGGTGCAGTTGCTACATCTATTCCGTTTGAAATGCGAGCTGCCCGATACCAGATTACCCTACATGGACATGGTGGTTAGACAAGTGGAATGAACTGGAACGCTGTTGGAGAAAGGTAAGCAGCTTTAGCTCGCTGAAAGGGCGAAGACGGCAGACCGCACAAAAGGAGTCCTGGGCTTAGGACCCGCCCACTTCGAAGCTCGATATTCGTTAGCATTTTTATCGCAACATAAATTTACGTTTGACGTCATAGCCCTGTCAGAGACTTGGCTGAAAGTACATGAGACTGTCACTATTTCTGGGTATGATGTCGTTTGCTCGTCTCGAAATACTTTTACCAGAGGCGGAGGGGTAGCCCTTTATATCAGGTCATCGCAACAGTATACCAGTTTGAATGACATAACAATCAACAACAATGTAATAGAGAGTGTTTTTGTAGCCCTGTCTTCAGGCACAGTAGTGGGCGTCATATACCGACCCCAGAATTCTAGTGTACCATGGTTTATTGACGCTTTCGAAGACATCCTAGGGGTCATCAGTCGCAAGCACAAAGGTCCGGTTATAATAAGCGGGGATTTCAATATGGATACCTGTGCTTCGCAAAACAATGACTATATTTTTTTGCAAGAGTCATTTAATTTGAAGAATTTATCACTGAACCCACCAGAATTACAGCCACTTCTTCTACTTGCATTGATCATGTCTTAAGTAATAGTGACAACGTTTTTGCAGGTGTCTATGACTTGAATATTGCTGATCATTCCCCAACTTTTGCCTTTCTCTGTGATAAACCCGCTAGCTCTAACAAGCCACTATCAACCAAGAAACCGCGTGTAGATTACAAGAGGCTTTAGACAAAATTGATAAATCTCAATTCTTGCTTCGTATATGACTCTGACATTCACAGGGAACATGCAAATTTTATAAACCATTTAACCAACGCCATAAGTGAGTGCACAACCCATTTCCATACTAAATATACTGAACCCTTATGTCCCTCGATGAATAATAGAATACTACAAGCCATTAAGGAGAAAGATACTTGGTATCATAGGTGGAAACGTCAAAAGCAGAATTTGTACTATTTACAGCACTTCCGTTCACATCGGAACCGTGTTGTAGCGTTGATAAGAAAACGAAAAAAGGAATACAACAGCTCTCTTATAGAACGCGCCCAAGGGAATACTAAGCAGATGTGGGGTATAATAAATAGAGTGATTGGTAAATCTCCTAAAAAACAGGTTCAGCCTGACAGAGTTACTGTAGACATCGTGGATAATTTGAATGCCTTTTTTACAAGTATAGGACCCCAATTAGCTTTCAGGATTTCTGCGACTTCTTATGAGGAGAATATTTCCCATATTGATAGTACATTTTCTTTCAGAGATATAACTAATAATGAGCTAGTTACAATTGTGGCTGGAATGGCAAATAATAAGGCAACCGGATATGACGAGATAACAGTCAAAATGCTGAAAGACAATATTGATGTTCTCACACCGATTCTGCTTAGAATTTTCAACCATTCTCTGCAAGACGGCATTTACCCCGAGGTTTTAAAAATTGCCAAAATCAGCCCAGTTTATAAGCATGGGGATGTTAATGAACCAAGTAGTTATCGCCCTATATCCGTACTGAGTGTCGTAAACACAATTTTAGTAAAGCTAATCTTGTTGCAACTGCGGGTTTACATAGATTCTCCTAACATTATAAATGATTTCCAGCACGGTTTTAGGCAAAATAGGGGCACGTCGACAGCGGTCATGGAAACGACACAAGCAATATGCACATCTTTGCATTCTAATGAAATAGCGATTGGACTTTTCTTAGACCTGCAGAAAGCCTTCGATACGGTGGTGCATTCAATTTTGTTACAAAAATTACAAAAGTACGGCATTCGTGGGCCGGCTTACAATCTTTTCACGAGTTACTTAGATAACAGAAAACAGTTTGTTTGTCTGGACAATATTTGCTCTTCACACATGACTGTAGAAACCGGAGTACCACAGGGATCGGTGCTAGGACCAGTGTTGTTTTCTCTTGATATTAATAACTTTCCGAACATCCTAACTTGCTCTAAGGCAGTATCGTATGCTGATGATACTGTCATACTTTTTACAGGAAAAACACTCTCCGAGGTTCAACTTATTATTAATCAGGAATTATCGAGAATCTCCTCTTGGTTCAAAGCAAATAAACTGACTATCAATGGTGCAAAAAGTAAATATATTATGTTGACTTCACGAAGTAAAAACTTAGGCGAAGCAACATTGAAAGTTTTCATAGATAATTTTGAGTTGGAACAAGCTAATACAATCAAGTACTTGGGTGTTACACTTGATTGTCATTTGAACTGGAAGACCCACATCAATAACGTGTGCTCAAAACTAGCTTCTGTGTGTTATGTATTGCTTGTTTTCCCTGCTGTCTATCTTTATCTGGGTCTGAACTAGCTTCGGCTATTGGCCCAACATCTTGTTGCATATTTGTAATGCAAAATTATCCAATAAATATGAAAATATAAATATGAAATATGAAAAAAAATATGATATGATGCCGTGTCCATTAGCATCCTGCAGTGTTCGGAAAGACTTTGCTATTTTCTTGGCTTCATTGCACATAGTGAGAGTTTCTATCCATCAAGAGGCATACATTTACAAATGCCAGACATAGAGATTTTAACAGAGAATCTGTTTAGCAAATAGTATTGTGCCTGTGCGCTCATAAAAATACCCAGAAATCGGCTAGCGCGCACGTGACTGCGGTCCTTACGACGTCCACTCCGCAGCTCACAGAACCAAGAAAATGCCTAGCGCTCATCTGTGCGGGCCTCGCAACGACCGCCAAGCGACCCCTGTGCACGTCTTGGTCAAACCAAGCCTACCCTATTAGGGATGCTTGCCAAGATCACGAAAAAAAACCCCAGTGTTCGCTGTAGTCGTGCTAACCCTTTCTCGGAACGAGCAGGACTCTAGCGTTCGACGTAATTGTCGAAATACTTGCCGGAACAAGACGGACAAATCATACCGCGTGCCCCTCAAAGATGATGTGGAATAATTATCACTTCCAAAAAGAAGAAATAAGCTAAAAATTATACTATCAATGATGCAGTAAATGTCGTGGCGGCAGCGAATAGGAAGCAAATCAGCAGCAATCGCGGACTGAAACCATCGCGGCAATCGTGAATATAGCTGGTGACCTTCAAGTTTTGCACGTTTGTGTAAGTTTCCTTCGTGTTTTTCTTGAAGACGACATTTGAAAACTTCCTTTAAAAAGTCAGCCTATGATCAAAGAAACTAAAATGGCAGAATTAGGACATTTAAAAAAATTACAAACAGCGCAGAAACAACACAGTTCAAGACAAAGTAAGAACAGTGACAGTACTGTCTGCTCATACTTTCCTTTTGTGTTTAGTTGTTTTGGCGCTCTCAATTTGTAATAAAATAAATATGCAAAGAATGCAATCAAAGTAAACTACTTTTTATTGGCGAGCCTCCCTCAGACATACAAGTGAATTATGTGAATCGATTACTGGAATGTTCGATGCAATTATTGATGTTAGGCAAGCACTTGATTCTCTAAGGCACAACAATGAATGGGTTGAATTCCTATTCGTAGCTGCATAGCGAAGTTTCACCCTCTGAAATTATTTGGCCCAACTCCGAAGCATTGGTTTAGGTAAAACCGGCTTTGGCCGCTTGGTGTCCGGCTGGCCGAAGGGTATGGGCCTAATTCCGGCGTCACTAGCCACTTTTCTTGTGCAGGAATAAAACGAAATGCCTGTGCGCCAAGATATCAAAGCGAGTGAAAGATTCATAGGTGGCCTGAATTAACCATACCCCTCTACTAAACCACCCCTCATTCCTAGCCAAACCTCTACCATGTTTAGCCACATGAAAGCCAGAAATAGGAATTTTGATGTCTTATTTTGGCTATGCAATGTATTTTGGCAGCGGCGACGACCGGCGTTCAACACGACTGAACGTATTTGTTCTTTTCTTTCACTGCAGTGATAAGCTACCGCGATCGTCGAGTGGAATCTGCCCGCTACAACCCAGGCGAAAGCGGATGACAGTCAGAAGACACCAGGCGGCGTAATCGTCACTTCGTGGCCATCAGCCCGACCTGTGTCACGTGATTTAAGACTACAAAAGGACTATCCCTTTCACCGCCCGGGTCATTTGGCAGCGGCGACGACCGGCGTTCAACACGACTGAACGTATTTGTTCTTTTCTTTCACTGCAGTGATAAGCTACCGCGATCGTCGAGTGGAATCTGCCCGCTACAACCCAGGCGAAAGCGGATGACAGTCAGAAGACACCAGGCGGCGTAATCGTCACTTCGTGGCCATCAGCCCGACCTGTGTCACGTGATTTAAGACTACAAAAGGACTATCCCTTTCACCGCCCGGGTCATTTGGCAGCGGCGACGACCGGCGTTCAACACGACTGAACGTATTTGTTCTTTTCTTTCACTGCAGTGATAAGCTACCGCGATCGTCGAGTGGAATCTGCCCGCTACAACCCAGGCGAAAGCGGATGACAGTCAGAAGACACCAGGCGGCGTAATCGTCACTTCGTGGCCATCAGCCCGACCTGTGTCACGTGATTTAAGACTACAAAAGGACTATCCCTTTCACCGCCCGGGTCATTTGGCAGCGGCGACGACCGGCGTTCAACACGACTGAACGTATTTGTTCTTTTCTTTCACTGCAGGTTAGTGTCTTAGCAAGTGCCAATTTTTTTTTTTTTTTTTTTTTTATAGTCGTCGCTGCTGCCAAGTGCATTTTTCTTGTCTCACGTTTGTCTGCATAGCGTGCCTTTGTTCTGTACTTTGAGCATGGCTAGGGATGTCGTGAAGATTAAGGAGGACATGAGGGCTGAAATTGCTAAGTTGAAGGAAGACCTCAAGCACGAGATGAAGTCGTATCAGGAATGCATAGAACGTGAGTTGCGGAACCAAATTCGGGACCTAAAAGTAGAGCAACAAAACCTTTCAAAGAGCATCGAGTTCGCTCACGCAGACATAAAAGAACTCAGAGAAGCACTGAAAACTGAAGTAGCGGCAAACAAAAAGTTTGCAAGCGACAATGCGGCACTTGAGATAAAGTGCCAGGGACTAGAAAAAAGAAATCTCGAGCTTGAGGTCAGACTTACGCGCTCAGAGCAGTATTCGCGTAACATGAACCTCGAAATTCGCGGTGTTCTTCAGCAGCCGGATGAGAATGTTGTTGACGTCATTGGTAAGATTGGCTCGGCCATTCAAGAAACTATTTCCAGTGCTGATATCGAGTCTTGCCACCGCGTACCGACCCGAGATGCACAAAAAAGCAACATTGTTATTCAGTTCAAATCCCGCGCAAAGCGAGATGCCACGCTGAAAAAGGGAAAGAGGGCACGACTGTGCAACAGTGATATCGGACTTGGCGGCCCGGCGCCGATCTATATCAATGAGCATCTTTGCCCTGCACTCAAGCAGCTTCTGGGCAAAGCAATAAGCAGGAAGCGCGAATGTCACTGGAAGTCCGTATGGTCTTTCAACGGAAAAATTTTTGCTAGAAGGTCGGATGACGAGCCGAGCATTGTAATTGAACACGATGGCGACCTTGCGAAAATTCGTTAAAAAAAGAAAAAACTACAGCGCTAAGTTTTGCGTTCTTGGTTTTTGAACATGCTTTATGCAGAGTTCGTATCGCCACATCACGTTAGTCTTCCTAATAAATCAAATCTTTCTTTTCTTCATTTTAATGCACGCCCTGCGGCCAGAAAAGGTGATTTAATTTCGTGTTTCCTGAGCGAATTTTCTTTCAAGTTTAGTTTTATATTCGTGTCTGAAACATGGTATCACGAAGACTGTACTTCAGTGGACATTGACGGTTATAGTCTTTTTGTTATGAATCGAATAAATAAACGTGGTGGTGGGGTTGCAATATATACTAATAATGATAACAAATGTGAGCGCATTTGTGACTATAGTGTGACCACTGATGACTATGAAATACTAACGTTAAGAACCGGCAATCAAATACTTTCGGTTTTGTATCGACCTCCAGATGGAAGCATAGAAAAATTTCTAGATTGCCTAGAAGATCTATTTGACTATGCCAATATCAATAACTTGCAATTGGCATGCGGCGGTGATTTCAACATGAACGTACTAGAGAACGACATGGCACACAAACTTAATATCCGGCTTCAATCATCTGGCTTTAATAATTTAATTACAACACCTACCCGAGTTACAGTCACAACGTCATCCGCACTTGATTTACTAATTACCGCAATAGAAACTCCTGTCTACAGCGCAGGTACTATTGCGTATGATATCAGTGATCACTGCCCGGTTTTTATGATATGTGAAAGCAAAGTCAATCGTATAAATGTCCAATGTAAGCCTTTCACATTCCAATATATCTCTGACAAAGCATTGGAAACATTTAAGGAGGACGTTCGAACGTATGACTGGAGCGAAGTGCTTGCTAGCAGTAATGTCGATACAGCTTACTGTAAATTTATGGAAGTTTTTACGCGTATTTATTCAAGTTATTTTCCAATGAAGACAAGTTGTCGATCTAAAAAGATAAGAAAACCGTGGGTCACGCCGGAACACCTTAAGTTGATAAGAAATAAGAATCGTTCGTACTTTAGTTTCTTGAAAACTCGATTGGAACAAAAATTAAAAGAATTTAAAACTTTAAGAAATAAAGTTAATGCTGTATTGAGACAGGCAAAAAATCTATACTATCAGCGACTGTTCTCCGACATATGCAAAAAAAGGCCTGACGCCATATGGAAAACAATAAATAACGTACTGGGAAGAAATAAAAATTCCATGTGCCCTGATGTAATTAATGTGAACAACACAAAGTTAAGTGGTAGAGCCCTTGCTGACTACTTTAACAATTTTTTTGTAAACGTTGCCATACCCCATAATGTTGTTTCGCCGACTTCAAGCGTATTTAACTATGGCATAATGGATAGCATTTTCCTTCACCCTACGGACGAAGCTGAAGTTCAGACTACCATCACTAGCCTAAGCAACAGCAAATCCCTAGACGCAGATAATTTGCAAGTGTAACCAATAAAGTATGTTATCGAATATATTGCACCACTACTAACACACATATATAATCTAGCTTTAGAATCTGGTATATTTCCGTCTACAATGAAACGGGCTAAGGTATCTGTATTCTACAAAGGAGGAGATAAAAACCTAGCTACTAATTATAGACCAATATCAATACTACCGGTGTTTTCTAAGGGGTTGGAAAAAATTATATTTACGCGCATATCAAATTTCTTGGAAAAACATAATGCTTTGACTGATGCCCAATTCGGTTTCAGAAAGGCGCGATCTACTGAGACAGCATTACTTGCAATGAAGGAAACTATAGTTCACAACATCGAAAATGGCGACTTTACACTTGGCCTTTTCGTCGACTTTAGTAAGGCGTTCGACTCCTTAAATCATCAGATCCTTCACAAAAAACTCTCATCATTTGGAATTCGTGGAACATCACTTTGCCTAATTAACTCGTACTTGAGTAACAGGAGTCAGTTTGTGTGCCTTAACAACACGGAATCTTGTCCACTACCGATTCCTCGCGGCGTCCCCCAGGGTAGCGTTTTGGGGCCCCTTCTATTTAATTTATATATTAATGACATTGTTTTTATTGACGAAGGTGTGAAATTCTTTATATATGCAGACGACAGTACTGTTCTTGTTTCAGGAAAAGATGTCAATAATCTAATAGTAAGGTGTAACTCTCTCCTTGATAGGTTGGCGATGTGGTCAGAGGCAAACTGTCTGAGAATTAATGTTAATAAAACAAAAGCCGTTCTTTTTCGCGCTAGAAATAAGGCATTCAACCAACGAAATAGCCTAATTCTGAATAATAACATTATTGAAGTGGTTAATGAACACAAACTTCTTGGTGTCTGGTTTTCGTGTCACCTGAGTTGGGATTCGCACGTGAGATATGTTGCCCATAAACTCTCTTCGATAGCAGGAGCGGTATCTCGTTGTCGCATGGTAATGCCAGTGAATGTTAAACTCCAAATATATTATGCTTTGTTCGCCTCGCAAATCAACTATTGCAGCCTAGTTTGGGGAACGACAACCAAGGGAAACATTAATAAAATATTGCTTTTGCAAAAAAGAATCTTACGACACATAGCAAATGTTGACAGGATATTCCCCACTAGAAATTTATTTTTACAATATAATATTATTCGATTTGAACACAACTATGAATTTCGCATACTGCAATCAATGTATTTTTGCGGAAGTGAACGTCAAACTTTCTTACACATTTTAGCCTCTCTTACGCCCTGCAGCACTTCAGTTATGACCAGAAATAGTGAATTATGGTTTATCCCCTACTTTCGAACGCAATATAAGTTACAGTCGCTAAAACATAACTTACCTGTGACACTTAATAAATTCAAAGATACAGCCTTTACTTCTCAGAAAAAATTACGGGAGTACTTTATCAACGTGAGTATAAATAATTAATTTACAGAAATGAATCTATGTGGTGACAACGTATGCAAGATGCAAATTCTTATTAGTGCGAAGAATGCGTACACGTAAATTTCTCGTGTTTTTTTGAATGGTTTCTTTTGTTATCGTGTATATGAATGTGACTGAAATTGTGTTATGATTCCGGTACGGTTTCATTTTGCAATGTATTTTTGCGTTTCATCTGTATACTGCATGTCCTGCGAAATTGTACACGCGATTTATTTCTGCAATTTCTATTTTTGCCTGTGGACCTTTATAATTTCTATACGAAAATTGTATCATTTGTACATGTTGTATTATTTATATCATTTGTACAACTTGCATTTACGTTTGTTTTTCTTAGTTTAAACAGCTACTTTTTGTGGTTTTGTTGTTTGTTGTTTTTATTGTACATTGTTGTTGTTATGTACAACGGCTCCTGGGCCTAGTCAAGCTGCAACTCGCAGCTTATAGCCCAGGAGGCCGTCCAGCGGTTGTTCTGGAGAATAAATGAAATGAAATGAAATATTCCAAGTATTATTTACTCTTGAGTATTTTGACAGTATTCAGGTTATCTGTTTGTTACACCACAATCAAAGTGTGTAGCCGTGTCGGATTGAGGACAGTCGCCCAATTCAATTTGAAAACCAAAGATGCTCTCTAGCAGATATGGTAGTAGTCACATGTGATCAAATAAGTATTTTTACACTAAACAAGGCCAATGCAGAATGCCAGGAGCATGAAATATGTTCGACGAAGTGCGGTTGGCCAGCTTGTAATTTTGAGAAGAATTGTTTAAACATAAATGGGAATGGATGCAACGGGCATGATCTTCTAAAAGCTGCCATCATTGTGACTGGCCAATACCTGAGTGGGGATGTTATAGCTAGGTGTTGGAGCTTAAACGTGTGGCCTAATGAATTGCCAAGAAATTTCAAGCTCATCGTATGTCGAGTTGCTTGTGGTTGTCAACGTTGTTTCCAGCTGAAGGTCGCAATGCATTCCCCGGGTCCGCATTTAGTAAACTAGAGCCACTTAACTTTAGTGGTGTCAAAGATGTAGTGCTGGACTGGCACTGAGGACGTCTTGGTTTTGATTACAATGTGGCTTCATCCTATTGAAATGATGTAGTTTTCACGCCTTAATTTGAACTTAATTCACTCGTTGTGCTGATGGCCAACTTAGGAGCCGTCGTGCTAATACAAAGGGTAGATAGTGGCTTCTTAGTCAGTGGACCACATATTGCTTCTCCATTGATAAGATAGAGTTGTCAAGATTTTGTGTTATGCTGAGTTGCAGCTGCTACGTTCAGGGTGCCAAAATACGACCATGTGCAAAGTTCAGGCTTGTGGTGAGTCTGTATGAGGAGCCTAAAACAGCGCTTACTCCCAAGGCACGCTGTGTACTTGTTGGAGGAATGGACATATAAAAACATGCATCCCCATAACTTCCACAGCAGCATACAAAACTAGAGGCTTCCTAGGTAATGACATAAAAGGTGCATACTTGTAATTTTGCAGCTTCCAAGGAGCGCATTACATAGAACCATCACTGCTCCCTTTGTGGCACTTTCTACTTCTCAAGCAAAGTGCACTAAGTAATATAATCAGCGAGTGCTTGGTGTAGTTGCTACATCTATTCCGTTTGAAATGCGAGCTGCCCGATACCAGATTACCCTACATGGACATGGTGGTTAGACAAGTGGAATGAACTGGAACGCTGTGGGAGAAAGGTATGATCATTATGACAATTCCAGCAGGGACAAGACCACCTTGTCTTGGGGGCTTTACACAAAAAGAGCATGGCGCTTGGCTGCAAACGGAGCTGCAGCAGAAAAGAGAGCAAGCCCTCATAGCTCTTAGGGGATGCTCCTCATGGTAGAATGAATGCTTTGCCATAGCTGTAACGGCCAGTCATAATGCGTTTATAATGCCCTCACGTCTTCACTGCCACTGTGTTGGCCTTGAAGGAAGGTGACAGGAGCGTCTCCGCAGAGTCATGCCTGACGGCTACTATTCTGGTTGACAGTAGTCGAAGGCCAGTCAAGCCTTCGTCACCTTTAGGGTTACTTGCGCCTTCCCCTACACTGTGCTCTCGAAAGCTCAAAAGGACAAGGTAGAAGCTATCATACGCAAGGCATACAAGATGGCGTTGGGACTACCTGGCAGCACCTCGGCACACAAACTCTTGCAGTTGGGAGTTTAAAATATCGTGGATAAACTCCTCGAAGCTGATCATATGAAATACTTAGTACATCTCAGCGGTACCTCTATTGCGAGAACAATTCTGAACCAACTGTGCCTGTGATAACCAATTCAACACCCCAGGACCACGTGACTGAGCTCCCGCATGAGATTCACCCATTCTTTGTTGTGGCCCCACTGCCCCCGAGCATGCATCCTACATACAACCAGGATCGCAGATACGCCAGCGTGAAAGCTATCTTTAAACGGTGCGGCCACAACTGCACGACAGTATACACAGACACAGCCCCCCACCCCGGAAGGAGAGGTGTGACTGCTGTTTGACTAGCACTCAGGCCCTCCTCACAAGTGCGCCAATTCCACCACCTAATCACTACAGGCAAGAGAAGTGGCTATCGCCCTAGAAATTGCTCAAACCACTGCAGAGGTCTTTATTACGGCAGGTCAACAAGCATGCAGAACTTTCTAGAGTGGCTTCATCTCAACCGCCGCCACAGATATTCTCCTGCAGCGACCTCGACAACACCGCATGCGAATTTTAAAGGTTCCAGCCCATGCCGACCAGCGTGGCAAAGAAGATGCCCACCAGAATACCCGAGATCTGACACACCAGGCTAGTCAGGAGCTTGGTGAGCAGTGGCAAATCTGCCACCGTTTGTCCTGAGAAATCACGTAGCACTACTGCCTGGATCAAACAACGTACCCTCCTCCAAATTAAAACCCCACGAAAGAGCAGGGACGCCACCTTCGAGGCATACAAACAAGGACCGGTCCCCACCCAACTAGAGCCCACATTCTGGCTCCCACCGGGTAATTTGTGGGGATTTGATAAGAACTCCAACCTGCCCCCCTTACCCTTCTTCTCCCTATTCACTGGGAGAGAGCACTGTCCAGCCGGAACCCTGACGACCAGATTTGGCTGGTGAAAAGAGCTCAAGAAACCAGGTGGTCTCAAGGGGTCCTGGAGTAAATAAGTTCTCTTCCGCAATACGGACTACTCCATAGAGACGTTTATCTGCTGGCATCATTTCCCCAAACACTAAGCTTCTCCTCACGGTGGACACGTCACTTTCCTCGGATGAACGAAACGAGTTGGCCGACATCTCTTTTTGCACGCCGGTGTCTTCGACTTCTGAATGCGTTTTTCATTCGATACTTCTAGCCTTCTGCACTCGTCACAATATATATCGCGGATCAGTGCACTCCATTTGACAGAAACCTTACCGGGTGTCACCATCTGAACGCAAATTTATTTGCACAAAGAAGGAAATGTAACAAAAATGTGTCATACGAGAGTCGGTAGCCGACTCTCTTGTGACCCCCTTTTGTAATCCTTGTAATGCTTCTACAAAAGGATGATGCTTCCTGTAGGATTCGCGTGGACTACCGACCTTTCAATGCCACCACCAAAAAATGACGTCTATTCACTGCCCAGAACTGATTTGATAGACTGCCAACAATCTACATTTTATTGCTTGCCAATCGATTTAAAATCCCGATTTTGAAGATCTCTATGAACGCAAACCCCCGATAAAACACAGCATTCCTCACCGCGCGCGGTGTTTTAGATAAACGTGATGTCATTCGGCCTCTGCAAAGCTGAAACGACCATTGGACGGTTCATGAACAAAATTTTGCGTGGTTCTAAATAAAACATATGGCTTTGTTGCCTCGACAACGTAGTGGTCTGCGACGAGCTTTTGAAGGGCACAAAGCAGAACTAGCGACCACCATCAGCTGCCTCAAAGACGTGGCTAGTGTTGAACTCCAGGAAATGTAGTTTTTGTGAGCGTCAAATGCTTGTTTTGGCACACGTTGTTGATAACGTACGAAAGATTACGTTCCCGCCAAAGACGAGGACGAAGAGAAGAGAGCACAAGACGAGCGCAACTTCCAACTTGATTATTCATGAAACAACACACATATATACCTCCCACCGGTGTTACCCTCTTTCCTATCAGCAGCAGCACCACCCAATTTGCCATAACAAGAATCACATGTCAAATACACCAAACAAAACAATGACATAAAATAATTTGATTTGATTGCAGGGTATAACGCGCCGACGCAACGCAGGCGATGAGGCGCGCCGTAGTGGAGGGTTCCGGATTAATTTTGACCACCTCGGGATCTTTAACGTCCGCCTAAATCTGGCACACACGGGCGTTTTTTGCGTTTCGCCTCCATCAGAAAAGAGGCCGCCTTGGACAGGAATCGAGCCCGCGACCTCGTGCTCAGCAGAACAACGCCTTTACCAGTGAGCCACCGTGGCGGGTGGCATAAAATAGGGTAACCAAACAGTATGCACCAGATATCAGATACTACTTAGGCTGTGCACATGTCTCCCACAATCAACA
This sequence comes from Haemaphysalis longicornis, assembly GCF_048455015.1. Classification (NCBI taxonomy): domain Eukaryota; kingdom Metazoa; phylum Arthropoda; class Arachnida; order Ixodida; family Ixodidae; genus Haemaphysalis; species Haemaphysalis longicornis. Next base: position 695,412 of record NW_027526282.1, on the reverse strand, counting down.
CGTGTCGCACTTGAAATCAAAGATGAACAAATAAAACGAGTGCCAAAAGATCATAAAAGCAATTAAAAAATAATGATAATGTGAAAACACGGGTGGAGGAATCGAAGTGATTAACAACACAGCCCGTGTTTACAAGACTTATGAGAAGCTATTACGAATCAAACTTCCATACGACTTGAGCTTTTGAACACCACACGTGTCAAACCTAAAATCAAGGCTGAAAGGATAAAATAATAAAATCCGAGCCCAAAGGCATACAAAGCTAAGATCGAATAATAACAGGGGTGAGATAGGAGAATGGCAGTGGTTACCAACACAGAGGGTGCGTTGTGAACATTTACCAAAGCCTAAATATGGCTAAAAATAGGGAAGTTCTTTTAAACATGACCTTCTATAATGTACCTCAGTGGGTAGGAGATTTACCGAGGGAGTGGTGATACAATCTTCCTCATAGTCTAATACTATGGGCTTCACTATTTCTCCGTCCGTTTCATAATTAGCTCGTGCAAGGAATTTGGTATCTTCAAGCTTGGAAACTCAGCCGCAGGTTTTACAATCCATAGCCAGATTTCTCCGCCATTTTTTTAACAAAAAGATGGTGCTCCCGCAACATCTCATTAAAACAGCGCCCAGTGTGACAGACGTGTGCCCTGTTCCAGGTCACAGAAATTTTGTAGCCTACCTTTAAGCACATTTCGTGTAGCATTTTTTATTTATTTTTGACACACTCCCTTTTTTCGTTTAGACATTATTGGGCAGAGTTTTGGTAACTTACACGGGGCTGAAAAAAACTATTTTAACATTATACCGGCTATCTGTTTTTTTTTTTAAATTTTGTGCGGCACTCCGTGGTTGTAATGCATGACGCGTGGTTTGTTACTTTTATCCTTCTGCTCTTCTTTTTTAACTGAAGGCGTGAAACCTGATATTCGAAACTTTTAAACTTTTTGTGCTGGCATGGCTTAGAAATAGCAGAGTGACAACAATTCATAACTATGCCCCTTTTGACCAACTGTGAACGTGCAATGTCGAATCTCAAAAGTCATTCTTTTGATCTTGCTTCATATCGCCAACATGTGTGATTACGGGAAATACTGAGATTTAAATGTAAAAATATACAGGAGCTATCGAAGACCCTACGCATACGCCTAATTTTTTAACATAAAAATAAACTATATGCATGACAAATGTAGAGTTAAGTAGAACCGAGGAAGCTCGATAAACTGTTCGTTATTGATTCCAGCCTTGTTTTGAAAGTTAACTTCGCCACGTTCTTCAATAAGTTCTCGAACAGCTGTAAAAATTACGCCATGCGGTATATTGTTATAAAGGTCTTCAATACCAATCGGAAAGGCTGTAGTGCATTCCGGAATTCTTTGGTTCAACAATTTATTTGCCTCATTAAAACTACAAACCACCGAACGGTCAGGTGGCTTCACTTCAGGTGCATCTGTAAAACCCACCGCACTACATGCTGCCAACGTCCTTCCTCAGTTATGAGAGCCCGTGGGCGGAAATCTGGTTTTAAGTGCGAATGCACTTTATAAGCGACCCTGAATTCCGTTGACCGCCGTCCGTCCACATAGCAACAGCTGCGGGTGCGCGCGCTCCTCGTCTTCTTTGGCAACGGGGGGAGATGGGCGCGCGCTGCCTGGCCGCTGACATGGCACATACCCACGTGGGAGATTGGCCAGGAATCGGGCGTGAGAAGGGCTAATGCACCCGCTTAAAGGAGTACTGACACGACAGTTCAAAGCTCAGATCCGCTCTAGCAATCAATTACAACGACAACACAAATAGGTGTCTGTGAATAAATGCATCTTTTTTTCTTTGTAGTTGTGTGTGTGTGTGATCTCTCTTTCGCGAACATAACCGAACCGCGCAAATTCAACTCCTGCATTCGCACTTTCACATTCTTCCCCTCGGGGAAATGCGGGGATTTTTTTCAGTTTTCGCCTTAACAAAAATATCTAAAACTCAAAGTTCAGCTTTTTCAGCAGTTTTGCCTACCGAATCTAGGAGAATGTGTTTCAGGAACGTAGGAACCGCCAGTTGTTGGTTTTTTTTTATCAAAACTCACCTGTGTAAAATTCTCTGTACTGCTGCCAGGTATTTTTATTGAACAGACATTCCAGAAACACAAAAAAGTCGTTAATTTTGTAGGCATGCAGCACATTAGGGTTTGCCTCTTTCAGGCAAGCCGCTTTTTTCCGCAATAGAGACACAGCAGCAGTCCTATCACTTACTTACCGCTGCAGGCAGTTGAGGCCGTCGCTGATAGCTCGTTCTTGTTTTGTTTCCCTTGCCTCGTTTCCCATTCTTCGCACCTTCGAAAGAAGCTGAGGGTCATGTGGTTGCACGCTCGAAAGGGAAATTTGGTCCTTTCCCTAGCACCTTTTGCACACTGCCAGCGAGGGATGCTCCACCGAGGAAAGTTACCAGGCAAACAGTCAATGCACATCTGCTTCTTTGCAGAAGGTGCGTCCTTCTTTGCAGCCACAGGAAATCTGTCGTTTGAGGTGCTGTCCTTTTGAAGCTCACGAGAAGTCCTGCACTAAGCCGTCATCACCTTCGAAAGTCAGCACCTTGAGCCAGTCTTCATACAGCCTAGTCTGTCGCCAGGCTTAGGACTTTAGGATTCTGCTGATCCTTCTTGCGTGCCCCCACTATGGCTAAACAATCCCAACCATGGCTTGAACTTCTTTTGGGATGATTTTTTCGCTTGAGGCAGTACGCCGAGTAGCGGGTTCGGCATGATAAAAGTGCTATTAGGTTGACAATAGTCAGAGCCGCATTGTGCTTTGTCTGGGAACACAAAAAATGGTACCAAGGCTAAACCCCCCCCCCCTGATCCCACACAACAACCACCACCACCACCACTCAGTGAATGATGGCGAGGGTTCGGATTACGGGAACTTTAAATGACATCCAAGTTGCGCCCCGAGTGACATCCGATTTGCGTCCCGACCGTCATTCGATTTGAGCCGTGAGTTGCACCTTGATTATTCCCTAAATGAAACTGCAACCCACGGCGTAAATCGAATTTCGCTTGATGTTGATGTGCGCACGAATGGACGCGGACGGACTTTGGCAGGTCCTACGGTACTTCGCACCATTACTGTCGAGGGAGTAAGCCCTTTGACTCTCGGGTGTAACTCACGGTCGTAGCCCAATGCGTAAGACGACTGACAATAACTCTGCCTTGTCTACCAGGCACAGGCCGGACTCCTGCCGGTGCCTGTGTGGTTTTTTTGCGATTCTAAATGCTATGCGCACGAGCGCGGATAGACATTGGTTGCTCCTAAGGTACTCCGCACCTGAAAGAGCTCAGCGTAATAAGACTTAGTAGGATTGCTTCCTGGCTAGTTGGTTCATGACGTGCCAAGGAATATGTTTGCGCAGAAGACGAAGACTTAGAGAAAAGTTTACAAGACTAGCGCCACTTCAAACTTTATTGCGCATGAAATAAGAACACGCATATATACTTCCCACCGGTGTTACCCTCGTTCCTATAGGCTGCCGCACCACCCACTTTTCAGTAACAAGAATCACATGTCAAATACAACAAACAAAACACGGACATAAAATACAGTAACCAAACAGAATGTACCAGATAACAGATACTTCTTAGACTGTGCACTTGTCTTCCACAATCAACACGTGTCGCACTTGAAATCAAACATGAAGAGTAAAATGAGTGCCAAAAGAGCATAAAACCACCAAGCATAAAATGACGTTGGAAATGCGCTGGTCTTACCCTCTGTTTTCATTTTCCTCGCCTTTCGGGCAAACTCATAGCTTCGTACGTCATAAACCAACTAGCCAGCAATAGTGGTGTTGGACTTCGTGCAGTGCCCATACATCGCCATAGCACTGCTGCGCATGTCATCGCTTACGCCAGCCGCTGTCTAAGCAAAGCTGAGCGCAACTACACGTTCACAGAGCTACAATGATTGGCTGTGATTTTTGCGATCACTAAACTTCGTTCCTATTGTACGACGTCTTTTTACAATCCTCATTGACCACCACGGACTGTGCTGGTTGAATGGCCTCGGTGACCCTAACAGTCAAGTGTCAAAGTGGGCGATAAAGCTGCAACAGTACGACTCAGTTGTAGCGCACAAGAGTAGTGGTCAGCAAGCAGATGCTGATTGCCTTTCCCGGTGGTCAAATACCGAACAGTTGTGAAGATCACTTCGACAACTGCTTCGCAGCTGTGGAGACAGAATTGCCAGATATTGCTTCGTTTTTGTCGCACAGCAGAGATATACAAGCATCTAGCAGCTGTTCCCTGCTGCTGGGGATCTTACGGACCCTCGACCCTACCCTCTTCCTGGTGTGTGTTCAATTGGTTGATGTTTCAATGGGTTCATTAGTTCATGGAATAACTGTACACACCATGCATGAAGACGTTACTGCCAGTCACATAGGGTTACATAAAAACTTCGCACAGTACCAAAGAAAGAATATTATGGCCCAAAATTCGCATTGACGTTCTACAACATGTGTGAGACGCCGCTAATTCGACCACTGCAAGCGTCATACAAGCATGCCATCTGGGCTACTCTTACCTAAAACACCTTCTCTTTTCCAGCTTTAGCAAGTCGTTGATTTATTCGGTCCATTTTCGCGCACATCGACCGTAATGGCTGTGTCAGTGTCTGCATTGATTATCTGAGGCATTACGCAGAAACTGAAGCTGTAGCAGTTGCGAATGGAGAGGTTGTTTTGATATACCTGCTCCGGTTTGTCATCCGTAGGCATGGTGCTCCCCGTGTGATCATAAGTGACCGCGGCTGTCAATTCGTCACTGAAGTTGTAGATGACTTGCTGCGCATTTGTTCTACTCACTTTCGTCAATCAAAACCGTACGATCCCCATACAAACGGCTTGACAGAGCGTACAAAGCGAACTCTCACGAACATGAATTCGATGTATGCTCATTCTCGCCTCAGAAACTGGGCTGAAATTTCTCGTTGATCGCATACGCTTATAACACGGCGCAACATGAGAGCACAGGATACCGCCCCTTCTTTTTGCCCTACGCGCGTACACCTCTTAGTTTCCAGGATACAATTTTGACTTTCTCTTTGAATTACGAAACATCTATTTCACGCACACTCTGTCTCGATGAAAAATTCGTGGCCTTGCTCGGTAACGTACGCCGGCCTCCCAGCGCTGCTAAAAAAGTCTTTACGACAGTCGAAAGCATGTGGTTTTGTACGCTTAGGGCGACACAGTATTGCTGGCGACGCATGTACGCAAACGGGGCCTGTACAGCAAGTTCTTGTCTCTCATTACCCAGGTTCTTTTGTTGTTGTCGACTGGTTTAGAGCTGTCAGCTACGTTATCTCTCGTTTAACGACTCCTGGACTAGAAGCCAGACAACTCAGCTCGCCCACGTCACGTGCTGGAAGACATCCCACCCTCGCGTGTGTCTTCGTTGGGGCTCGCCCGGCAGACTTAGTCTGGGAAGGGTAAATGTCATGCTCGAAACTGGGCAGCGCGTCTGCGTAACTGTTCCAGACCAATGCCCATGCAAGGCATGCGTCGAGATTTGAGCTGAAGAGAAGGCAGAGGGCGAACCGCCTTCGAAGTGACCGCAGGACCAGTCACCGGCTCCTTCAACGCTCCTGTACGAATTTCTCTGTGTAAATAAACCAGTAGCAACGTAACAATATTTAGACTTAAATTTCGAAGGAAATTGGGCGCAGAGCCGAAAAGGGCATTTTATTGCGAAAAGTGATTTTGTTCGCAACAATCTTTTGAGACAAATTTACACCAGGTGTAAATTAAGCAGGAAAATTTACGATTTACCCTTCATACCTATTTTCGCAGATATACGTCGCTAAAGTTAGCCGAGGTGCAAGGGGAGGTGGTGGCAGGGGTTCACCTTGCCGCATTCCAAATTGTTTTAAGTGCGAATGCACTTCTTAAGCGACCCTGAACCTGCGTCCACTGGCGATGTCCGCGCTCGTGCGAACGCGCAGCCTGGCCGCTGACATGGCACATACCCACGTGGGGGATCGGCCAGAAATCTCCTCGTCTTCCTTGGCAACGGGGGGAGATGGGCGCGCGCTGCCGGGCTGCTGACATGGCACATACCCACGTGGGGGATTGGCCAAGAATCGGGCGTGAGAAGGGCTAATGCACCTGCTTAAATGAATACTGACACGAAATTTCAAAGCTGAGATCCGCTCTAGCAATCAAGTACAACGACAACACAAATAGGTGTCTGTGAATAAATGCATCTTTCTTTCTTTGTAGTTGTGTGTGTGTGTGTGATCTCTCTTTCGCGAACATTACCGAACCGCGCAAATTCAACTCGTGCATTCGCACTACCACATTCTTCCCCTCGGGAAAATGCGGGGAATTTTTATGGTTAGACAAAAACTTTTCTTGGAAAATATTGGTTACGCTGGTCAGTAGAATAATCACGTATTAATATAAAATACTTTAAGCAAATAGAACAGGTCGACCAGCCACACTTTGCCCGATCAACTCTGAAATCGCTGATTAGCTACATGTTTTATGAAAGATATCAAAATTCAGATATGCAAAGAGTAGTTTTGCAGTTTTGCCAAGAGGAATTTGGAGAATATGTTTCAATGATCCCACCGATATCTGAAGTTCCATTCCTGAAATAAAGAATGAGATAACGCATTGCCTTAAGGACATGGTTTGTTTTACATCGGGGTAACCTATGGTTTATTTGTCTGAATTCAAGCCGTACTCTTTAACACGTTCACCGCGGCACGCCTTCTTGAAGGGTAATTTTACGTGAGGAGTGACCGACCCGTGGGCCATTCTAGGTATCTCCCAGGTGTGGCGTGACCAACTGGTGGTAACGCACCTATGCCTGTTTTATTTGTCCAAAATAGATGGTGCTGTAATCTTTCTTGCTGCAGTTTGGCGCGTTTATTTGAAAAACACTAAAGTCTTCCCGAACAGCAGGAAATACGAGTGAAACGTATTTCAAAAACTGCTGCAAAATGCTAGCGAGCAACAGAATAGAGAAATGGGCCTCCACTCTGCTCTTTGGAAATAAAGCACCTCCCCACGTCAAATGCAATACATGTATAGCTATACAAAAGTTGCATTTTCTAATTCGGGTGGTAGCTCATCACGAAGCGTTTTTCAAGGTGGTTCACCGGTTAGTCAGAGCGCACACGGCAAGAAAACTTTCTAATTGACTACTCCGTGGTTCCGCGGTGGTTCATGGGATTTACCACCGCAAAAGTATTCTTCTGCCTATTTATAAGCTCACAAAAAAAAGGAATCGTATTTGTGAGTGGACATGTCAGGTTTTCGCATCTGCAAGCAGATGTAGGCTCGTAATTTCACTGCCCCGTTATAGGAGCACAGGCTCTGACCAGCCGGTGACCCACGACGCAGTGAATTCTCGCCATAAAACCAATTTCTGACACCAAGTGCCAACGCGAAGGGTAAAGACAAAGCGGCGAAAACAAAGCGGAGAAGCCTTCTAGTATGCCATAAAATAAGTGCCCGAATTAACCTATTCAGTATAATAGTATTTACGTTTCGAAATCTTTAGAAAAATTAGGCCATAAAAAATGCTAAATTAGGGTATACACCTCAAAGGTGTCTATAGTCCCCACTACAAAACTTCGTACCATAAAACGTGTTGCTCACCTTCATCGAGTTGTGCCTGGAAGAATGAAAACAGCCCTAAGTTTATATACGTTAAACATTTTTTTTTCTGTGCGTAGAGGCAAGAATATTTGTTCTATACAGAAATGACATTTTATAAATATCACAAGAGCAGGGAGTTTTTCAGCGCAATGCAAACCAAATGGCACGTAAACTGACACGAGAAGTTGTTAAAGCCTATCATATCAACAAGAAGCAAACCGGATGTTTCAGTCAGCCTTCTCTGACGCTGTATTGGGAGGAAAAAGCTTTTTTAGATGCCACCTAACTCGGTCAGCGGTTATCAGGCCTTCAAGCTGTTTTATCACAGGTTTAAAATTTTGTTTGTTTTCACCACATCAGGTTGTACGTGTCGGCATTACGTTTGGGTTTCTTTCCAATCAAATACTAATTGCTTGTCAGCGCCCCTCTTGTGAATTTCTTCTGTTCCCTCGTCGTTTATTGCGCTGTTACATTACATCATAAATGCGATGAATGTTAAGATAATAAAAAATAATGATTTTTATGCGGGAGTGGAAGGCCTTTAATCTGAACATTGGAAGTCGGATAAAGAAAAGTAAAGCAAAATAATTTGTACTTGCACAAAGGGCCTGGGTCTGAAACAAAACATTTTAATAATAAAAGAGATGATTCCGATTAACAAGCAGTAGAGCGCGCGACGATCCTAACATCAATCTCTTGGTCTTAGCCTGCCTAATGAGAGTACCGCCGAGCAGCAGATAACCCAGACTGCCAATGTCTCTCCCAAGGTGTCCTCAAGTCTCGCGTCGTTAAAATTGAACTTTAAAAATCGGGCATATCCCTGACAACTACATACCCTTGGTGCGTTTGTTTCCAGTAGGTACGGGAGCTGCACTGCTGGGTTTGTGAACAGATGATTCGAACTCAATATTCAGCAAGTCGGCCTCGGTTTAGTAGCCTGATAGGAGCCGAACTTTAAGACGCTCCTTGTCTCGAATCTTTGTTGAGGATTACGACCGATTCTGCTTTAGCTCGTAAAACGTCATTTATTAGGTATCGTTTAGGAGTGATTTGTTGTTCGTATTTTCTCTTGTACTGTGGATCAGTGCCGACTAAAGATTGTTTTGTTTGTTTGTTTATGATTGCCAAACTGGTTGACGCCGACTTTCCTGCAGAAAGGTGATTGCGATGCGGCAAAAACGGTTGCGAGGGCAATCGATTTCTCGAAAGAAAACAAACCGGTATAGTGGGAAGCTACCAAAACATTGCGATCAACAACGGTGAGTTGACCGGAATCAGAATTTTGTTGACTTCCCGGATAATGATTACCCTTTGGCCAACTCCGCCAGCCGCCACTTCATGATTTTTCAAGGTCTTCGCCGAATGTTTGGCATGGGAGCACAAGTAAAATACCAACCATATCAGCATCACTCCTTATTCGCGGAAAACACGTTTCTGTAGCAGGCTAGAACATGCCGCCAGTTTTTGGTGTTGTTCGAGTAATTCTTCGCCGGCATCATAAAGAGTTTATTGACAACTGGCTTTGTCCAGAGATCCCAACTTCGTAACGACGCTAAGATACGAATACAGCCGCTGCTGAGAGCAGTGGCCGGTCTAGGGTGGGTGAAATTTGATATAACCAGCGGCTCGTCGTTTCACTTTAGCCTGACACGAGCCTTTACTCTTTGCCCTACACCCCCTTCCGCCCACATCTGCTTGAGCTGAACGAGCTATGGAGACATACATCACCTCGTGACTGCGCGATGAGCACATCGTTTACACTACCCCGAAATATGGGTTGAATGAAATAAGATGTCCTTGCCAAGTAAGAAGCAGTGCAGCGCAAACGCCATCATGTCGCCGCTCGATTACTTTGAAACGGCTACATTCCAATCCCGAGCACTGTGCCGAAGCCTCGCGTAACCTAGCAAAACCGGAAGAAGCTAGGTCGATCCCTAGCTCCGCTGTTTCCCCAACCATGCACCAGTTGTGCAAGCTGTGCCATTTTGTTTTCTTTCATGATGTATTGGAGTCTAGTCACAGCAGATGGAAGGCACTCGGAAAGGCCAACGTCGTCTCTGCAGGGAAGAGCAGCCGAATAGCTGACATCTTTGATCGCTGATGATGATGATTTCTATTGGTTTCCCCTTTGTATCGGGGTGATGACATGTCATCTCACCAAAAAGGACTAATATACCTGTGTTTTACACTTTTGGTTCAATACTAGCGCTGCTTAGGGCAGGCACAAAAAGCTTATTAGGCACAAAATACTTTTTTTTTCCTGTTACAGGTGGTAACTGTCCTAGGCAATATTCCCCTCTCTGCTTTTCGTCCACCAGCATTCTAATCTTCTTTTCGTCCCCTCGACAGCCTTGAAGTTAAGTTCCTCTGTGATACCCTTAAATCCTAGGGCTTCTGAAAGCCCAATATTCCCTTCATGTAGATCTGGATGGATACCCTCACATTCTAACACGATGTGCCGCATAGTTTCTGTTTCTTTTCCGCAGACCACGCATACCCCATCATTTTGTGAATACTTCCCCACAAAACTCTTAGTTCGCAGGCAACCTGCTCTAGCCTCAAAAAGCAAAGCACTGCCTTGGGAATTATCGTAGAAATTTTCCTTTCTGATGTTCACCTTCTCAGCCCTGTACCTCTCTAACGACGTTTTAGCTGCCATTTTTTCCCTCCATTTATTCGTTTCAATCTGCCTTGCCTCTTTTTTGGTTACCTTGGCTGTTTTGCATTCCCCACTGTTCTTTCCGTATTTCATCGTTAGCCTTCTAGTCTTTCTTAACCACTGCGTGTCCACGCTTTTCAAGTATAGGTACCTAAATACCTTAGCTGCCCACCTTCGTTGATCCATTGCCCTCAACCTCATCTCAAAGCATATTTTACTCTGAGCTTCTCTAACTTCAAACGACGCCCAGCCCATATCCCCCTGAACTGCTTCGTTAGTTGTTTTTCCATGCGCGCCTAAGGCCAAACGTCCTACCGTTCTCTGGTTTACTTCAAGGCCTGATAGAACGTCTGATTTTAAGCAGAGTACAGCAATCGCAAACGGGAGACCCGGAACCATTACTCCTTTCCACATTCCTCTTACTACTTCATATTTGTTATACCCCCACAGAGCTCTATGCTTCATTATAGCTGCGTTTCGCTTTCCCTTAACCTTAAGTTGCTCCTCGTGAGTACTTAAGTAGTTATCCCCTTCGTTTATCCACACTCCCAAATATTTATATTCCTTCACTTTAGGTAATTCGCCTTGCTGGATAGACACTACGTCGGTGGTAGCGTCATTGACAACCATTATTCCTGATTTTTCTGCACTGAAATTTAATCCGAGGTCAGTGGCTTCCTGGCCGCAAATATATATTAGCCGCTGCATATCGGTTTGGTTATCAGCTAAAAGAACAATGTCGTCTGCGTATAACATTCCCGGAATATGCTGTTGGACCACTTCGCCTTGCAGCATATGGGTTAGGCTAAACCCTACTTGACTTTCTCCCAGCTTCTTTTCTAACCCTGCCATGTAAAGCATGAACAGTATTGGGCTCAAAGGGCATCCCTGTTTCAGTCCCCGATGGATGTTGACCTGCTGGGCGCATTTCTGTCCTTCCCAAGTAAGGTGCCCTCTATTGTCTTTATAGATTGCTATAAGGAACTGTACTAACCCGTCATCTAATCCCTGGAGTTTCAGCATTCTCCACAGCCGTTCTCTGTTTACGTTGTCATATGCCCCTTTAATGTCCAAGAACGTAATCCATAGTGGTCTCTTCTGTGCTTTCGCAATTTCAATGCATTGCGTTATCACGAACAGATTGTCATCCAGTCGCCTGTCTTGTCTAAATCCATTCTGCAGTTCCCCAAGTATTTCATTTTCTTCCATCCATGCTTGAATTTCTGATTTTATCGCCTGCATTACGAATCTATACACCACTGACGTTACTGTGAGTGGTCTGTATGAATCAATACTGGCTTTGTCTCCTCTGCCTTTATATATTAAATTCATCCTACTTTCCAACCAGTCCTCTGGTATTTGTTTGGTTTCTATCACCTTATCTATTGCCCTCATAAACGATTCCTTACTTTTAGGTCCAAGTAGGTTTATCAGTTGCATTGGTATTCCGTCCGGGCCCACTGCTGTCTGGGAGGAAACCTTTTGCTCTGCTTTTTTCCAATCAAGGTTGCTCAAACTTATTTCCCTTTCCGCGGTCTTTTGTGGCGCTGATGTTATCGGTGCAGGTTTTCCTACCACTATTGTCCTAAACATCTCACTAATCACTCGATGAATATGCGCCAACGCGTGCTCTCCTTCTAAATGTTCCCCCTCCTCATCAATCAGGAATTTTTGATGGTTATCGTTTTTTGAGCTTAGTGATTTTACATGGTTCCAAAACTTCTTGGATGCGCTTTTGTCCTTCTTTCGTATTTCTGCCATCCATTGTTCGCTTTTCTGCTTGATCTTTGCTTGCACCATTTTCTGCACTTCTAGTTTTTTCCCACGGTAGACCTCCCACTTTTCCTTCACTACTTCCGGTTCCATACCAGTTCTTTTTGCTTCTCTATGTTCTCTCGACGCCTTTCTTCGCTGGTCAATAGCCTCTTTTATTTCCTTATTCCACCAGCTTCTCGGCTTTCTCTTCCCTTTCCGTCGGTTTCGTTCCTTTGCTTCATTCATCTTACCCTTTATCAACGCAATCATTTCGTCGTAATCCCATTTTTTTCCTGGGTATTTATTGATTTCATCTTCCAATCTATCAGCGATGATCTTTAACTGCTCATTATTCAAATTATTTCCTACTATTGTACCTATTTCTGCATTTGTCCGGGTTGCGCCTCCAAAGTGCAAGCTAAACCGCTTGTGGTCGCTTCCTAAGCTGTCTGTTCCATTTTCATCTATTTTCATTTCCCGCAGCCTTCCGTATACTGTCTCGGATACTAAACTGTAGTCTATGCTGGACTGTCTGTTACCGCTTTCCCACGTTATTTGTCCGTCACACTTGCTTTCTGTGTTTACTATTACAAGCCGGTTTTCCTGGCATAGATCTATCACTAGAGAAGTACCACATAGCAAGTACCACATTGCGAAACCGGTCGCAATGTGGTACTTGCTATAAAACACCAGCATGGTCACTGGCGGGCTACAACCTTTAAGCAGCCAACTCTCATAGTAAACGCATTCACTAGTCCTCGCCGGTGCAATTCAGATGGCTTTTTGGTTGCGTTTAGTTTACGTCCTGCACTCATAATATTGCCACCTCCCTACATCATAATAAAAGTTTGATCGAATTACAAAAGACATGTCGCTGCGTCCAGCGCACTTGCATCTCCGGAAGTCCAGTGCGAACGACCTTGCATCAATGATCTCAAATTAGAGATTCGCCGAGCAACAAAATCTAGTAGTTGAAAATGACGTGACTTGAAACGCCTCAATGAATCCAGTAGAGTTGGTAGCCAGACTATGCCAGTACATTCGCACTTTAGACATGGTCGCTCTCATTTCTTGTCCTCGAAAGATTTCTACTGGAGGATTTTTGTTTCTTCTGTAGAGAAAGACTTTGTAATATAAAGATCTCGTTTATTCAGACACCTTGCTGTCAGCAAGTGCAGCCGCAAATCAAATATTTCGTATGTAGACAATGGCTCGATTGGAGGGCCTGTGGCGCGCTCCCTTAGGACATTTCTTAGGTTTTTCACACAGAGGAAGCAGTCGTGCAGTCAAGACACAGACACAATTGTCTTCTCGCTGTCTAGCGAGGTGTCCATGCGTCAATCAACCACTGAGCGTCCCTCATCAGGAGGGCCATCCTTCATATTCTCTAAGTTCATCGATTGAGCCGGAGCATTAGGCTCCGTCCTGTGGGAAAAACAAAAGCTGCACTTTGTCGTTTCAGGTATAGCGGTGTGAAGTGATGCTACGGATCACAGATGGAGACCTGGAGTCAGTTATTCCGAATTCTTCTCCCAAATTGGTATGTTGAGTTGATCATCATACCAATTCGATAGAAGAAGAAGATTTGCGACTGAAGGCGCTTCACGAGTTCTCCGGGAACTTTCAACTATTTCTCCGAGAATCCATCCCAGTCAGATTTATCTCTGTTATCATCGTTTTCACCTCATCTTTGTGCACCAGAGGGTACCTCTCCTTAGCCGGTGGGTGCATTTTTGAACAATCCACGACGGTTTCTTTCGGGCAGCTGCACTAGGCCTACCGCTGGTGTTGTGGGCCTAGTGGAAGTATGGCGACAATGCAAGGCTTGCCGGACGACAACGGAGGTTGCACCGTGGCTGTTCCAAGCGTCAAACATCGACCCGAAGAAGATAGCGAGATGCAACACGACGCAAGCGATGACAAGCCAGACCCTACACCAGAGGAAGATGACATGCCATGGATCGACGTCGTGTCTATGGCTCAGCGACGCCGTCAACGCAAGACCGAACACGAGCTCAGGCCACTTTCGGCTCCGCCCATAATCCGAGCTACGCTAGCCCCACGAAAGCCTTACTATACAAGAAGACTGTTTCCGTGTGCAATCGCTGCCACGAGGTGGGTCACCGGCTAACAGCCTGCCCTCACCCAAACATCAACGTTTGCCACCAATGCGGCGTACACAACCCCTCGACCGGCCATACCTGCGTGGCCAGGTGCGAACTTTGCGAGGGCCCACATCTCACCGGAACTAAGGACTGCCCCAAACGCTTCCTCACACCCTACATTCTCCAAAAAAGGGCGCACGACCGACGCCAGGCGGAGGAACGGTCCTCCCGACGGGACCAGACCATCCAGCACGGGCTGTCTTGAGACCAGTCTTCTACCCCGAAGCGGAAGCAGTCACGAAACCGGTCCTGCACACCGTCTCGGAGGGGCCGCAGTTCTAGCTCAAGACCTGCTTCCCAGTCTAGGTCGGCGTCTCGGACCACGCCTCCCGAATCCAGTGTTAAACATGTGAGCTGGGCACGCAAAGTGTCTCGCGCCGCTCTCGAAAACCAAAACCAGTTTCCCGCTTTAACATAGGATATGCAAACACCATGTGCAGAATGCAGCCAAGTACAGGCCCAACTAGCACAACAGACCAAACGGATAGCGTCATTACAAGCCCGCTTGGAGGGCATTGAGCAGGCCCGACAACACAATCCTTCTGACAAGCGCAAGAAGTCGAATCCTCAGCAATCGGTAACAGAGACAACTACTACTCTGTCACAGCAAGCGACAGCTGCAATGCAAACACCACCTACCACCGACGCTAGCCCTACGCTTAGCCCTCAACCAAATAATCTCGCCAGATTCAAGAAGCCATTCTAAACATGACAAAGGTTCTTACAGATAGCATGACCGTGCTTCACAACTCAGTCCTCCAGGAAATCAGGGACATTAAACAAGACGTGCAAACACTCAGGCAAGACGTGTGAGTACTGAAACAAGACGTGCAGGTACTCAAACAAGAAACACAGAACCACGCTACAAGGCAAGATCGACTTGACGCCGACATAGGCCAACGTTCCATGCACCACTCGATCAAGCGCTCAACTCCATACTCAAGACCTCACATAGACATCAAGAGCACCACTAGCACTCAAGATGGCCCCGAGCAATAGATCCGGAAACACGACGACAATCATTCAATGTACCTGCCGTGTAATCAAAGAAAAAGAAGGAGAAATACAGCAATTCATCGCGACACTCGATGTCCAAACATATATTATAGCACTCCAAGAGGTTTGTTGTAAATAAATGAGATGGGCGCAGGCAGAGGGCGATAGGTGGGGTAAAGAAGAAGACGAAGCTGCGCCCACTGCCTCGCTCACAGTTGGTTCCATCGCCTTACGAGAACGGGTGTCTGGGTCGGCCTTTCCTCTTGGATCCTCCACACGCTGGTGCCGTGAAACCCGGGATTCGAGGCACGAGTGGACCTGACTTTGGAAGCGCAGCGGCTGCGAGGCTCGCGAGGCCTGCAACATTCGCGCCACTTGTTCCGGGAGGCCTTGGTCTCGACCGCTGCCCATCATGGCTCCTGCCCAAGCCGACCCTCGTTATTCTACGCCACCCCTTCCATTGGAACGCCTGAAGCTACGCCGCAGGCTCCTGCGAGAGAAAATCACAGGGCTCATTACGGCAATCGACACCCTTCTCCAGGACCCGGCTCCGCACATGACCGATCTAACCGCGAACATTTACCACTTCCACGACACGCCGAGCGAGATACGGGCCCTCGACGCTGCAATTCAAGGAAACCTGACCGGCGACAAGCTGAAGGAAGACATTGCCGTATCCCAGAATTTTGACGACAAAATGCGCTCCTGTCAAACGCGCGTGCTGCTCCACCCGCTTGGAAAAGCCGTTGTGAATTCAGCCGCTGGTGGCTACGTCCGAACCACCCGGAGGAGTGACAATCGAGAGCGCATGGGTGTTCCCAACGTACCGCAAAACACCCACTTTGTCTCTCTTCCGACGGTTCAGTCAGAGACGCGCCAACCACAGCCCGAGCACACCATGCACGACGAACACGCAGCCAGCATAAGTTCGTCCATTTGGATGGCGCCTGGTGACTCTGCTGTCAACGCCACTCGCGGTGAGGCTCCTGTAACGAAACCGTGTACAGTGAAAGCAGAGGACCACACCCAGCGTCAATTGACTGTCCCGATCTACACTCAAAGTACCATCCTCGCCGTCTTCCCAGACAGTGAGAGCATGCTGCTTTTGAGCGACAGGAATGAGGCGCAGGGTGACAATAAGGCAGACGCGTTCCTGCCGTCCCCTTCTACAACCGATGGCCGTGCCTTCCCACCTTCTCGTGAGGCATATCCGCGTCCGCACCAGATCAAGGAGCTCAGTGATTATGGCGAGAGCAAGCACAGCGGGCCTCCTTGCCAGCTCAAGATATTGCCGCCTGGTGATACCACCCGCAGTATGCACCTAGATGACGCACCTAAAGGAAAGAAAACCGCCTGTTTGAAGTCGCGACGGAACGAATTGAATCGACGCCCACCAACCCGAAGGAATATTAGTAGCCACGCCTTGCGTCACGTCGTGGATAACCAGCTAGACACCGAATATTTCACCGAGTCCACAGATGCCTGCCGAAATCGACTCCTTCGCAAGTTTTGAAGCTCCGGCCGGCATCCCGCTTCCGAATCTGGCGCCTCCCCCGACCGTGTCGAATACGGCACAGCGCGGAATCACCGTCAGTTCAACTAGACAGCTGGAGAGCCGGAGGTGACAGCCATACGAACACCATGAATTATGCTAGACTTCTTCTGTTTGCCCCAGCTACAGTCGTTTGGCCACCGACCAAGCAGCGCACCTTCTGGAACGCGCTCGTTATCAAGAATCACATGAAGCTACCCAAACTTTTCGGATTCCCTTACGACCCCGGCGGCTACCCCAAGACCTGTGGTGCCAAGCGCGTGGTCCTGATGCGCAGGGAACCGGGGACGCAGCATCGGATGAAAATCATCGCTTCAAGCTCCGCCCGCACCAACAGTCCGACACCGTTTATTTTCGCCTGATCACTGGGACAATATCCAGGCGCCGCATTAGAAGGCTCAGATTGAAAGCCAGTCATTGCCTTTCTGGCCGGGGGGAGTGTGTTGTAAATAAATGAGATGGGCGCAGGCAGAGGGCGATAGCTGGGGTGAAGAGGAAGACGAAGCTGCGCCCACTGCCTCGCTCAGAGTATGTTCCATCGCCTTACGAGAACGGGTGTCTGGGTCGGCCTTCCCTCTTGGATCCTCCACACGCTGGTGCCAGTGTTGTAAATAAATGAGATGGGCGCAGGCAGAGGGCGATAGCTGGGGTGAAGAGGAAGACGAAGCTGCGCCCACTGCCTCGCTCAGAGTATGTTCCATCGCCTTACGAGAACGGGTGCCTGGGTCGGCCTTCCCTCTTGGATCCTCCACAAGGTTAACAGCAGGACGCACTTGCCTGGGTATGTTACGTACACCGATCCAACAGGCAAGGCAACAGCAAGGCTTGTCAGAAAGAACGTCGCGTCAACGCAGCACCTTACAAGCCAGAAAGGATGAGAACACACACTCATAGAAGTTCAGTCATCCTCCACCAAACAAAAAGGAAGCCTGTTCGTGCTCAACGCGTATTGCCGGCCGTCTAACAAGAAACCCGGGATAAAGGACCTCATTCAAGACACTATCAACCTAGCCTAAGACAAGCCAGCTCCTATCCTGGGAGATTTCAACGCTCCTCATCAGATGTGGGAATACAGATTCAACTCCATCAAGGGAAAGGAAATAGTTACTATCATTGATCAGAACCGACTCAATTTACTTAACGGGCCTCACGTGGCCACCAGGATTGGTACAAGCACGTCACGCGTTACTTGTCCTGACCTGTCGCTGTTGGCAGGCCCTATCGACATTGCCTGAACAAACACGCAAGTCAGTCTTGGTTGTGATCACGAAATCATACTTATCGTCAAAGACGTTACCTATATAGCCCATATAGGTTTTCCCCGAGTCACCGATTGGGACAAGTTTCGGAAGACTCGAGCAAGTAGAGAAAAGAACCCGGGGTCGTCCTATGATGATTGGGCCGCTGAAATAATGAAGGATTGCAAAACCCATACCCAAACGATTGATACTACATATTTAACACCCCACGTGGTTACGAGACTTCTCCACCTGTGGGAATCTAGGTGAAGCCTTACAAGGAGATGAAAAAGACAGAGGCACAACAAAAAACTCCACAAAAAGATCGCCCAAATCAACAAACAAGCGGCTGAATACGTCTTGTCGTTATGCAAGGAAAACTGGCTTCAACTTTGTGACGGTCTGTAGGGAACCTTATCCATCAGAAAGGCTTGGTTTCCCCTCCGTCACCTAATTGACCCTCTAACCAGCAAGGGGGAAACCAATCGCCATATGATCCGCACAATCAATTCATATCAAGGAGACTTGAACAAGCTCCTCAAGGATCTCGAAAAGGAAAGTCAAATGAAGTTCTCGACAAACCGTTCCAACTGTACGAACTCCGTGCTGTAATTTCCAAAAACAAGCGCAACAACGCTCTAGGACCCGATCACATCTTCTACAAACTATTAACCAACCTTGACGACGAGGCTCTAAAGACCTTGTTGGAGTATTTTAACGACTTTTGGACTAAAGGCAAGATCCCAAAGCAGTGGAAAACACCAGAGATAAGATTTATTCCCAAGCCAGGCACATCCCCGCATATTGATAATTTGCGGCCAATATCCCTCACATCGTGCGTGGGAAAGGTGATGGAAAGGGTTGTGCTCAACCGTATGCAGCAATACGTGGATGAAACCCAGCAAATGCCAGACACCATGTTTGGATTTCAAAAGCCTCTCGGAACCGAGGACGAGCTGATTCAGCTAAAAGAAGAAATCCTCGCACCCGCCACTCGACACTCCCCGCGAGCAATACTAGCGCTCGACCTCAAAGGGGCTTTTAATAACGTGTCACACGAGGCAATTCTACGAAACCTTAACATCACAGGATGCGGGGAGTGAACATACAACTACATTGCAGACTTTCTTTCAGATCGCACAGCCACGTTCAAAATCGGCGATATCACCTCAGATCCCATCACCTTCGGGAGTAGAGGTACACCCCAAGGCTCGGTCCTCTCCCCGCTCCTATTTAACATCGCGCTGCTGGGTCTACCGGCAAGGCTAGACAGTATTACAAATTTAAGCCATGCGCTCTACGCAGATGATACAACAATTTGGACTGGCCCTCACTCACTCGGGAGACTTCAAGACTGCCTGCAGCAAGCTGCCGATGCTGTACAGCAGTACGCAGAGGAAAGTGGACTCGAGTGTTCCTCACAGAAATCAGAACTCTTGGTGGTCCGGCGTCGTCGCACTAAAAATGACAAGGACAGCATCAAAATAAATTTACAGGGACACAAAATTACGCCCTGAAGCTCAATCAGGGTGCTTGGGCTTTTTGTGCAAGCGGAAACAAAATGGAAGATAATGCTCCAGCACCTGACCAGAACGACCGAACAAGTTGTGCACATGATTCGTAGAGTCACAACTAGACACCGGGGCATGAAAGAAAACGATACCATCCGTCTTGTCCAGGCCTTCGTTCTATCGAGGCTAACATACGCAGTGCCCTACATGACTCTAACCAAGACAGACACGGAAAAACTTAACACCCTCATCTGTAAAGCCACGAAGCAAGCCCTTGGGATCCCCATGAGTGCGTCAACCGATAAGGTCCTACGCATCGGTCTGCACAACACGGTGGACGAGCTCATAGAGGGCCACCTCTCCAGCCAGAAAGCGCGGCTTGCAATGACAAAAACCGGCCAAAAACTATTGAACAGAATCAAATGGAGCTCACCAGACGTGAAGCCGAACAAGCAGCTTCCTGATCGGTGGCGGCATAATATCTTTTGCAACCCACTGCCAAAGAACATGCACCCGGTTCACCACTGCGGCCGACGAGAAGCTAGAGCGAAAACCTTAGACAAAAAATATGGCACCCTTCCGGAAACGGTCTACACGAATGCAGCCACAATTTGTGGTAGAAGAGCAAAGACAGTGGTAGTCACCAAAAAGGCAGAGCTTTTTGTCAGTGCCACCGTACTGCATCAACCAAAGAAGCGGAGGAGCTAGCGGTGGCACTGGCCCTCACGCAGATGGAAGCCACGGTGGTCGTAACAGACTCCCAGGAAGCGTGCAGGTGCTTCAGGTCGGGTTTGGTGGAACCAGCAACGCGCCGCATCCTCTCAACCAAGTTTCCTGACAGAAAAGTAAGGATTGCATGAACGCCTGCACATGCTTCGATGGAGGCCAACAAATTTTCCCACCAAAAGGCCTCGGAACTTGCCGACCAGGCCTCGGAGGATGTGGAGAAACCTGTACCTGCTCGAACGTACCACGAAATAACACAACATTACAAGCTTAATCGACGGACTTTCCCGCTACCTCACCCAAACCTCACGAAATCTCAAGAAACAACACTTAGACACCTACAAACCAGCACCTTCCCGCATCCAATTAGGCTTCACCGGATATCCCCCACCCAGTATCCAGCAGATTGCAAATACTGCCAAGAACCTGGTACACTACAACATATTATCCTGGAGTGTCGAAAAAACATGCGCCCACCACCCCTTCCCCGCATTTCAAATCCTCCAGAGCAGTGGGAGACACTGCTGTCCAGCCCCTGCCTCTCGGACCAGCGCCTGAATTCATCCAAAATGGCCCAAATATTCTTCGCCGGCCACAAAGTCCCTTTCTGGATCCGGTACCGCTCCACACTGTACCGCTGCAAGCATTTTCTTCGAACGACTGAGGCGTGCCTTACTTGCTGGTTCCCCGGCCATCGACAGGGTGTGCGCCCCAAAGCCCGGGATCCCCCTCGCTGTCCTCGCTGTGGGCCACCAATCCCGTCGAATCTCATCCGTGCACCCCGAAGTGCATTGTCTGCGAAGGACCCCACATCACTGGCTGTGCCGATTGCCCGCGTCGATAACCGCGACGAAAAGCTCCCACCTATGCTCAGATCGCCTCGGCGGGACAATCTTTGAGTCACAAGCAAGGCCAGATCGATCGCCAGGACCCCCGATCGATCGCCAGGACCCGCGGCTTGTGCAGACGCGGGCCTTCTACTGAAGCCTCCTCCCAAACATGGACATGTGCCTGCCGGTGTATCATGAGCCGCTCCGGACTCACAGGTGAGCTGCCCCGTCGCCACCGCCCACTGCTCATCTAACTCCACCCCTCCTACCCAAATCCCCTCCGCCGCCATACTTAGAGAGCTCAACACGATTCGGGCTGAAATCTCCCTCCTCAGGCAGGAAAACGCTGCTCTCCGCCAGGAGAACCAAGCCCTGAAAGCGCGTGATTCCGCCTTGCAGCACACCCCCGCCCTGCCCACTCCTCCCCCTCCCAAGCGTAAGGCGGTGTCGGACGACTCTCTTTCTGAATCACTCCTTCCCTCCCTTGAAGAATCAGTTACGAATCACATCAGTCAGGTTGAGGATTCCTGCAAGCAGGCGTTAACGGAGCAGAAAGCCGAATTCTTTAGTATTCATGAGACACTTCAAACCAGTGTAACAAACTTGCACGCCAATATCGAAGCCCTGCGCTGTGAACTGCACTCCTGCATACGGGACATTGTCAATAAAATCAATTCCCTCTCCGCCCCTATCCCTATTCCTATTCCCAACCCCAGCTACAACCCCGCTTCTCAGTAACAATATGGAGTCCACTCGTGTCTGGCAGTGGAACTGCAGGGGATTCTGTCGTAAACGGTGTGTCTTACAACTCCTGATAGAGGCAGCCGAATCTCCCCCTAATGTGATAGCCTTGCAAGAAGTAGGTCTCATGGCCAAGCTCCCAGGTTACAGAGCTTTTCAGAGCAATAATAATCATGCTACAGCTGGTTTAGTCCACCATATTATCCCTGCCGAACGGATACAATTTGATAGCATTTCTATTCCCCACGATTTAGTGGTTCTCTACCCAAGTAAACGGGGGCCTGAGTGCCTATATGTTATCAACATCTACAGCGGCCCTCGTTCAACAGGAAACACATTTCGCCACTTGTTTACTCTCACTAAGCAAACAGTAGGGCCTCATGCTTTTATTGTTGTCGGCGACTTCAATGCGCCACACATCGCCTGGGGATACCCACACTGTTCTCGCAAGGGCAGGCTCCTCTGGGATCACATTCAAGCACATCGGCTTACTACAGAATCGGATCCAATGTCACCCACTAGAATTGGCAACAGCGTACAGAGAGATTCCTCCCCACAGCTAACCTTCACTTATAACGTGACCAGCGCATGCTGGTCTAACACCAATGACTCATTAGGTAGCGATCACTTTATTATCCAAACTGATGTAAATTTAAAAGGCCCCCTTAGGCCCCGTCCACGGCAGACACATATGCCAAACTGGAATGAATTTCGCGAGCTGCGGCAAGCCCACGAGCCTCCCGAAATCACCCCTTTGGTTCTTGAACAGTGGGTAAAGCAGCTCCTTACTGACGCACGAACCACGAGCACTCCTGTAGACCCCTGCACTCCATCCGAAACGGCGGATTCCCATTTGCAACACTTACAAAATGCAGTTCGAAGCATCCAGCGCAGATGGCGGAAAAATAAGCGAAACAGAAAATTAAAACTGAAAATTGCTCACCTAAATAAAGAAATAGAGAACTATTCTGTACAACTTGCTCAAAGTCAGTGGCACGAAGTATGCAACAACATGAAAGGCAACCTTGGTATGCGGAGAACTTGGTCCCTTTTGAGATTCCTCCTGGACCCCACTCGCACAAAAACAGAACATGGTAATCGGCTCACAGCGATCATACAAAAATTCCCGGGTACAAACCAGGGACTAATGGAAAGAGCTTGCTCCTTATATATTCCCACGGGAGACTCTCAGCCACTTACAATATATCATGGATCACCTAATCATAACCTAGATTCCACCATCACGGAGGCGGAAGTGCGCAGCGCTCTTCTGGCTATTCGCCCAGGCTCGGCGCCGGGGCCAGACGGTGTAACCAACAAAATGCTGCGCAACTTGGACGATCCCTCATTATCGGCTCTCACGCGATACTTCGATTATTTTTGGGAACGCGGCACACTTCCTTCCGCATAAAAACAAGCCATGGTCACGCTTATCCCGAAACCTGGAAAGCCCCTTACTAGAGATTATCTCCGACCAATATCTCTAACTTTATGTGCTGGTAAGTTCCTGGAGCATATCATTCTCGCCCACCTAACGCTTCACCTGAATTCCACAAGCGCTCTTCCACACTCGATGATTGGCTTCCGCCCTGGACTTTCTACTCAAGATGTCCTTCTGCAACTTTCCCTTGAGGTAATCAACCCTTCAACCCGACGTCATACTGCTGCGATTCTTGCGCTGGATTTCACCAAAGCATTTGATCGAGTCACCCACAGCGCCATCTTGGGTGGCTTGGAAAGAATATCCCCTGGAGAGCGCGTGTACAACTACGTGCGTAACGTTTTAACGGTGCGTACAGCGTTCGTTCAAATAGGAGACATTAAATCTGACGTGCTGACTCTCTCTTCCGTAGGGACTTCACAAGGGGCGTTCTTTCTCCTCTATTATTAATTTGGCTCTCCTCAACATTCCGAAAAAGCTTGAAAAGATTCCGCAACTTCATTTTAGCCTATATGCGGATGATATAACGTTGTGGGTCACTGGTGGTAGCGACGCATTCATTGAAAACACATTGCAGCAAGGCGCACGTGTCGTGAATGAGGAAGCACAGTCTGCGGGCCTGGAGTGCTCTCCCGCAAAATCGGAGCTTCTCTTCCTACCAGCCAAACCGACCTCTAAAAATTCTCCCGACATCAAAATTTACCTGAATCAACGTTTGATCCCCAGAGGTGCGCACACTCAAAGTCCTCGTTCTTATCATGCAGCATAATCGCAGCAACACAAAATTTATCTCGCAATTAAGCTCACACGTTTATCAGACAATCGGACTCATCCGACGAATTACCGCACGCCACCATGGTGTCATGGAGTCTGAGAGAATCAGGCTTGTCCAAGCCTTTATCACTAGTCGTATAACATATTCTCTCCCCTGCCTTCGTGTTTCGAACGCCGAAATTAACAAAATTAATTGCGTCATCAGAAAGGCATATAAAGCTGCACTACAAATTCCTCAGAGTTCATTTACTGCCAGACTTGAGGGCCTCGGGGGGGTTCATAATACTGCCCAGGAGCTGGTCGAGGCACACCATCTCAATCAGCTCCGTCGCCTCTCAACTACGTCCACTGGACAGCATATACTGATCCGACTTGGTATCAGGGCCCCAGTCTGTTCCGAACCGCCTATTCCTATACCCCGGCCTATCCGCGACTGCCTCCGCGTCCGCCCTCTTCCGAGGAATATGCACCCCACCTACCACAGAGGTAGAAGGGAGCAACGGGCACGGGCGCTGGCCGAAACATTTCCCACCAAACCTGACATTATGTATGTGGATGCGGCAGAATACCGCCATCACGACGCCTTTGCCCTCGCCGTAATTAATAGCCCGAATGACCCCCCTGTTACCTCTCTATCCGTACGCACAACCACCCATGAAGCGGCAGAGGAGGCAGCAATAGCGCTCTCACTAACAACCCGGCCGACACCTACAATTATAATCACCGATTCGGAAACGGCCATCCAAAACCTCGCCCGCGGGTACATATCGTCCGTGGCGTCCACAATTCTCCTTTGAAATCCCCCGTCCTCCCTGGTAGACATCGTCTGGACCCCGGCGCACACTGGTTTGGGGGGCAATGAGGCAGCGCACAATGCAGCACGAGGATTGAACATCCGTGCCGGTGCCAGCCTCGTCCCTTACCACGGCGCCAGGTCAGCCAGGGATCAGTTAACCACGTACCACGATATAACCACGCATTACCGCCTCTCTCGCCATCGGTACCGTCCTGCCCACCCTGAGCTAACCAACCACCAGGAGCGCTTATGGCGACTCCTGCAGACAAACTCTTTGTCCTGCCGAGCACTACTGCATCGCATTCACCCCTCGCAATTCCCCTCGCCAAACTGTCCACTCTGTGGGGACCCAGCCACACTGGTCCAGTCTATGTGGGCCTGCCCTCAAGACCCCTTTCCCTCCATGGTTTGTGACGAGCAGTGGGAGGGAGCTCTGGGCAGCTCGGACCCAGAGGTCCAGATACTTCTGGTCACCCGCGCTGACAACGTCGCCGCCGGCCTCAAACCGACGGCCACACCGCTCCCGTGAACCCGGTTAAGGCTCAATAAAGTAATCTCTCTCTCTCTCGGACCAGCTCCTGCTCACCGAGAGGGCAGCCGCTGCTAAGACAGGTCATGGATTCCTGTGAAGAGAGAGCCACTCCTACAAGAACACCATAAACGCTCTCACAATAAACGTTCTCTCTCTCTCTCTCTCTCTCTATTGAGTTGATCACCTTCAAAGCTTCTCGGGTAGTGGGCTCAAAAAACAAGTCAGCTACTCAAAGTACTCTCTTTGTGGAACGTTTCTAGGCCACGCCGAAATTGAACACAAAAAAATTCAATGTGCACGCTTAGTTCCAAAGCGACGCTGAAACATTTTATACTGGAAAGACACAGAAAACACCATTCTATCATACTGCCATAAACGAATTCGGTCACATATAAAGGTAACGCCTATTTTTTGAATTCTTTGTGGTCCTGACGTTATAGGATTGGCCGTACATGTTTGTACAAATGCTTTACATCTGATGGGCGCCAGTTGGTTGCAAAACATTATAATTTTTGATGGTAGCTATGCGTAGTTAGCCACCTAAGCGCAAGATATCCAAGCAGCGCCCGGAGCAGTATCTCCTAACCATGGAGACATGAGTGGTAGGGCTTGTTCCGCGATTTAAAACTTAGGTCGTAAACTTGACCTCAGTCGTCGAGATTCCTATTTTCTCAACGGCGAAGGACGAAGCAACCATTTGCACTGCGACTAGGGCTTCATTTGATTTTGAAAATATTGCGCCCAAAATCTGAACAGCTGCGTCAGCAGCTGCACCACATAATTGTGGCAATTGTTGGTCGGAGGCATTTCAGATATTGGGGAAGCGACTTCACAGTTACGTTTGACTAAATAGTAAAATTTCCCTCTTGGTCGAAATTCGGGGTTTCTGTGACTGGCTGCTACAATCAATTAAAAATGTCACCACGTTAAGTGGGTAGCTAACAAGTTTATTTTGCTCAGGATTCCGCTGCGTCCTTCGCGTTGCAAAAGCCCAAAAAGTGAAATCCGAAGCTTAGCGCTCATACGGTCGCGGGGCAGAAACCAAAGGCCTGCCACAACTTGAACAACTCGGTCGTTTAAAGCTGTCTCGACCGATCTTTCTGCGTGTACTAGTTAATCGTTGGTGTCCTTAAACACTTTATCAAGTTGGTGAATCTGACCGAACAAAAATTCATTGTGCTTGGCAGAAACCTCCCCGTCTAGAGGAAAACCCATATCCATCTGCGTGGCAAGGCTCCAATTCTGAAGACCTTCGCTCGCCTTATGAAGTATCCCTTCGAGCTTCTCCCGCAGTACGCTTCGCTGCCGTTGTTGTTGGTTCAATGTAGGCCATTATGTTTCCCAAAAGTCTGTTTAGTTGTAGCAGGAGCTGTAGTAATTACGTAGGAGTCCCGCTCTTCGTCTTCTTTACAGTTAGGTTCCGATTTCTCTGACTAAGTTTCGCTAATCTAGGATCCATAAATAAAAGCATCTATAACGAGAGCAACAACGGTGAGGATCGTAAGCTCTACTGGCGACTGAGAGAAAGGGGAAGGAGCTCGAACGAATGCCACTGTGAGATGGCGGAGTCATGATGATGATTTGCTCGATACAGCAACTATAGCATCTCAACAATTAACTATTTCGTTTATGATGAAAAAAAATGAAATCCCGATTTGAGTTTGACGTTCTTTTTAAAGCGTAGTTCTCTAGATCTTCCAGCCAAAGGTTTCGTCGACGTGCGCAGCAAGAAACTTCCAACGTAGCAGTGGAGGTTGAAGGCTCTTTTTACTCACGGAGCATAGGATAGATGGTGCGGCGAAAGGGCGCTATTACCCAGCATTCCCCGTAACTCCCCCAGGCGGGCGCTTCGGCGGGGCCCCTCCGTCGGCTTTGTCGTATTCTTTAGCGACGATTGTTTTGGGCCTGTTTTTGCGGAGCATCGCGTTGGGTCTATGTTATTTATAGGGGTGGATGGAAATTCAGTTTTGTTTTACCAGGCATTACAAAATGCGAAAGGAGCAGCTAGTTGGTTGTTCGGTAGCCTCAGACCATGGCGCATACCCACGGGGGGGATTGGCCAAGAAGCTTTGCACATAATCAGGATGTGACCTATAATATTTTAGATCTCAAAATTGAAAAAAGGAAATACAGAACGGAATTCTGTAATCTGTATAATATTAAAGTAGAGTCAGGAAGAAAAACGAAATGTCAACGCTAAGCTGGTTAGCTGGAAAACCGGCCTGTCGGCGCAACACAAGAGTGAAGGGCGGACAGAAAATCCTTGTGGCAGACTCCTAGGGCGGAAGCGCCTAGTGTCAGAACCTCGGAAGTAGAAAGCGCAAGGTGAAGGCATCTAAAGGTTGACTCCAGATGCGTGCGTCGAATTGGGGAGAAGCTGCGGCAATTAAACAGGAAATGTTTTATATTGTCCAGTTAGTCGTGGACAGGGCATTGCGGAGGTGGAGCCATACCCGATTTATAAAGATAAAAATTTAATGGGGGAATTTTGCACCGAAGTTTCGTGATTGCTACCTCACATAGCATTGATTCACAAAAGATCGGCCTCCATGCATGACGAAGGTGGCTATAATTAATAGAAGATAGAAGGGCGTCTTGCCGACGTCTAGAGTAGTTGTAAACGTCTAAATCTTACCCCAAATAGAAAGCTATAATTTGGACATTGTACGACCACAGGGCCACCAAGAGACATACTCGCTAATTTATCAGACACTTCATTGTATGAGATTCCTGCGTATCCTGGAACCCACACTACCATAACCACACAAAGCTGATGTGGAACAAATGACCGGCACGTGCGGATAATTGAAGAATCTTTTTCAGATAATAATGCGGAACACACAGAGAGGGAGTCAGAAAGAATAACAACATAAGCAAATCTATGCTGAAGTTTTGAAGAGCCAAAATCTTTGTGAATAATTTCGCTTGAAAAATAAGTGTCTAATCAGGTAACCCAATTGAAAAGAACCAATTAAGCAACTGGGAGAATATCCCGACAGCAGCCTTCTCATCACTTTGTGAGGCGTCGCTAGCAATGACGATATATCCATGAAGGGTTCACAATTGAAGGCTTGACGAAGTATCCTCCAGCAATCCATTGAGGATTCCGGCCGGCAACATCTTTGCATTCTGGGGGACAATATTATCAAAGATTATTTCACAGATGACATACTAATACAAGAATGGGGTAGCCGAATAGGTCTGCGGGAGGTGGCTGAAGCCATGAGTGTACAGACCCATCGGGGGGCTCCGGAACCGCAGGCACTGAATGGCTTATAAAAGATGAGCCCGCACTCGGAAAATGAACTGTGCGTCATGCAGTGGGGAGTCAAACAATTTGATAAAGATTAATACGGTCAATAATTGAAACCTATATTTCAGTGGAGTAAATCGTGGCTCAAGGTGTAAAATTGGATTAGCGAGATATCTTGGCAATCCCAAGAATAGGCGCAAAGCCATTCTCTCCACGATAAATACGGGATGTATTTTGCACACCGCCAAACCATGATATAGCAACTGCTTTTGATAAATAGCGGTTTTAAAAGCTCCCTCAGCTTCCTCGCAATTCTTAAACTTACTCAACTAACTAGTTTAAATAGGTATAAATAGAACTCACTAAGCTTACATCTGGGATTGATTGGGTGTGTGCGCTTGTGTCGCGCGGTGGTGTTGCCCCGAGCTAGCACGTCAGGGCGATTATGTTCCATTATAACTTTGTTGAGCGCAGCAAAGAGAACAGAGGAGGAGGGATACAAGGACGAGCGATTACAGAAGAGCGCTTACTGTCCTCTGTTCTCTTTGCTGCGCTCAACAAAGTTATAATGAATTACTAACTCGCGCCTACCCACACGTTGCTAGACTATGTTCCGCTTACTCACCCTTTGAAGGACGCTCCTCTACGTTTTATTTCTGCCGACGCACAGCCGGGATAAAGCGGTGGCGTTTGCCGCTCTTACTGTAAGCCTACGGTTTTGTTCTGACTGTTTGTTCTGACTGGAACCGTTTGTTCTGGCTGCAAGTCTACCGGTTTATAACTTCAATAAAATTTGTTTGTTGCGATATAAAGTATAAGGCTTCAACGTCTCCAGGTAAACTGTAGTAGATTTTTGGTGGCTTCTGCTTTAGTTAATTGGGCCAGCATGACAGGGACGAATTAGGTGGTTAGAATTTAGTGCCATTACTGCAATATTGGATTATTAGCACCTTAGGTATTTCATCGCCCACCTCTCGTGGCCGAACACAAAGCTCGAATATTGGACTGCTTTGAAATTGCACCAGGGTATCTGGTTTACTGTATAGGTTGAACGGAAAACGTCATCAATTATGTCTTGACCATTTGCCAATGCACCACTCGTGCTACGGCGAATATTATATGGCGAGAAAACCCGATAATTACTAATGGCACTTCCTCGCGCAAATATTTTCAAAAGAATACTAGGAACGATAATTTGCTTACAAGCATCCAAACCAGAAGCAGGATTTCAAGTGAGTGCATTCCACCGGTTGTAGACTTCTGCAACAAAAGAAAAATGCATGCCAGCCGTATTTTTACTGTGGCAGCGGTTACTATACAGAAAATAAAAAAACAGTCAATCTGTAGTGACATAAATTACCTGACAAAAGGGTAGTTCTAAGCTTTATTGAAATTGGCCTAATCGCAACTACATTTTGATCTTATTCAAGCTCATCGAACAGCTTATGTACTAGTGCATCAACCTAGCGGTATTACGGTTAAATTTTCTCCCACTATGTACATGCAACGGCTTTACATACACCCGTGAAGATGCGAACAAGGCCCGCACATGCAAGCATTTGTGGATAACTCTCCAAGCAAAAATGAACATCATACACGAACCGGCACAGGGAGAATCCATAAATATGATTTCAATGAGCGTATGCGATAACCGTCCAGACACTGATCTCTTGAAGTCAAAAGGCTTGGGGAGCCTATGGCAATTTGATGTGTAGATGAAATATGATGCATTCGGGGCAGCTATGCGCTCCGTTGTTCCCTCACCAGCGAAAGATTACACCGCGTACCCAACTACACCGCGCACCGCGTAACTATTGTACCCGTCCTCCTCAGTTATGTTTGAAACAGGTAGCATGCAAAATGCAAGCACGTCTCAGCCAATTTGGCGTTGGCCGCTGGTTGGCAGCAGAATGAGGAAATAAGTGTTGTCTGTACAAAAGAGCATTTTTAAGAAGACGGCACGTCATGCTTAAGTGGTATCAAAATTTACGCAAACTCAGCATCAAAATCTAATTGCACCTATGTTTTTACCTATGGATAAACTATGAAAATATAAACGATGAGAAAATAAACGATCAAATTGCACCTATGGGTAAACGATGAAACCTGTGCTTATTTGAGCCAGTCTACTTAGTGCAAGCAAAAAACGGGAGTTTCACAGATTCACTTCAGTGTCCCTTTAGGGCTATTGGGCTGCACGGTTTACCCGTCACACTTCTCAACTCAAGAATTTTCGTTCCTTGAGTATAAGTTTTTACAGAGCACGCTCAGTTTTGGGAAATATATTTGTAAATCTGTTCTGAGTTTGCCAACTTGGAAATTTTTTTCACTAATTGCCACAAAATGCAACATGCCACAAACCAGTTCCAAAACTTACCTTACTAAGCTGTTAGCCTTGAGACCTGTTCATCAGACGAGCAGAATCCGAGATTTATATTAATAGCCAAACTTTTTAACAGAAGCGTATTATGTAATTATTGTATTTTTTATTTTAATTTTTTTTCCGTGGCTGTCAGAAGTGCTATTGAACCTGGTCATTGAACTTTTTGTTTAAGCAAACACTTGGTCATTTAAAAATTTGTGAACTCAGCACCTCGGCGACTTGTGCACTTTAGGCCTCGTTGCCACCAGGTTATTTCTCCGGTTATATCAATACCCTACTACACTTTTTATAGCAGCATACGGGTATCTTTTAATGAAACGTGGCATGGGGTTATTCTTTTTCTTGCATATTAAGTGTACGAATGCCCGTGTCAACGTACTCGCTGCTTTGCCGAATTTTTGCTGAAAGAGCAGAGTTTTCTCGAATTTCGGCGATACTGCATACGCTTCTATGTTTCCGAACTGTCATTTATTCGCTCTGTCAGCGACGTGCGTCACTGAGAAAGCGAAGCAGGTCACTTTCTCGGAAACGTGCCTTTGGAGCCACATTGTAAATGTCAGAGGCTGGATGAAGAGAAGGATATGGAGTGGCATGTATATCGGTCAAGTGGGGCGTGTTTAAGGCGCAAAAATACCCCGACGAATCCCACAGTATCCATGAAACAGCACAAAGCTTCCAAGGTGTATTTTTAAAGTATGTACTAATTCCTGATACAAATGTACGCGTGTCATTTCTGTGTATCGAAAAGGTAAGGGGTGACTTTTAAGTGCAGAGCCCTTTAGGGGCACAACTTGTCGTCCTAGCTCGTTCGCTCTCACGCTATCTAGCCACCCCAATCGTGCGGCGTGATGAACCCAAACAAGGCCACACGGCACCACAATCCGAAAGAGGGCAGCATTGCGTCACTAGTCAAAACATGGCCAGACGGCGTCCCACAGCGCAACACAGACTTCAAAATGATAATCGCTTGATCCACGGTTCAGCCGTCCGGTCAGCAGTTAAGATGATCCTTAAACTAGCAGTTTATGTAGCCATAACCATTAAAAACTGCAGAACCGTTGGTAGTGGTCATAAATGTTCCCAATATTTAGCGCAAAGAGAAGTGCAGGAATATTTGAGGCAAATGATATGTATTTTACTAGCAGTCCCGGTGTTCATTTAGTCGGGAACGCTCGTAGTGTTCGTTTTTAGTCTATCAAGTGAAAAAAACGTCGCCCCGCCAGAAACAATGGTGCATCCGAAACTGTCTAGTAAGGCTCCGGATGGTGCGAAATGAAAGCAAGGACAAAAAGAACAGCACTCGGGCTCGTGCTGTTCAAGGCAGAAGGCACGCTAGCACTGCGAAGGAGGGAAATTTGAATTTTATTGGACAAAACCTCTGTTCAGTTCATCAAGAGAGGAGTGAGACAGTGAGGGAAAAAGCGTGAGGGTTGGGCGCAACGAGCTGATACTGTCACCATAGCCCCTCCCGCGGAATAATCACTGCTCTGCACTTGCGACCGCTTTCACAGTGAGTTGAACTCCTTTAATTTTTTTGTGATGCCAAGAAACAGAACATTGTAAAAGGCAGATATTGCAACCGAAAATGTGTCTACTTTTTACGTGCTGCCCCGCGAATAAAAATGCCACCTTTGCAGCATCAGCACCATGATCATCATCGACATCATTATCAGCAAAAACAACAGCCGCAACATGAGAACATTGATCTTAAGAGCAGGGCGATGGTCTCTCACACAGGCTTCAAAGGGAATTAAACGAATCCTTTTTCATTTGAAAGCATGGTGACAAGTGTGTAAGTGAACCATCCATATCTTTGTATGGAAATGAATATCAATTTCTAAACCGTTATATCATGTGATAAAGGTGGTGACATTTGTGCGCATGCCCTGGTGAGGGTATATTAGCATGCTCCATTTTTCAATAAACTAGTTGTGAGTCTGCGCCCGTCCTGTGTCTTCATTTCCTTCTCCCGTCCGTATGCGCAGTTTTAAGTATGAAGTAATAATTCCTGTGTTTCTCACTGTTTCTTTGCTGTCATCATCATCATCATCGTATTCCAGTTTGTGTCCACTGCAGGACCTAAGCTTCTGCCAAAGATCTCCAGCTACGACTATTTAGCGCTAGCTTAGGCTGTTTTTCCGCGAATTTTCTGACCTCATCTCTCCATCGAGTTCGCGGTCGACACTTATTGTGATGGCGTTCTGTCGGAAGCAACTCTGTCAAACGAATTGTCCACCTGCTGTCCCCCATTCGCATTTCGTGACCCACCCATGCTTACTTTGTTCGCTTAATTCCAACTGGAATGTCCGCAACCTAACTCATTGATTAAATATAAGCTTTTTGAGAGACAGAAGAAGCTTACCAGTCTGGATATCTGAGTTCCTACCAGAAGGAGCCCACCCTATGCTATTCTGGGTGTAATTTTATGTTCATGGTTCGGATCGGCAGCTATTGCATGCCCCAGACAAAAGTATTCTGTGACTGTTTCCAAGACTTCATTGTCGGCTTGGCAGTGAACTACCTTGGCGTGCTGATTCGACAACACGTTTGATTTTTTTTCGTAGTGATATTTAACCCTGCAATCATAGTTGCCGAGCACAACTGGTAAAGCATGCGCTGCAGATCGTGGCTGATTTGACTGCACTAAACAATATCGCCCGCGAACCTTAGGTGACTGAGAAATTCCCCATCAATTCGACTCCAGTTTTCTCCCAATTAATTTACGCTTTCTGAACACACCCTCCAGACAGGCTGTAAATAATTGTGGCGATATTATGCGCTCGCGCCGGACACACTTTTGAATAGGCAATTTACATATTCTGTGATCGAGCGGTATCATTCCCGTACATCCGTCGTTCATATGTTCGAATAGCGCAATGTATGATAGGTCGAAGCCGTGATCACGTGACGCCATTAATACCGCTGAAGTGAACACAGAGTCGAATGCATTTTCTTAATGAATTATTGCCACATACAGCGGTGTTTTGTACTCTAAAAACTTTTCCCATTGCCTCCTTCTTGGTGTGAATGTGGTCTAACGTTGAGAAGCCCTTCCTGAAACCGGCCTGTTTTCGTGGCTGTAGAAAGTCTGGAGGGGCACTTATGCAGTTGAGGATTACCCTTGTAAACAATTTACAGGCACAGGAAACTTCCTTTGTGTTTTAAAACAATTTGCCAGCTTTCTTTCGTTTTCTTCCACCTAACATTCGAGCTGATTCAGTCATCATTGCTCTTAAATTTTGTGTGTCTGCGACCTCTACAACTCTCCATTTAACATCGCGAATTGGTTATGAAGCCTTCTTATAACCCCTCCTCAATGTCTTTTATTGAGTGCGAGGTGTCGATCACCTGTCGATCACCTGAGATCTATCTCATTTATGCTGCTCTCCACGCTCTGATCTTGCTTTTGGCATTGCGTAGCAGTACAGCCTCGAGCAGAAGCCTTAATTTCGAACTTTGAATGGAGTCGATTAAATTTGCTAATTTCTGTTGAGGCTTTTTATGTTCATACAAATTCAGCCATTAAAAAATCTTTTTTTTTTTGCTGGAGGGTAATGTCCTACATAAATCACCTCCGCTGCACATTCTCACACTCTTTTTCTTTATGCGTGAACATCTGCAACACACCCGTGCGCAGAATAAGTTCATTGACTGTTGATCTCATATCTGGTTGTGAACTCTAAAATCCTCATCCCGTTATCTGGACGTCGAGGCATTAGGTGGGGTTTTCTGTCATTTGTACCCAATCTTTAGCACAATAACTGCTGTGATCCTCTCGCTAATACAGTGAAAATCTGTCACAGACCATGGTACCTCGGTAAATCTCCAATTCTATTCGGAACTCCTTTTCTACTTGGTGCCGTCCTTAGCTCTATAAATGCCCGCTATGAAACATAAGTAAATCATTAGAAAACCTATTTAAAATATAGATGAAATGCTTTAAAACTGCATGCGTTCTTAATTTTTTATGATCCAATTATGGCAGTGACTGTGACAACGTAATTAAACAAAACTTGAAATGACCTCAAATGTGTCCTCGCGGACGAAGGCATATTCGTTCCCCTACCGTTCATTTCCATGTACAAACCTCCGTTTTTTTGTACTACAATATTACTTAATGGGACAAGCCCGTGGAAGGTCTTAATATCATCCAAACCTCCTGACTTGATCTACGACAATCCAAGTTAATAAATAACTTTATTCGGAATGGTCACCCATGGCCCGTTTTGCCTCCGGAGCGTAGAGCGGCCGTGGTTCGATTAAAGAGGGGAATCTGTCGAAAGCCCTAATGCGGGTAACCAACACTGCGTATGGTGAGACGATAGGCCACTTCAAATGGCAGTGAGAAGACCGTGGGCTCTGCAACGCAGCTCAATAGTATGCCCAGTGGCCCTAGTTGTGAGCTTGGAGTTTGGGGATTAATGGTTTGAGTTTAATCAAAGGGGTCCTAAAATACGTTTTGAGAACAATTATTAAACTAGCGCAATCGTTACGCTAGGTGGTCAACGTCATACTTGCCAAGTATAACTTTTTACGTACAGCTTAAAGCGTACAATTTTGTTGCAAAGTTCACTGCCCCGTTCCCACCCTTTCCTGCGTGTTTTTGGCTCTGCCATCTTTCCGCCATCTACGTCATTGATGGGCATCACGCTGCAGAATCCTAAGGGCTTCACGCGGCAGACGTCTTGCAAATGGGCGGCTTTTTTCTTATTGCCGGTGAACAGAAGCGTCGTCTGCACAGCGTCGATAGCAGATGGTGGCGTCTTCGGTTAATTAGCGCTTCCTGCAGCACGCCTAACGCTACCGTGCTCGTCAATATTTATCTTTTTAGACTCTTACCAAGCTTCTCGGTAAGGAGCGTTGGCTAGGCCGACACGACGACGACAACGGTCACGCCGACTTCCGAGTCAACAGAGCACCTTGTCACATGACGGTAACACGAACACATCGGCCGATCAAAAGTCCCGTGTTGTGACTGGCACGTTGTCCGAAGTCGCTGACAATACCAATCGCGCGAAAGGTCGTCGGGCCATCGTCATTTCGTTATGCTCTAGAACAGCATTGTTGCCGAATTAACGCAGTCAATAACGTATACCACGGTGAACACCTGACCTTCTCCAAGCAATAACGACGTCCGGAAACGGCAAAAGGTAAAACCCGCACTGCACGCGGTTAAGCGGCCCGCCTGCTCTTCTAATCCACTTTTTCCACGCGGATGTTGCTATCGCTAAATCTCTCCCGCCTTTGTTTCCAAAGGCTAGGGTACTTATTGTAGGATATATCCAATCAGTTCCGAACTTTGCTGCTCCGGACCTCGGCCAGAACTTCTCGAGACGGGTGCCAGAAAGCGAGCGTATATTTCACGCTAGGTTGGGATGAGAGAAGAGAATATGGGCTCGACTTAATCCCCATACAAGAAGGCAGCCACCTCAGCGATGCCCAGCCCAGCGTTTATACACCGGCATAGCCAGGCAGCCGGTTTTGTTTCGATATTTGAAACGGCGGTGGTCGCTCCTGAAGGAGGCTTCGCTAGCGGCCGGTTTCATGGGGTGTAGGTGTGTGGGGTAAGCGTGTACACCGAGCACTCGGGCGTTCAAAAGGCGTTTTTGCTTCGTTGGCCCGACTCGAAGCCAGGCCCCTCGACATGACCATTGGAAGGGCCTGAGAACCGTTTAAGACATGTTTAGAACCGATCGGAATAACTGAATGCGATATTTCAACTTTCTGCGTTCGAGCGTGAGTGGCGTCGCCATAGCACGACCAAGCTCGAGATTGGCGCGAACGAGCGGCCACGTAAGCAATGTGTAAACTAACGTCGATTCCGAGCGCATCTACGTGCAGCTGATCCAGCCGTGATGATTTATAAGCAAATCGATAAACAAAACTGCCTGAACGGAACGTAGAAAGTCAGATGGCCCTGTCCCAAAAGCGCTGCTAAGGCGCAGAATATCGCAGTAGCAGACCGCGCGCGCCACCAGATGTTCTTGCACACGTCTCTGACAAGCAAGGCATCATGAGCCGTCACGCTCGCCCTGTACGAAGAGGTGAATGAAACAAAGGAGAATCGTGGCGCAGGGACATTGCGCCGTTTTGATTTGCAATAACTCCACGAATATTCGTTGCTGCGACAAAATTCTTGAAGAAGGTGAGTACTACGACATTTCTTTGTGAACGTTCACTTATCACTTTCTGAACGTTCATTTATCGGTAAAACCTCTTTTAGGGCCTCTTTAAAACCATAAATACTTTATTCGGTATATTACAAATTAGGTGACGGCTTGTGAGGGATACGAACGTTTCTCTTGTGGCACTATAGCATGGCTCTGCCCGCTCCTCGCAGGATGCCAAGTGCAATCGCAGCGAATAGAGCTGTCGAGTACAGCCACATTTCGACGACGCAGTGGTATTCCCGCTAAATTTTCATTAGTAAGACGTGACGTGAAACAAACGTACCAGAACCTTTAGGAATTTTCTAAAGTTAAGAAAATTGCGGAGAATACATACTCATTACCCCAAGGGAGTGTTAATAAATCGCCCGTTTAAGCTTGAGAGTCCTCAAAAACGTGGTGCACTGATAAACAATTAGCAGTGGTATAGCTCGGCTAGTTAAGGTTCAGCTCGTTATTCGTAGCCTTCCTGGTTGTCTAGGATTAGGTTGACTATTGTGTTTACTGCTGCTTCAAAGACACACACACGGTATACGTATTATGTGACAAATGTATATTTATCAAGCGGCTCCGGCGCAGCGTCACCAATCGCCACAGAGCTAAGCTGGTTCCACAGCCCCACGCCGGTGTTGCTGCGACGCACGAGCTATCGGTTCCACACCCAGCCACCCGTCACATGATCAAGTGGACCGGGCCGCCACGTACAAAACGAAGGTGGGCGAAGACGCTGGGTGCGTGGGGTGTGTGAGAGACGCCGGGCAGCGAGCAGCGTCTGTGCGCCGTGTGACGTCGCTGCTCACCGCGCATGCGGAGCACAGCTCTCCAGGAGCCACGCGAAACTGCTCAAGCTTGTTTATTGTAGCTCAAGCTATAAAAAGACACACAGAGCAGCACCTTATTGAAGCGTAGGCTAGTGCAGAGCTTAGTGATGGTAATGATGAGCACTTTATTCGATGTGAACTTCGGCGCGCGAGAGGTGACTACGCTTGTCGAAGAACTTTTCGTCTGCGCCAGCGATCCGCTGTCGCCATTTGTTTGTCACAAACGTCTGCCCCTGCGCTCAATCGCTTTGTATGGAAGGAAGCCGGAATGGCTTACCTGCCATAATGACCATATTTGTTTGCTGCTTTCCCGCTTCCTTCTCGAGAGTCAGGCCTTGTGTATTTTGGTGTTTCCTCTTATTTACGTCGTCCTTTCGCCAAAGGGGGTGTTTTGAATGGTCCGCGAATGCCCATAGTGCGCCGCCAGCTCGTTTCTGGGAAGGCGACATCAGCGGCCTAGAGCAGTGGAGGCGCATAGGTGTCGTCGTCACCACCGCGGATATGCGTTCCCATCGGCGGATCGGAGCATGCTGTCTTCAAATGAACACCAAGTGGTGCAATTTGGCCTGTACCGATACATTTTGGTACTAATAATCAAAATACACCATCCCCGCGACTAGAAGTTATTTACTAACGCAGAAAATAACTGAAGCGTAGTAACAGGTGTCGACGCCTCGTACGCTTTTAGGTACTACGGTTTGTGATGCAGTCAAAAGCTGTTAACTGGGAGAGAACATTGCATAAGCATCTATATACATGTTTCCTGAAATAAAAGTTCATAACTCATTTACCCCGTGAAATTAGGGTAAATAAAAGCTGCCAGGTAGCTCGTGTGTGAAAGGAACAAATACGAGAGTTTTTATACATTCCAGGACAC
Organism: Haemaphysalis longicornis; assembly: GCF_048455015.1. Taxonomy (NCBI): domain Eukaryota; kingdom Metazoa; phylum Arthropoda; class Arachnida; order Ixodida; family Ixodidae; genus Haemaphysalis; species Haemaphysalis longicornis. Next base: position 656,542 of record NW_027526282.1, on the reverse strand, counting down.
GCTCCTTCCCTCAGGCTTCAGAGCGGGCCATCGTGTTTCCAGTTTGATTTTGGCAAAGACGTGCTTGACATTTGTGAGCAATTAGCGAAGTCAATTATCGTCGAGAGTGGATGCACGAGCTTCAGCAAGCAAAATCCCGGGCAGGAAGCGGCAAATAAAGTAAGATCTTTAAGCGATCCGCCTAAGCTTCTAATCTTCCGTTCTCCGCGTTCCGATGTTGCTATCAATAACGCGTGCCAGCCCACGGTTCCTACCTCATCGTCCGTGGAAAGTAGACGGCAATTACCTTGTTCTTTTGCGTATGCCGCCAGCCGCTGTTGATAAACAAACCATGAGCATTGCATAGCTCGTCCCATGTTGCTATATTTGGGCACAGGAACTCCGTGCAGGACTACTCAATTGTAAAGTTCGCACGCCGTAATATGCGGCGGCCATTTATTTAACGAGCGTGCAGAAATATATGTTCAAGGTGAGCTTATCTACTTGGAGTACTCAAAGAAGAAAGTGCGGTCGCAACTGATCGCCTATCACTGGAATGCACTATTCACCGTGCGGGAAGGTTCCAGCGGACGCTCGCCAGGGCGACGCTGGTGGTAGCGCCGCGGAGTACTCGTTTTAAGTATAATATGGCAGGTGACTGACCTCGCACAGCAGTTGAGGCGGTGTTGTTGCCTTGGACATCAACGATATGTCGAAAAGCATTTTTCGCTCCGGCGGCGACAAATAATAAATTCAACGACCGCCTGGTCGGTCACAGCAACATCGTCGGAGTCGGCCGTTTCTTGGAGACGTAAAAGCTACCGTTGCCAGTGGTAAATCGCGTACCGCCAAATATGCTCACTACAACAACGGTGCCTTGTCTATATTTCGTTAAACCAAGGCTTCGTCACACAAACATGAAAAGAAAATAGAAGAGAGAAATCGCAGATTTTTTCCCCTTTTCTAGCCAAATAACGCATCGTTGCTCGTTTAACCAAACCCTTGAAAGCTACGAAGCATAGGGTCTTCCAGTTAAAACAAACTTTTGTTCATCTTTTAGTGTCCCTTTAACGCGAAAGAAGTCCCTCGTTGACTGCAGTCCCTTAAACGGGGAATTCACGCCTGAAAAGCGGCCTTTACCCTTTTTAGGGGCCCTGAGCCTTGTCCATCTGGCGGGACCTCGGCCTTAATGCCACGTCGGCGCATTGCAGGGGTGATTTAGACGGCGACATGGCCTGCCACAGATGGTTAGGAGTTGAGCGTCCACTGTGACTGACGAAGTCACCATGTTCACGACGACGCAAAATAAACAGCCAATAGGATTGTAAAGTTGGTTGAGCCATTTGCAATACTCCGTTGCCGCAACTTACAAAATCTATAGAGCATCCTAAACTCTGACTTCTTCTGATTTGTGAAATCCAGCACAATCCGATTCCCGGTCACATGGGTAGCGCAAAGCTTTCGGCTCGCACACGATCGTATGACGACAGCCGGTGAGAAAATTTTTGAATGCCAAAAACTGGGCTTACACTGCCCTGCCCGCTGCGCGAATTCCAAATCACGATGGGCACTCGTACATCGCGACCAGCTTTGGAAACGTTCCCGTTGGGTTTACGTTTTTTATTACTGGCCTGCACGCGTGTTGGAATCAAATGTCGTCACCTCTTGAGAACGATACATTACGACCTGGTATTTCACATGGTAACTCTGTTGCTTCCTGGAAGCCGCTAGCATCTTGAATCCTGCCTTCTCGCCATGACAAAATCTTGCGAAGGTGGCGCGCTCATGTCCACGGATACACGTGTTACTAGGCATTACATACATGCAGCTCTCCAAAAGTAAAAGGAAGCATGACAGGGGTGGCCGGAGCGGGCAAAACTGTATGCCAGCGCGATCTATGAATATATGCGCAGCAGATAGCGAGAGCGCGTGGGCATAGAGGTTCTCATATTGAGATGTGCCTGCGCAGCACACCCGGCTGGCCCATCTCAATGCGCTGACGGTCGCGTTATCGCACGTTCAAGCGATGCCGCCGGCTGTCACACCTGCTCGCCAGGGATGCTTCTTATAATGTACGCACGAATCTGCTTGTCCGCGTCAGGTTATTAAACTGATCTTGAGTGGCGTATGGGTTCCGCTTTGTTTTGGAACGCCACCTCTTTGTCCACGTCCCTGCCGTGTTTTGCAATTTCACCGGCGGTGAGTTTTTTAAGCCATGATGCTTAAACGTTTGTGAATCATTCCGCAGCTGCGGCCTTAACTATGCTTCCCTCAACGAAGCGCATGAATAATGAATATAAACATAGATATCATGCGTGTATGGCCAGCATTTCTACCCTACTTTTAATGGTTACTCAAGACAGTTGGAGAGGTGAGCCTATAGGAGGCCAGCTCCTTCAAAGCAAATCGTATCTATTCCCCAAACTTCAATAGGTTATGTTGAAAAGGAAGGGTATCCCAGCTCAACTCGTAAATATTGGAATCGCCCCTGGCGAGAAGGGATGACAGCAGTGCGGTTTCGCTTGAGCCGGCAAGAACGCGATCGTCAGCGTATCGAGATGGGCCAGCCGGATGTTCTCCCGCACTCTCGCTATCTCCGGCACAGTTATTCATAGATCGCGCAGGCTTGCAGTGACCAGGTGGCCCGCTCCGGCCGCCGCTCGCGTGCTCCGTTTAACTTCTGGAGCACCTGTACGTACTGGCCGCCAAGTTTGATGCCCATGGTACGGGGCATTTGCAATCTTTGTCCCCATCTTATAGAGCCTACGTTGCTCTGCAGCGTACGCCAAACTAAAAGTGTCTGTTACAGAGGAAACGATCAGGCGTATGCGCGGAACCCCAGCACTGTGTCCCCGAAAGAGCTAATCAGTACGACGGCAAGTACAGGGGATGCTGAACCACCTGTAATCACCATGTTAATGAGCCCGCAGAAGCGTTTAATCGGGTTGGTAAAAAGAATAAACAGACACAACGGTTGCGTAGGGACTACCGAAAGCTCAGCGAACAGACCAAACTATATTTGGCGTCCATTCTGATCGCTGACGCTCCCGAGAAACGGGAACATATCAGGTACTTTTTAAGTGCGAAGTAAAAAGCGGACAAGGCAGATACAGGTCGATAACCCACTTTTGTGACGCCTGGTGTGCCATTCCGGAAGGCTCGAGAGCCTTCAACAAAACAAAATCCACAGTTGGAATAGTGTGTATCCGTACCTCCTAAACAGCACTTGACAACACAACGATGAGGAAGAGGGGACAGAAGCCGGCGCTGACTCTCAACTAAATCAATATTCGGAACAAACACACATATATACAATCATTCACCAGGCGTGTCTCTACACGTCATCACTACACAGCGCAGCGGCAACCATCTTATCGTAGCCGGGTCCCATCCTCCCCGCCGCCCCCCCCCCCCCCCCCCCCACCCAAGAACAAACCTATGGCATCGTCCTTGACAGGAGAGTAAATTTCTTATCATACAGTGTCACACAAGCATGGCTAATGCACTTTCCTTCACTTTTTTATATATGAAACGCTTCCCCTAACTCTCTTGTCAACTCGTCATTATGGCGCCAAAGAATACACATGTCCTTATACACTGGGTTGGATTTTTCTTGACTGCTTTCCTCATGAGCCTTAGAGTGCCGAGTGATATGTGCAAATGAATTATTCTTGAGTGATCCACGGTGCTCCATAGCCGTACATTGACGCACCTGCTTGATCATACACGTGTGTTATATGATTGTATATATGTGTGTTTTCTTCCGCATGAAGATTTAGTTGACAGAAAGCGCCGTCTTGTGTCCCCTCTTCCTCGTCGTCGTGTTGCCAAGCACTGTTTAGGGTGGAGTTTTCAGCTACTTGAGTTAGGAAGTTATGCCAGTGGAGCATCCGATACACATCAAGAGAAACTGGCGCAATCACGTGAGCCACGCTTGCCATATGCAGCCCTCTCTATTGGAGCCGCGTCGACAGAAAAGTATGGCGTGTATTCTCATCCGCATGCACTGCTGTCTGCTAAGCGTAAAGAAGGTTATCTCGTTCCATCTTTCAAATCTCTAGCCTTGCGGTTGACCACGCCTTTATTTTTGAGGGGGAGGGGGGTACTTTTTCTAGATATTCCGGTTTTACCACTGAATCGTGTTTCTTCGCGCTTTCAGTATAGCCTCAGTGTAGCAAAGTGCAAGCGAATGAGCAAGTGCTTACAAGACCACGGGCAAGAAAAACGAACACAACACACGCTTACCTCTCTCTTATCAGCATGGTTATCGGCTTGTTGTTCTTTAGTGAAGACGGTGAATATTTACATCCCGGTTGTAGGAGCACGGCTAGCCTAAACAACAAAGAAGTCGTCCCAGTTCTGCGTGTATAAGTAATGACGAGTATGGTTTAAGCGTTGAAGCCATCTCATTTGTCATCCATTGGTCATTTACGGCGTGTGAAGGAGGCTCCCGAAGAAAATGTTGTCCTCGTCTTGGCCTCTACTATCCCTTGGTACAAAACACCTCTAGACAAGCGAACTCAGCGACTGTGTCCGCATAGGCTGACGGGGCTCTATTATGGACGCAATAAATTCACCGGGAACTGTGAGTTTGCTGGAAGACTTTTCCTAATGGTTTTCAGTTTTGGTCACGTTCTTCCTATTGACAAAGCGATTGTGTGTTCTTTCATTATTTTGACGTTTCATGATGTTTACTGGCACCTCTTAAAAAATTTGCCTTATTTTGCTCCACAGAAAAAGCATTATTTTGACCGGCAATGGAAAACTCGACGAAATCCACTGGACATGACAACTTAGGCCTGTCTTTGCTGTTAAACAACAATATGGCCTGTATGTCACGCCCTCTCTGTGATTGGCTGAGAAGGCGTGACGTAGTATCGCCAGTTAGCTATAGCGCTTAGGTCCCACACTCGAAACTTCAGCCTACGTAAAATTGACGTGTGCTACTTAACAGGTTGAAATGGCGGCTGCTGTCACGGAGAAACAAGGAAGCAAATTTCACGTACCTTTGGCGCCATGAAATCTCCGTGAATTTGCAGCAGACACCATTTCGCACAACGCGTAATTTAAAATTGTTTTCTAACGAAAGAAATAATAGTTTGGACTGTTTATAAAACAGCGACAACGGCGCATAAACATAACGCCCCGCATTTTGTTTTTTTGTTTGTTTGGCGATAAAATATCAAATATTTGTTGAGCGTAACAGTAATAAAAGAGGTAAGTGCAAACCTATCTATTACAAATAACCCAACGCATGAGGTTTCTCCCTATTCCTCCTGTTAAGCTGTTTCCCCGTATCATCCCCGCACAGACACGTTCAAATATAGTTTTTTTCCGCGAACAATTGAGCGTTGGAATTCGTTGCCTGGCAACGTGCGCTCTCTAGACTTGCGTGCATTTCCTTCTAAAATACAACTATTGTAAGCTACGCACATGTACCGCATTGTTTCCTCTCCCCCTTTTTACGAGTGGACTTTTGTACTTAGATGTGTATATTAGGTCTTTACTGTAACCCTTTACCATGCCGCTAAAACTGTGTACTTCCTTCTATGTGGCGTTTCGAACACCTGATTTCGTCGTTACCGTGTTTTCTTTCTTTCTTTTTGCTTTTGTTTCATTGTTGAACTTGTTCGATGCATGGTTTTGTGCGATGTACCCACTCCTGCTATAGCCCCAAGAGGGTTGCAGTATGTAAAAATAAATAAGGGTATCCCAGCTCAACTCGTAAATATTGGAAGCGCCCCTGGCGAGCAGGGATGACAGCAGTGCGGTTTCGCTTGAGCCGGCAAGAAGGCGATCGTCAGCGTATCGAGATGGGCCAGCCGGATGTTCTCCCGCACTCTCGCAGATCGCGCAGGCTTGTAGTGACCAGGTGGCCTGCTCCGGCCACCGCTCGCGTGCTCCGTTTAACTTTTGTAGCACCTGTACGTACTCGCCGCTAAGTTTGATGCCCATGGTACGGGGCATTTGCAATCTTTGTCCTCATCCTTTAGAGCCTACGTCGCTCTGCAGCGTACGCCAAACTAAAAGTGTCTGTTACAGAGGAAACGATCAGGCGTATGCGCGGAACCCCAGCACTGTGTCCCCGAAAGAGCTAATCAGTACGACGGCAAGTACAGGGGATGCTGAACCACCTATAATCACCATGTTAATGAGCCCGCAGAAGCGTTTAATCGGGTTGGTAAAAAGAATAAACAGACACAACGGTTGCGTAGGGACTACCGAAAGCTCAGCGAACAGACCAAAACTATATTTGGCGTCCATTCTGATCGCTGACGCTCCCGAGAAACGGGAACATATCAGGTACTTTTTAAGTGTGAAGTAAAAGCGGACAAGGCAGATGCAGGTCGATAAAATAAAATAAATAAATATCTTGAAATGCCATTTTACGCTTTAAAATGGTACAGGGTTGCCTCAGTGTCTTCCTTATGTTTGCGCGAAGGGATGAGGCGTCACACGTCCGCTGCGGCGCCCAAGGTATTGACCAAGATCAATTCTAGGACGCGATAATCAACGCGCATTCTGTTGAACTGGTCAAAGTGGGGGCAAATACAAAGCAGCAACAGTCGTAACCTTGTACCGTGTCACGACAGGAACAGCTCAGTACGACTGCCTCACACCTGTCCTATTAGAGTGGCATATGTGTGTTTCCTTTCAAAGCTAAGAACGTCACTTCGGTGGAAGTATCGACGTACTAAGGACGCACGTTCGAAGATTGTTAATTTATTCATGCACGGTTGTGTATCCTGCCTTCGCCTGCTTTGCTTTGATGAAGACTGGAGCGGGGTGGAAGCTGGTTAGTTTATAATCTTCGCACCTCCATTCAGCCTTTTCTTCTCTCTCACTGCCTGTCCGTCGTTTTTAAAATTTTGATTTCAACTTCCTCTTTCATCCACATTTGTTACTTTTTTACTGTTCACTTTCTTAACTTTTCGTGCTCGGGGTATTTCCGAACCCTTTATTATTTTTGTGTTTTTGCGCAAAGGAGTTTGACCGACTTTTTTCTACTGCATCATGTTTTTGTCTCCGCTACAGTTTTCCTTACGGCGCGAATTATGTCTGAAAGCAGAATGGCTTATGCCAGAGTTTCCCTACAACCAGGATTTTCTTGGCCTTGTGTGTGCTTGTTCGGCTACCGTGCTATCCTGTTCCGGTGCCATGGCACATACAACGTTCTAGAACTTTTACATTCACAAAGCGTCTAACAAGACGCGTACATCAGCACTTCCAATTTCAAGAGTCGTAGTCAAACTTTTAAGTGGTATGCTGTACAAAGAGCAAACAAAAACCGCGAAATATACTTTTGTTCTACCGCAATGAAAGAGGAAAGAAAACAAAGTTACAGATATCTACGTTTGTATCCTAAGATGAAAGGCGCGATAGCGGTACTTCGACTTCCACGGAGTTTTTTTGTACGCAGTGGCTGCAGTTCCTACCTATGCTTCACGAGCGGAAAGGGGAAGACTAGCAACGACGGTTTTAAAATCACCATGGCCCAGGAAAGGCAAGGGCTCTCGGCACTTCTGCGGTTTAACCTATGAGCGTGAAAGGTTGCGGAGGCAAGGTGTCAGTGCGTTTGAGCGAGGAAGCGCCAGTGTCAGTGTTTCAAAATGCTAATTCTGCAATGTGCAGGCGTAAGAAAATAACGATGCTTTTAGCAAGAGACAGACAGACAGACAGACAGACCGAATGAAGATCTTTGTTGAGGAATAAATAGTTGGGGTTAAGGAAAACGTGGTAAAGAGATGGCAGGCAGCCCAACGGTGGAACCTGAAGTCTAGAACACCTGATACAGCAGCATCTTTTCTTGCCCACCCAATCATCTCGCTTTCACCTTCAGGTGTCGAGCTGGTCAAAGCTTTCTTTGAAATTTTCAAAGAAGTGGAATATGCAACTTTCGAGCTACTCTCCCAGGACCACACCCTTGAACCTGGATATGTTCCATTCATGAAGGCGGAGGTTTCCTCGCTTTTAATAGAATTCTAAGTTAATTTTGAACCTCAGCACATGAACGCACATAGGTTTACAGATACTGGGGTTGGTTATTCGTCCATAGAGCATCTGATTCTTCGGCGGTCAGACCTCGCTGTAGCAAGCGGAAAGATCGCACTCCGAGGCATAGGATTAGGATTCGTTCTTAACGTTTTTCCAGGGGAGCCGTGTGATAGTCGTCGCAAAGAGCGCGGTATGCGAGTTTGTGTGCCTCTTGGTCAATGCGTCGTTCTCTTCCACACCACTCTGTCCGCGTCTCCAGGTGACGTTGTTAACTTTTGGCATTGTGGTTTGGAATATCTTCTCAAAGGGTTTAGGTATTCGGCCTGCAGAAAACACTATAATGACCTTTCAGAGTATATCAAGGTGTTTACGCTTCTTTTCGATACTTCTGCTGGTCGGATTGCGCAGAGGATGTCTTCATCTTCCGTTTCTTTCTTTTTGTAGGTAGGAGGGAAATGCAGTGATAAACGTTGCTACAGTAGTCAACTACGACAGTTTGCGCCTTCGTGTTCTCGTACAGCCCGGATTCTGCGTATATCTCATGATTCTGGAACCTTTCGCGAATGAACTTGATACTACCATATCGCCCCTTGTTGTGTAAGATTGGATCTGTACTTTTGCTATAGGAGAGCTTTTATGCGGGGTTGGTGGGTCGGTGCCGCGTCCTTTATGTCGTACAGTAATTTATTTTCGAAGGGGGGGGGGGGGTGCCTGTCGTCTATACCACGGCCCCTCCCGATTTCGTATTTTCAGCCCGTTTCTTCTTGCAGAAAAAGTGTCTTCTCCAATTTCTTTAAATACGTTAGGAAGACACATCGTCATCATCACAAATCCTAATTGGGACTACTGCTGGGAAAAAGCCTGTCCAACCTACCTTTACCAGCTCCTGTCCTGCTCTTCCAGAGTCCATTCTTTGCTCTGAAAATTGTTATGTGTTCCCTTCATCGAGGTGATGGCCCTCCACTCCATCTAGACGTGTGTATGCATGTGCATTGTGTTACCGTGGGCGTCCACCCGTTGTTAGTTCGTCTCACGTTCAGAATTGCGAGGTTGAAGACCCCTTTTTACGCGGTCCTAATGATGCTTTTCGTTTAGTTTCGTCTGTGCGGGTAAATTTTTGGTACTGTACGCTATGCAATATTCGGCTCGTGATCTGTGATGCATGAATTTTATTGCTTCGTGTTTTCTTTTTTTCGGTCGTTATTTGGTTGGGTGTTTTATATTGTGCGAAATTGGTTAAAGATTTTTTAGTGTGACAGTGAGTTTGGCACTACAACATATCTCTAGAGCCACGCCGAGCATTCTTCCGCGGCTTTTTTCTGGCAGAACCTCCGTACCCTTATTTAAAGTGTTTTTTTTAACTTGGCATCGTGGTCCCATTTGTCTTTTGCCAATATGAGCTCGCAGCAAGAACCAGGGCCAGACTCGACTCTCCTCCGCCCGCGCTCGGGAGGAGAGACGAGTCCGGCCGTATAGAAACAGGACCGGCAATAGTGAAAATTATTTTGAAAACTAATGTTATTATTCGCTATATAGTGGTCTTTATTTTCGTCTTTTCTGCATATTTTTTTATGATTCCTTGGTTTCTGAGAGCCTGGCGTTAATAGTTTGCCCTCTGTTTTAGTTAGTCAGCCTCATGTTGGTGCCGGCTTAACTTTCGGTGGAAAACGCCGTGATGGCTGAGTAGATAAGGCGTTGCGCTGCTCTACCCAAGGACGCGTGTTCGACTCTCGGCTGTGGTAGCTGGTGAGAGCAGAAAACGAGAATGCCTGTGCCGAAATTTTGGCACATGTTGAAGATCCTAAGACGGTATAAATAATTCCGTAGACTTCACCTTCGGCGCGCCTCAACTCCCGCATGTAGTGTGGGTGCATGAATTATCGAAACTTTATATTTTTTGGTCTTCTGGTGGAAACACGCGTAGATATTATAGGGAAAGTTACGGGCACGGATGCCGACCGTGTCTGCCGCGCATACTACCCGCGACTGGGCATAGAGCAATCTTCACCGCATCGGCGTGACACATGATGAAAACGTGTGTCTTATCTTTCCGCCGAAGTGTCATTGTCCTCCTTTCCACCGCTCACCTGCCACAGCACGGCATTACAGATTCAGCGAAGCCCTCAAATCTTGCATCCTCAATCGTAGCTTCCGGGTTGCACCGGGGACGTAGTTCTGTGGACGCCTGATGAGCACGGCTGATAAAGGACGGCTAGGAGCCTTGGGGAAATAAAAAAATGAGCCTAATAACGCTATCGCGTTAAAACGTGCGACAGGTCCTGACGCCACTATTCGTGAAGCCACTCCGCCATTTTCCGTGGGTTCCTTCTCGTATTTTGCGGACCTGCACCAATTCCTCCACCTTACCTCGCTGAACTATCGTCTGCTTCGTTTCCGCCTGCCGATTATTCGCTGCCGCCTGGTCCACGCAGTGACGAAGGGCCTCTATGTGACGGCCTTCGCTGCTATTGCTATGCGCGTTGTCCAGTGTCCTCCTTAGAGCTTGAAAACACTACGTCATTCCCTACGCTTTCCAACATGGCGGTGGCCACCGAGGGCTCTCCTAAGCTTTCATTCTGCAGGACTGCTTGCTACGTGCGGATATAACGCAGGGATACGGAATTGTCATGCTACAGTGGAGACACGCTTTACAACCTTAAGTAAGTCGCTTGGTTTCTTTTTTATTTCGTATTCACTGTGGGGGCCCTTTTCTTCAGTGGACAACAACGACACAACGACAAGGTGTTTTGCAGAATGGGGCACTTATACGGGCACTAAACAAAAAATCAAAAGGTTCAGATGTTTGTGTGCAATCGCTGGAGTACTAGTTATTGAAAGACTGCCCGCAAAGATGGTTTAAAGCGTAAAGTATTACCCGAGTTAACCCTGGTCAAAAAGGGCCAGCAATACATCCTGGAGCATTCGCCCTTTCTTCGCCCCTCCAAACCACTGTTGACAGATCAACAGGTCCGTGCAAAATAATGTAGAGACACTGGTCAAGGTGCTTGCGCTCCGAGGCATGTGCAGCCATTACCTCCGCACGGCCGTATGTCATGCTTTTTAAATAAACTTTGAAGCACTTCCGAGAAGCGCTTTCACTCTTTCCTTCGCTTTTGGAAGCCCTTCGAAAGCCATTGTCGCATCACGGTGCCGCGCTGCGTGATTTCCTCGTCGCAGCAGATACGCCTTCCGTTTCTCTTTTCCTTTGCGGCTTCAATTTTGAAGTGGCTACCGATTGCCTTCAGTGCTTCAATTGAATAAAATCCGGCGAATAGCTGCAATACCGCAGTAGTGACGTAATTCCACCGTTTGAAGAACGCCAAGGCATAGAAAGAGAGAAAAATCTTTTGAGAAAGTTTATGAAAAATCTGGTGGGTGTATAACCGTACGTTTTGGCTAAGGTACTTTTAGACTACCCTGCCTAAGATCTGGATGTGTTGGTGTGACTACGTTCGGCACATATTAAAGATTGCAAGAAGTTAAGAAATTGTTGAAGGGCCCCTTAACAGGCAAAATTCTTTGCCGAGTAACCCCACAGCCTGGGCCATCTGATATCTGCATCTTAACAAAAATGCGGATTTGGTTCAAGTAACACCTCTATCTCTAAAATAACGTACATAAGCATTGCAGGTCGAAAATAAATTTTATAAGCCAAGACATAGGAAGCAATAAAACATCACATTTTCACCACAATTATCTTAGAATATCAAAATTACGAATGTTATACATCTCTCCAAAAATCGATGATTCTACAAAAAGTCCGTGAGAGAACGTCACAAATACGAGTAAGAAATTTCGTAAACGGACCAACTGTGCAGTACGCCTTGCGGAAAAATTAAAACCGCGCAAAAAACGGGGACCGAAAGAAAGGGCGCTAACAAACGCTTACTTGCAACTGCTGATTTATTGAAAACACCCATAAATTTATACACAAAAATAAACCGTAGTTAAAGCGACGTGGTGCCGATTAACGCGCGCTCTTTCCCGTGTAGAGTGATTGAAGTTTTGGTGACACTCGTACTATCATGTGCTACCGCGATTAATCTCAATAATAAAAACAGTGCGCGTCGTTTTTAGTATATGATCCACATTGTAATTGGGGGAGTGCCGCCCTGTAGTAAGAATAAGTTACCAGAGGGCCTTCCTAAACCCATGCCTGCTGTGCATACATGGGTTGTCGCCTGGGAGCGCACCATGTACTTAAAACAACGCGCACCTTCGTTCGTATTTCAATTTATCGTGATAGTACACTGATGTAGAAGGCCTCAACCAGTTCCCTAACAGTTTTGTTATTATACCGTTGGAATACTACAGTTTAGTTTAACAAAGGATGACAACTACACTTTTAGTAGTGTGAAGAAGATTTGCGCTCATGCATTTCGATAACGGGCACACATGCTCACTCAAACGAATGCTTAGCACGCGTCCTGTCTGGCCCAGGTACAAAGACTTGCATGACAACGGTATTCTATATGGAACACCCATCGCACAACGAGCCAAAGGTTGCGCATGGTTCGCGCCATCTTGTTCCTCCCTTTCCTCTCACGATGTTTGTGGTTGAAAATGCGAAAATATTATTGACCTTGTTTTAGCGGAAAACAACACTTTTATACCGTACCGAGACCCATGTTATTCGAACCGTGCGCCATGTTATGAACATACGGCGTTACAGCAAATTTCTTGTCATGTCTGTGCTTTTCTCCCTTTGTTATGTTGCTCTTGTCTGCCGCGCAAGGCTAGCACACGCTTTCGACAGCACAGGCGGAGGAAATTTAGCCGTCGTAAGGCGGGTAATCTGCTCCAAAAAACTCTATCCGGTAAAATGCTCTGGCGAACTCTTCGCAGCCTATCTAAAAGATCCGAAAACGAAGCCCATCCGAGTCAATCAGAAGACCAAGGTGTAAACAAAACCGACACAAAAAAGGGATATGACATCTTATTCTTACGAGGAAAATGGTATATTGCAAAGAATTAAAAATGTCACATGGTCGGGAATACAGCAGCACGCAGTCTCAAGTGAGTGCAGCCGGAGAGCGAGATGGTTTGTCTTCTTCCCCTCGTCGGTCAACGGTCCACCACACCAGCTGTCCGTGCTGGGGCCATTCTCCCTGTATCCATTTTCCCTTGAGAGGGTGCATACCCATCCGGTGACATACCCCCACCGGTAGAAGCACCGTCGGTGATCATGGGCCTGGTGCGGAAGTTTGGCAATAGCGCTTGAGACGGGGGACATGCGAGACGTCCGTAAGGATGTTGCGTGACGTGTTAGGTTGAACACGTGCTATTTCGTGTGCTAGGGGTGTAACTTCACGGAGTATCCGATAAGGCCCAGTATACCGGGACATTTTTCACAGAGTCCCACGTGGTGAGAGGGCGACCAAAAGAGTTACTGTGATCGCCACTTTACACCCCGGTGTAACGTGGCGATCTTGGTGCCGGCTGTCATAATGTGTCTTCTGGGACTGTTGGGAGGAGCAGAGGCGGGTACGAGCAACTTGACGGGCGTGATCAGCGCAAGTTGTGGCGGTGCGGGCATAGTCGGACGTGTTTACAGGAGACGGCAAGACTGTGTCCAGTGGCAAAGCTAGTATGCGCCCGAAGAGCAGATAGAAGAGGGAGTATCCAGCAGTGCCGTGACGCGACGAATTGTAGGAAAAAGTAATGTAGGGCAAAGCCACATTCCAGTCGCGGTGGTCTGCAGAGACGTACATAGAGAGCTTTTCTATATTTCTTCGGTTACGTCTTTCCGTCAGCCCATTAGTTTGAGGGTGGTAGGCAGTGGTGATCTTGTGATGGGTGGAGAACGAGCGAAGATTGACGGCAATAACTTGCGAGAGAAAGGAGCGGCCACGATCTGTAAGGAGCTGTCGAGGGGCCCCGTGAAGAGGGATAATGTCACGAACCAGAAAATTGGCAATCTCAGTAGCGCAGCTCGTAGGAAGGGCCCGTGTTATTGCGTAACGCGTGGCATAGTCGATGCGAACGGCTATTCATTCATGGCTGGATTTGGACTGGAGAAATAGACCGAGCAAGTCTAACCCAAAGCGGAAGAATGGTTGCTTGGTATGTCCAATGGTTGAAGAAGCCCAGCTGAAGGAGTATTGGGAGTTTTCCCTCGTTGGCAGAGGTCGCAGGAGCGCACATACTGCCAGACAGATCAATAAAGGCCGGGCCAGAAGAAGCGGCGATTGATGCGATCGTAGGTGCGGGAAATACTGAAGTTGCCAACATTTTGGCGGTAATGAAGTTGTTGGAGAACTTCCAGACGAAGGTGCTCAGAAATCGCAAGTAATAATTGAAGGCCGTCAGGACGAAGGTTCCGATGATACACAATTCCATCCTTCAGTTGGAACACACAAACTGAAGGCGTTGAATGTGCAGAAAAAAGGCTTTCAATGATGGGGCGCAGGCGAGGATCACGTCGTTGATCCTCGCCGATGTTGGTAGGAGTCGAAAGAGACATTATGCCGGGTGAAGCAGCAGGAGCTGGGCCGGGTGGATCTACTGGGTACCGCAATAAGCAGCTAGTATCCTGATGCAGGTGTCCAGACATGAGGATGACAGAATAGGAGAACTCCTGAAGCCGCAAAGCCCAGCGACCCAGGCGTCCCGTTGGGTCTTTGAGCGAAGACAACCAGCACAGAGCGTGGTGGTCTCTAATTTCCAAGACGTTGCGGCTAAACATAGGGACGAAACAGCCTCCAAACTAGTGCAAGGCTTTCTCTCTCAGTGATATAGTAATTGCGTTCAGATAGAGAAAGAAGGCGACTCGCGTATGCAATGACGCGGTCGCATCCGTCTTGTCTTTGGCTGAGAATGGCTCGAATGCCGTGCCCACTGGCGACAGCGCGGACCTCAGTGGGAGCGGTGACGTCGAAGTGGGATAACACAGGGGCTGAGGTCAACCGGGAGATTAATGCGACAAATGCCTCTACTTGCTCACGGGCCCACAAAAATGCGGCGCCCTCCTTTAGTAGATCAGTGAGAGGTTTGACGATGTTAGCAAAGCCTTTTATGAACCTACGGAAGCAGGAACAAAGGCCAACAAAGCTGCGAACGTCGGCCGTAGAGTGAGGCACAGGAAACTGCTCCACGGCTTTGACTTTATCATGGTCAGGCTCAACATCTTGCGCGTCAACAATATCCCCGAGAATGTTTATGCGGCGCTGGCCGAAGTGACAATTGGCAGAGTTTAACCGAAGTCCTGCGTGGCGGAAAAGCGCGAGTACATCAGACAGGTGGGTAAGATGAGAAGCAAATGAGGGCGAAAAGACAATATGTCGTCCAGGTAGCATAAACACGTGGACCATTTGAATCCTCGAAGAAAAGAGTCCATCATGCGCTGGAATGTTGCAGGTGCATTGCATAAACCGACAGGCATTAACTTGAACTGGTACAGGCCATCAGGGGGGACAAAAGCGCTTTTTCTTTGTCCGAGTCATCTACAGAAATCTGCAAATATTGGGAACAGAGGTCAATGGCAGAAAAGTATTGTGCACCATGTAGACAGTCAAAGGCACCATCACTTCGGGGCAACAGATGTACATCCTTCTTTGTGATTTTGTTGAGGTGGCGGTATTCGACGCAAAAGCGCCAAGTGCCGTCTTTTTAGATGCAAAGCATCTCTTAGTCGACCCTCCGTCATCCGGCGTGCGCACCTCTCCCCCTGCACTATATATATAAAAAAAGAAATAGCGGCGCCTGAATTCGATCCCACGACTCTCTGGCCGCAACGGGAGGTATGTGGCGCTCTTCCCACTGCGCTACAAAACCGAGACAGGAGCAAGTGCTACGAACGCGCCTTATGTCCTTGACTCATTCAAACTACGTCAAGAAGCTACTGATACAACGAAGGCATCCGAAGCTCAACGTCAACGGAAACGACGAACTGAAAACTTGACAGGAGGATGTTGAATTTCCCGTAGAAAATCTGTGGCGGGAAGCGCCACGCGCCTTGTAGCTCAACCAGAGAAGAGGAAGAAAAGGGCGGGCAGCGGGGTAGGAGCGTGAGCACGCAATAAATAAAGATGAGAACCAGGAGGTGTTCGATCAGGTAACGCCGGTGTCAGTCTCATCGCTGTCTCTAGATTTTTGTGTCTCTACATGGGGGTTCACACTACATTCCCATTCGTGCTCCGATAAATGAAAAACATAACGGCAACACAATGGAACCTACACAGAACCCCTATGATGCTTGGCATCCTCCTCATGGTTACCCACGAGATGGTGCCATTTTTCTTCACTAACACCACTAGTGAGGCCCATGGATTGCAGGATGGTTCAGTGATGTCCTTTTTCAACATTTTATAGACTTCGCTTTGGATGATGGCGCTCTTGGCATGCGACACGCGGTATGGTCAACGGTGAATGGGACTACAGTCACCATTGTCGATACGGTGTTTTACAGCCATCATTCGTGCCAAAGAACGATCAGGGAAGTCCAAAATGTCGCAAAAAGAAAGCAGCAGGCGGTGAAGATCACGGGCTTGCTCTTGTGAAAGGTCCGGGCTCAGCATCGTCATCACCTTGTCAGTGGACGCCGGGACAGCTCTATGAATAAAGTCACAGTCGGGCGAAGTGGTGGCCAGAGTTGAGACTTCGTAGTCGTGAAGGGGCACACAGACGCAAGCGAGATTCCTTTCGGTAATACTTGTGCATGAAAACCGAAGTTTAGGATAGGTAGAGACAGTCTGCTGCCAGTGATGGAGGCGACTGAGTGAGGCAGCGTTGCATTTCGCGTCAGTAGAACGTCAGTAATTGGAGTAATAACATAGTCGCCAGCATTACGAGGACCGGGAGCTGCCAAAAAAAACAGACGCTAATGCCAGAGGCAAGAGACGGATATGCGTTGTTGAACACAAGCGGGTCGGGTGAGTGTCATCGGGCACCGGCGCACTAGGTAGCTCCAGACTCAGGAAACCTGTGGAACAGTCAATGAGCAGTGAATGGTCGGCTAAGAAGTCAAGGCCTAAGATCACGTCATGTGCGCAGTTTTCTAATGCGGCAAACAGAACAGGTACAGTACGGCCAGCAATAGTAACACCAGCAGTACACATTCCAGCTAATATGAGCGTTCCACCATCAGCTAGTAGGACATGAGATCGAGCAGGCGTCAGGACCTTAGGAAGGTGAGAGCATAAATTTGAGCTGATCAGCGATATTGCCGCCCCACTGTCAGAGTGCACTAACAGGAATACCATCATAATTGTATCTGCTAGGGAGGGTCAGAAGAGGATTAGCGGGCCAAGTCGAGTATGCAGCTTCACTTACGGGAGCTGCATTCATTAGTTTTACGGTGAGTAGCGGTTGGAGGTGGTCGGAGACGATGGTATCCGAGACTGCGGCGAACAAGACTGACGTCGTGAGGTGAGGGCGAGTGGTCGAATCGGGACGTCGAAGTAGCGGCAAAGTCATTTGGCTGCTGTTGGTTTCGAGAGAGCACGCAATGACGCCATTGAAGGTCTATAATACTAATTTTAATGTGCTAAAAACAAACGTTTCAAAGCACATCTGCCGTGCTCGCGTATATGCGTTGTTAAACGGGGCTACTCGCCTTGATCCTCAGGAAAAGTAACACAAAAAAAACGACAAGGTTAGAAAAAAGTTACCCCATCTTCCCTCAGGGGAACCCTGAGTAGTATGCGAAGCAGCCATGGGGTCGACTCAAGTTCTCATTAGTTTTCAGTTCGTCGTTTCTGTTGACGTTCAACTTCGCGTGCCTTCGTTGTATCAGTAGCTTCGTGACGTCGTTTGAATGAGTAAAGGACATAATGCGCGTTCGTAGCACATCCTCCCGTCTTGGTTTGTAGCGCAGTGGGAAGAGCGCCACGTCCCTCCCATTTCGGCCAGAGAGTAGTGGGATCGAAACCTGGCGCCGCCTAAATATTTATTTTTATAGTCGACTGCGCTGACGTTAGCACAAACGCTGACGGGGCTGAAGAGACGCGCATGCGCAGTACCGTGCGGAAGGCGGACAACGACAATGAGGCAGGGAGGGACACAGCCCCGAGCATGAGATGCTTCGCATCTAAAAGATAATGACGTTGTAATGAAATGACAACCATAACGCTTGACATATTTATCTATATTTTGCTCTACCGAGTGCGGTAAACTCTGAAGCGTCTAGTTCAGCGTCCGCGGTGAAGGGAGGTGGACAACAAATGGACACCTTGCAAGAATCTCCACACCAACACCCAACTCCTGCAAAGCGAGCATTCAGGCAGGCGTTTGAAGCACGTAATAGCCTAAGCGAGCACCCCAGAGTCATCCCGGTAAGATGGTTAAATGACAGTCATGTACGCTCTCGTTACGGCAAAATTGTCGCCACAGAATAGGACGTAATCACTTTAAATACCTACAATTAGGTATCGAAGGCCGCGCAGTTTCAACTAAAATGTAGTGTTTTCACAATTCTACAAGTAATTAATTAGAGGCGTATATCACGCGAGGGCGTTTTATATAACTTTGGGGGAGGCAAAGAAAAGCCGTTTACGAAAATATTTCCAACCGTTTCAAATAATAACGACTGAACGCTCCGACCATTCGTAAAACCCCTTCACGCCTGCAAGTGCCCCGAAATGTACAAAATGGGATAGAAGATATAGTGGTGGATTTTTAGTAATGCGTGAGCACTTCATTTGTCTACCTCGCTGGACCCGATACGCACACCTTGTTGTGGTTTCATGCACCTGCAACACAGCGGCTCTCAATGGTATCTGGACAAAGCGCTCAAGCCGTACTTTTCCTAGCAACTGTCTTACAGCGACATTTTTTTTATTTACAGCGGTATTCGCTGTGTACTGCCCCTTGTGTCCTTCTGTGGTATCGGCATTTCGTCGCCGTTATTTACATTTCATCCTATGTTGTCCGCAACTGGACCTCGCTCGAGTTGCCATCTATATTTCTCAAAGCGTAGTAGCGCCGAAGGGGCACCGTAAACGCTTTGTGTCATGGCGGAGTCCATCAGTGTTTGCCTTGACGCAAGCCTACCAAACAGGTGGCCGCGACGCGTACGCAATGCCACACTAGACAAGGCTTGGCTGATGTCCTCATTTTCGAACGGGCTCATACATTCTCCAGTTTTCAGTCGGTGTGCGTCCGCTATCTACAACACAATGTTTTGCCGGCACGCTGATTGATTGCTTATAATGTTTAGCGTGCCGACCCTACCCACGCGACGAAGCGGGCCGTAGTGGAGGGATCCAGATTAATTTTGATAACCTGGGGATCTTTAACGTTCGCGATATCTCGAACACACGGGTGTTTTCCCTTTTCGCCTACATCAGAAAAGCGGCCTCCGCGGCCAAGAAATTTAGCTGACATGTCATTTACACTCATCACGCGATCAACTCTTGTGCACTTCGAAGATAAACATGGTGCCCATTGCAGCAATCCACCGAACCTTTGGGAAAATCAATTGAAAGCGGACTGGCCGGTAGCCGATGTAATAGCGTGAAAACTGTTCTCGGGTACTAGCTGCCTTGCGTCTATGCTTCCTTAGAGGTCGACTAAATTTTTTAAATGCACAGGCAGGGTGACTCGTTGGTATACGCTATGTTGATGTAAATCCTATAGTTTTCCTCTAATCATGCGAGGACGGGGGATTTCAGCACGACGCAGGCCCAGCTTCGCACTACGACCATTTCGCCTCCTCTCGTCCTCCAAAGTGACTGGTTTCCCATCGGCACCTTCCTTGGCATCGGCTGTGTGGCTGGTGCGCCGTACAACGAAGTTCGACCGACGTTGTCGTTTCCGCAAATATGTAACAGTGGTGGTGGCACAAAACAAAAAAGGCTTATCCTTTCGCAATGACAGAAGAAAGTATTTATTTTGAAAAAAAGTTTTGACTCAACAATAACTAAACCAGATATTTTGGGAAGACGTCCAGAGTACCTTTGGTTTATTCGCAAGCACGACTCACGTACACCATCCACTACACAAATGATAGGGCTTCCGTCACATGAAAACCATCAGGAATCCTCCTACTAGTCTTTTCTTTGAAACATAAACGCACTGGCAGTGCAAAGTGGCATACAAGGCAGACAGTAACTAACACCTTCTGTGTTGTTAATGGCCCTGTTGCTTTAAGACGTGCTATATGGCCACGATAAGGTGCAGAATAACGTGTTGATGATTCTTCCTTATGAGGCTGAGAACCACAAAACTCTTCAAATTAATGCAGCTGCCATAGACCCTACAGTTGGAAGTCTCAAAACGGGCATACAGGGCACAGGGAAATCAAGTTCTCGGAGTTTGCTATGGACAAGAATTGACGTTATTCACGCCTTACTCTAGAAATGAAATATTATAAAACAATTCTCAAATAATTATGTGCGCGTTTTCACGCAGTAAGTGAGGCCGAACTTACGCTGTTGAAGCGACGTGTTTGCGTCACCCTCCTGAACTGTCTATAAAATGCTAGACCCAAGGATACGCTTAATACTCTGCTTCTCGTCTTAGTCTTACCGGACGAGCCCCATACAAAACATCTCCGTAGCGAACGAACAGTACAGCTGAAACCACCGCAGACATTTTACAGACCTAGTGAATACTTTACTGTCAACAACTGACCAACTTTACTTTATGACACACTTTAAGGCAGACTATACTGTCCACCCACCTGAGTAAACCTATCGGGAACGACACGTTGCCCACGACGATTCCATCAAACTTTTTATCCGGTTTTATGGTTTCCTTTTTTTGCTCGTGTGATCGGTGTCCTGGGCGGCCCCACTCTCTTTTAGCGTCGCCTTCAAAATGCATTTACAGTGGAATCTCGTCGATACACTTCTGCGTAGTACGTTTTTTGGCTTAATTCGTTTTTCTTTTCGTTTCCGGCCGCCATCCCTTCTAAACAATGTATCTTCTTGCATTTCATACGATCACGTCTTGCAGAAAATTGGTAATATACAGAGATAGTTGATTTTAACCGACCTTTTTCGAAATCCTACGTTTATTCTTTGGTGCACTAGCTCAAACCGCACTGCGAAAAGCCGCTATCTGCACGTTGAGGAGCCGCTGAGATATAACCACTGAACGGGAGCAGTTGCGAATAGACATTTCTTCACGAAAGTTAGTGTTCGGAGGAAGACGACCCGGCTATCTGCAAATTGCGCAACCATAAAAGATATCATTGCGGAGTCATGCGTCTAGCAGGAGACGAAAGATTTAATTAGGAAACGGCAAAGCATGACGACAGCTGACAGAATAGAACAAGCGGAGCTTCCGAAGTTAATAAATAAGCGTAAGATTGCTGACATACGCAAGTATAAGATAGAGAGGATAAAACATGCTGTAAAGAGCGGAGGCAGCCGGAAAGCAGTAAAGAGGCATCTAGGCATTGGAAAAAACAGATCTACGCACTTAAAGACAAGCAAAACAGTGTCATCTCAAATATATATAAAATAGTTTTAGTGCGAGAGAAGTTCTATGAAGATCTGTACAGTAGCCACGACATCCCGGATTATACAGAACGAGAAAGTAGTTCAGAAGAGATAGACATTCCACCAGTAGTGACAGAACTAAAAAAGGTTTTGAAAGAAATTCAATGGGGCAAAGTACCTGCTGAGGATCAGATAACGCTGACAGCCTTCTAATCCAAATGAAGGTGACATGAAGGACTTGAAGAATTACAGGCCGATCAACTTACTCTCAGTCGTCTACAAGGTACTCATCAAGGTAATCGCTAACACAATTTCTGCCACCTTAGATTTGAGTCAACCTAATGAACAAGCAGGGTTTCGTAAACGTTATTCAACAATGAACCATATTTACACGACCAATCAGATCGACAAGTGCGCGGAGTACACTCAACCCATATATATCGCCTTCATAGATTATGAGAAAATATTTGACTCGGTCGAAACCTAAGCAGCCATTCAGGCATTGCAGAATCAAGGTATAGGCGAGCATTACGTGAGAATAGGATTTTGTCACGTAGCCAAAGACGACGCAGCTGTCTTGAAGAAACAACAAGTTTATTGGAGCGAACTTGTGCCCCGCTAACAACTCAAAAGAATACAGAGGCGGCGAAAGAGCCGTCAAGAAAGTGACTTGCGCAGGCGAGTGTCGTCCAATGGAATGCCGTAGATATTTCAGCGCAAGTGTTTCTGGAACCGTCGATTTACATCCAGAACATTGTACATCAAAGAAGATTATTCTGGGCTTAGTCACGTCAGGGTGAAACAGTCTGCTTATCTGAATGAGATAGCCCGTGCCGCATAAACGTAAATAATAAAAGTCGTACATCGCTCTGGGCACACATAACAGAGCTGGGCGTGGCCGGGCAGTAAAAAAACAAGAAATAGACAAACCCTTACATTGTTCCCAGCAATATCGACAATGGGTCCACAGCTACCATCTTTCTTCATAAAGAGGGCAGTAAAATACCGATAAGGAAGGGCGTCAGACGGGGAGACATTATCTGATTGATTGATCGTAGGGTTTAACGCGCCGACGCAACGCAGGCGATGAGGCGCGCCGTAGTGGAGGGCTCCGGATTGATTTAGACCACCTGGGGATCTTTAACGTGCGCCGAAATCTCGTACACACGGGCCTTTTTGCTTTTCGCCTCCATCAGAAAAGCGGCCGCCGCGGCCAGGAATCGAACCCGCGACCTCGTGCTCAGCAGCACAACGCCTCAGCCACTGAGCCACCGCGGCGGGTGAGACATTATCTCTCCAATATTATTAACGGTGTGTTTAGAAGCGGTATTCATACCATTGGATTGGGAACAGATGGGAGTAAGGGTTAATGAAGAATACCTCAGTAACCTCAGATTTGCTGATGACGTTGCCTTGCTAAGTAACTGGGAGGTCGTATTCCAAAGCATGTTTACGCACCGGACCAGCGGAGTAGAACCATGGGCCTCAAAATTAATATTCAGAAAACCAAAGTAATGCTCAATAACCTCGGGAGACCACAGCGGCTTGATATAGGTATCGAGGAAGTGGACGTGTAAAGCGAATATACCTATCCACTTAGTCGACTAGTGATGCTGGATCCCAACCTTGAGGCAGAGAAATTAAAAGGATTATAATGGCGTGGAGTGGATTGCAGAAATTCTAAGGTAATGATTGGCAGCCTACTATTTTCCCTGAAGGAGAAAGTGTATTACAGCTGCATATTACCGGTACTCACCTTCGAGGCCAAAAATTGAAGGCTCAGTAAAACGGATAAACTTAACTTGAGCGCGACTCAGCGAGCAATGAAACAGAAGATTATAGGTGCAACATTAGGTCAAGAAGAATTCGGATTGTGTCAAGGAAAGAATGCGTGATAAGGATATACAAGTACAAATTTAGTAGATTATCTCGCATACAAGACACAGGGCCATCAAGTACTTGGAATTTTATATGGACAAGAATACACGTTTTCACACGTGACAGAAGGAATAAAATATTGTTTTACAAATCAGCATACAATTAAGAAGCCATATGGCGCCTTATAAGTGAGTAAGTGAGGCTACATTGACGCAGTTGAAGTGCCTGGTCGCGGTCAGCCTTCAGAACTGCCTACAGATTGCTGTACCCACGGCCATGCTTAATGCTCTGCCTCTCGTCTTAGGCTTACCACACGGGCCCAAATAAAAAACAACTCCGCCGTGAACTAACACTAGAGCTCAAAACCCCGGAGCACCCTTACAGACCTAGTGCATGATATGAACAACTTTACTGTCAAGCCACCAGTGAAGCTGTAGGCAAGGACACGTTGCCTAGGCATCTATCAGAGTATGTATCCGGTTGCATGATTTTCTGTTTTTGCGTGTGAGAGCGGTAGCCTGAATGGTCCGACTATCTTTTAGCGACGGCTTAAAAATGTATATACAGCGGAATCTCGTTGAAACAATTCTTCTTAGTACATTTTTTTCTGCAATTTCCTTTTCATCTTCATTCCTCGGCCAACGTCCTTTAGAAATAATGCATCTTTGTGCGTTTATTACTATCCAGTTTTTGCTGAAAAAAAGATAACAAGACCGCAGTAGTTGTTCAATTTATCAGACATTTTTAGAAATCATACGTTTATTCGTTGGTGTACTAGCTCAAACTGCGTTACAACAAGCCACGATCTGCACGTTGAGGAGGCGCTGAGATCTAACCACTGAATGGGATCTGTTACGCGTAGACATTTCTTCACGAGAACTTGTATGTGCGGATACAGACTACCTGGCACACTGCAAATAATGCAACCTTTCTAGATATCACTGCGAGTCATGCGGTGTGGCGGCATTTGGTAATGATGGTGGTGATGACGACGACGACGACGACATATTAAGAGATGGAGACAGCCATGGCGATCAGTGTTACGCAGCAAGCGAGGAATTCACATGGATGCTCATTGCAACTTCGTTCCGAATGCACAGATAAGTCAGGAGACAGCAGCCTTGTATATTCCACAAGAGTTTACTTCTGGACGTCCAAATGAAGTAAAAGCAGGGAAAATTAACTGTGAACTTCAATGATGCTCAATTAGGGTGAGTTGCTCATACACTACGCATGTTTTCCACGTTCTCTTACCTTTTTGGATAATACAATTTTCGCACAACACTTTTTTATTTTAATATTTCTATTAAAAACGTATCAACCCGATTTGACGGTATAATCTTCAAAACCGTTCGGTTCAGCAGCCTTTGGGATATACAAATCGTCAAAAAATGATGAGGGAAATCTTTCTTACAGTACGTGCACTACAAGGCTTTTTACTGTTATGAATGTACGCCTGCGCTCATGGTAGCATGCGCTACACATAGGCCAGGGTAAATTGACGATTAACCATACAACCTATCAACGTTTCTTCGACAAAAGGTGAGGAAATTAGGCCTTAACAACTACCAAGAGTAAGCGTTCACTACGTAGTGATATATGTAGGAAGTTTTATTTCTGAAGTTATTGCTGTGAAAATTACTTGTCATATGTTGCAACGCTCCCCTCCCTACTATCACTGATCTTAATGCAAAAAAAAATACCGGCTTGTTACACATCTCCCGCCTAGCATTTTATCCTAAGAGGTCGAAATTGATTCAGGTTGCTCCTCTATGGCACACTTCATAGCAAAGATATAGCTTCGACGTGCTAAAGTCAACAATTTTTATTTGTTTATTACATCATGTTACATGCATTTTCCACTGTAAACACGTGCAGTTTGTATAAACCTTGGATTTGTTGTTTGCTGCACACATTTATAAGGTACGTTCTTGCACCACGTTTTGCGGTGAAATTTCCTGTTTATTTGCTACATTTCGGCAGATTCCAAAAATGATGCATTAGCACCGAACTGTCCGCTGCACTGCAGGCAGCCCAATCGGGTATTGTACTTTCCACTGAAATTTTATTGAAACTGCATTTTCAATTTATGGAATGTTGACGTGTGGCCTCTTTCTCAAAGGCCAATGAAGGACAATTTTTAAATGATGTGAGTAGTGACCTACACTCTTTGTCGGTGTGTTAAAAAAATGTTTTTATATATTAATCTAAATAGCTTCCAACACTACTTCCAGTCATTTTGGGTTTATCTTGACATGTTTCCTAGCAATTAGGTCAACATTCATTGCTGATGACATTCAAATTTCTAATGTTTTAGACTGACACCTAAATAAAATGTTTTAGTTTCTCTCATCAATATTTTTTGCCCGCATGCGTGGGTTACCTTACAGAATCGTAGCGATTGCTTAATGTAGTCACCCAGACTCCTTTTTGGCTCTCTTCGCCGAATGGAACTGTTCAACTAATGGAACTTTCTTTCCAAAGGGGTCTATCGACTCCGGTTATGGGGGTCACAGAATAGTCAACAAGACCCTCTTTGTTCGTCGATATAAAGTCGCAATTAATATATCCAATTCAGACCTGTGTAGTCTTTTTTAACTTGTTGTGACAGAGTCTCGGGACTCTCTTTTAAAAGGAGTGAGGGGGATTCTTATTAGTGGAGTCACCATACATGTCAACTGGGGTCTCCTTGATCACGTATCTGTAATTATGGTGACTACATCCCGTAGAGTCCTGCCTACTCTCTTTCGACTCTTGGTCACGACTCTTGGCCTAAGAGTCACGGGACTCTCTTTGAAAAAGCGTCTGGTGACCCTCTACCGAAGTGTTCAAAAGGTTTCGATTCCGTGGCAAGGGAATGACCGTCTGAAAAGAGCCAGTACGAACTGCTCTTTTTTCTTGCAGTATAATATAAATTTGGCTCTTGCCCCCCAATTGGCCGACTCCTCTACTTCTCCGCCTACCTGCGCATGGCGCCAGCTCCAACTCTCGCTCACTACGCTCAACGTCTGCTTGATGCCTGCTATCTCTCTCGCTAGGCTATGCCATCTCCACCTCTGCTGCGCCCGCGTTACAAAGCATAGTCCAATAAAAGCCTCCACCAAGCACATGCTTCTCTATTAAAAGAACTTGTGTTAGTTTTGCAAAGACCTATGGTTAACATGACTGTCATTTCCAGAACATAATCAAGGCATCAATGTCCCACAGCCAATTATTTCCCCCTGTCCCTTGTTTCTATTTCTTTTCTTTCTGTTATTATCTTATTGTTCTGTCTTGTCATTGATGCATTACTCTCATTAAAGTTTCCCCATTCCTGATAGGGGCATGCAATATTTCCATTTCATTATTTTCTTCCGAATTTTAGTTCTCACGTGGTAAAACGCATACAACAACCATTTGAGTCGCGCACAGAGGGCACTATGGTTGTTCGCCAATCAAATAATTGCCTTTGGAACCAAATAATGGCCATCTGATACCGTAGATTAAATACTGAGAGGCTCAGGCGAGAAGGCTTCCTTGAAGGCGAGAAGGCAAGCAGCACCTCGAACCCGAAAAGAGGAGGAGGAGGAATAGACTTTATTGAAGCCATAAAGGACTTCAGGTGATCAACCTGGGCTGGTCCCTACGTCCAGGGTCCCATTGGTCCTGCAGGCCTCATCCGCTAAGGATATCAGCTGGCGCTGACCCTCCGCGTCCGAGGGCCTGATAGCCGTCTCCCAGGTGTTGAGGTGGCATCGAGAGTGCAGCGTCTTGTGGAGCCGGATGGTTGCGGCAGGCAAGGACCATGTGGTAGATGGTGCCGCGGGCGTGTTGGCAGTTCGGACATGCGGGTGAGGGGTAGAGCTGAGGGTAGAGCAGGTTCATTCTGGCTGGTGTGGGGTAGGTGTTGCTCTGGAGCAGACGCCACTTGACTTGCTCCCCCTTGTCAAGCAAATGATCAGGTGGTGGTAGAGTGCGCCGCTGCTCCCGATAGTGTTTTGTAATGCTCCTAAAGGTGGTGACGGGGGTAGGTGGGTCCAGCCGCTCTCAGAACAAGAATAATCATGATCATAATCATGATCATGATTATGAACAATCCTGAAACGTCACGCGTCTAAACGACGACGTGTTGATGGCAAACGTGTAACGAAAGAATACGAAGATGCGGTGAGGGCAAATAAATGAAAGGAAAACCAAGAAGGAAGATCGGTGCGCAAAGTTATTCACTTGAGCTTCCGCAATACATTTTGTACTAAATTGGAACTGAATAAAAAAGTCCAGAACACTTAAACTTCTCTGTCACACATTAAACGCGATACCGTTTCGGGTCCCATTCATGACGGCAGGCAGCGGTGTAATTTCTGCTCGTGCTCACCCTCTTTCTTTTGGGGAAGCGCGCCTCAAGATCTAAGCGGAATGAGTGGGCACCACAAAGTAACGGTACGTGATTTTATTTGCAGATGCTCATTTTTTTCGTCCGCCGTTAACGCCTCCGACTACCCCGAGTTTTCGGCCACGCGGAGAACCTAAAGCTACGCGTAATGCCTAAGTTTACCAAAAATGACTCGTTTTTCTTGATCCACGAAATTGTCATCCCCATTATTGCGTCTTTAAATGTGTTGAGCCCCCTCTCTTCCCGCCCCCTCCCCCCCGCCTTCAAATCACTTCGAAACGTCTGCAGGCAACGCACGGAAGCAACTCAACTTGCTATGCACTTGCCATTCCTACAGCGTTGCTGCACCAACCATGGGTGCTCTTCCAGGGAACCGAGAGCGAGTGTCGAGGAGGGAAGGGACATGCGCAATGCTATGAAATTTTTTATGACAGGTGCAATTAAAATAATAGTTGTGATTATAGGAATATGATATTTAACTCTTACTGAGGCCACCAAGCTCGATGACGCCTATAATTGAGCCAAGCCCGGAAATCTCACATTCGTCGACAAAATCTAAGGCAGTAGCGTTTACAACACTTTTCTGGGGAACCCGCTTGCACATTCCCGGCAGATTTTCTTTGGTGAAGCACGTTTCTCCTTGTAAGCCGTTCATATTTTTTGGGTACTCCACAAGATTTATCGGAGCAGAACTGGATGCAGTCCTGAATATAATAAAAACTAAGTGCACCAGTCTGTAATATACAATAATTGTTTATTTTTTCAATAACAACTGGTGATTATCTTAAAAAAACGATTAGTATCTCCCTCCAGGTCTGTGGTACAAAGGGCGACATGTTGTCTCCGTATAAATACCTGAAACAGTATAGCCGAGCATATGTTCACTCTTCTTCGTAAGATTCTTGCGTTCGTTTGCTAGGCTTCCAACACCAACCGAATGATAATCTCCGAGGCTGTCACCCCTTCCAGCGGTGTGATACGCAAACCAACCGTCAAAGTATGCACTCGCCTCGAATCGGCATGACGGTAAAAATAACAAACGGGTTGTGGAATATTTTCCAATGCAAATGTGCGCTAAACTCCTTGATACAGGCTTTATTAGCACATTAAATTACTGGAAACGTAATATACAATGCAACTCAAGTAATTCACACTCGACAATAAACATTTGCTGAACGTAATTGTTTTTGAAACATCAAATCAATCACAAAGTGCATAACCTACAGAATTAACGCAGTCCCAATCCAGCATGTCTCTTCATATAAGCACCTCGGCGTTTACATTACCAACAACCTATCTTGGCACACGCATGTTACCTACATCTGTAATAACGCGAACCGAACGCTGAGATACTCACGCCGTAACTTTTCTTGCGCTCCGCTGTCCCTCAAAATTCTACTATACCCATCACTAATTCGCCCAAAGCTTGAGTACACGTCCTCTATATGGGCTCTCGTGCAGCACAATCTAATCAACGCGTTAGAATCTGTTCAGAACCGCTCAGCTTGTTTTATTTGTTCTAATTATTCCCGTACTGCTAACATATCAGAAATGAAATCTAACCTTGACCTATCCAATGTACCTGTCCAGAGGAAACTGCCGCAAATTCATTTTTATAAGGTAGTTTTTCACACCCCACCAAGGAGGCGAGACCTCATTTCACAACGCCCATACCACTCATCACGCATTCATCACCAGCATAACGTTGCCATTCCGTTTTGCCGCATGAAATTCTTTTCAGCGGGCTTCTTACCGAAAAACATGTACCGATTGGGACCACCTACTCTCTTCTGTTGTAACGATAACTGACCCTTTGTTGTTCAAGACTACTTTCTCAGCAATTTTTGTAACTTTATCCAGTTTCCATTATCTACCCTTGTCTTCTATTTGCTTGATTTCTTACTACATATACATTTTTTAGCTAATTTATGTTGCTTTCGTAATTTGTGCTTCACACACTTCTTTCGTTATTTTGATTTTTTTCCCTTGTATTTATTAATTTGCGTATCATGAAACGTTGTACCCACCCCTTTGTAATTTTCTACGGGCCGTGAGGGTATTCTAATAAATAAAAAATAAATAAATAAACAAATAAATAAATAAACGCATTTTTAAAAATTCACTTAGAAGTGTGAAGGGTCACTTACGGATAACCCGAAAAATTTCCTATGGAACACGGGCACACCCTATCATTTTTCAGTACTTTGGAGCTCACTAAACAATTGTGAACTCCTGGGATTAGTGATTTGTCCTGCTTTGTTTACGAGGCGACGAACTATTGCGATGAAGTCCTAACGGTAAATACCACTCTACTCCTGGCCTTAAGTGTGTACTTCAATTAACGTTAATGGAATGGACAAGTTTTTCCATAGAAGTATAGTAAATGGCCGAGAAAAAAGTATTTTCCAGATATTCATTGTTTAGATTTAGTTGGAAAATGGCAGAACTAGTTGGCAAGTATGTTCGAACCAGTGTCGTACACGTTGCTCTAAAACAGAAACGACAGCTCGTTCCTCATTCTTTGCCAATTTTGAAACGAGTTCCCGTTACCAGTTTCTTTGTTCCGAAAGGAACGCGTTCCAGTTCCACTTCGAACATAGGAATGTATCGTTACATTACCGTTACATTTCATGCACTGAATTAAAATATGGTCTCGGATAATTCTGCGGCGAAATAAAGAGAAAAATTTAAAGCTAACATCCAACTACCTATATTATACCAACATGAACACCGCCAGCAGCGGATTATCTGGAGACAAACAGAATCCAAAGAAACGCTCCTAGACGAACATTTCCAGAGAGCACCGGATAATCCCGAGACATGTCTAACTGCGACTTCGGTGCTCGGCTATTATAGATGCAAGACATATGGCACTTTCCAATTAGGTCTTACAAATGCGCAGTAAGGTTACTGCGCTTCAGATGTGTAAATAGCAGGGTACACACATGGAGGCACATAATTAAATTTCTTGCATACGAAACCGCGTCGAAAGGAACTATACCTAGGTGTTTAATGTCATTAAACGCGAACGACATCCTCTATAAATGACATTCGCTTTTGCCATGAGGGTCTACATGTCGAAAAAATGCCGTTCGTTAATGATAGCAGTAATGACTAAAAAACTGGCAAATTTTCAATAAAACAACGTAAATGCGTCCAGAATATCTTTCACCTTTTACGGTTTTAAAACAAAACCAAATTACCTTTAAAGAAGAATTGTTTAATGATAGCAGTAATGACTAAAAAACTGGCAAATTTGCAATAAAACAACGTAAATGCGTCCAGAATAGCTTTCACCTTTTACGGTTTTAAAACAAAACCAAATTACCTTTAAAGAAAAATTGTTTATCTATTTTAGGTAACATTCATGTCGGAAGGTGAGGCAAGTAAGCACTTTAGACGGACTTGTTGTTGGGCGAGTTGGTTGGCATTATCAAAAGCTGTAAGCTGCGCTAAAGAAGGCGCTACACAGAGAGAAATACACAAGGACCGGTGCAGACCTGCAACTAACTACTATTCCACGAAGAAACATGAAAATACAGACGGGAATATCATCGCCCACGCGCGAAAACAAAAAAAACTAATCTACAAAGACTTGTGGTGAGGATTTTCACAAACGCTTTTCGATAAGCAACTCTGAACGCTGACCGTCGACCTTCGGGCGGCCTCTCTCAGGTATTGTCCATACGGTGCACGATAAAATAAAACCAAGCAATGTAGAAATTCCCGTTCTTTGTCAACACGTCGCGTGCAATAAAAAAGGAACTGGCACTCCCGTCGACCGATTCCTGCCAGATCCGCGACATACCATGCCGTGACGAACTGCGCGCGTACTCTGTAACTTCGAGTAGTACAACAGCCCGATACAATGAGGCGCGCCCAGCTCTACTGAGCCGGTGACCCTTCGAATGACCTCACAGCGAGCGCAACTCTCCCGACAACAATGCCCCCATGCCTCGCGCGCATTAATGCGGTAATTACCCCTGACAATACACAGATGCGGTGGTTTCACAGGGTACCTGCACCGCCGCTCGAGCTTAGGCAACCTTTTCCTGGAAGGGAACGATTCTGTCAGCCAGGCGGCAATCCTGGCCTGCCCAGGCAAACGACT
Organism: Haemaphysalis longicornis; assembly: GCF_048455015.1. NCBI lineage: Eukaryota > Metazoa > Arthropoda > Arachnida > Ixodida > Ixodidae > Haemaphysalis > Haemaphysalis longicornis. The sequence continues at coordinate 624,825 of NW_027526282.1, read as the reverse complement.
AAAGGTGAAAACCATTCTCCCGGCTGTATTATTCGCCCGTCGAACACTTCGTAAGCTCAACGGGCATGAAAGCAAGACCAAGCTGCCGCCCGCACCGTGGTTATTCTGCATTTGACCTTCGCATAAGTACATTCCACGGAAGGGTGGGCCAACTGGCCAGCTTATAGGAAGTGGAACAGAGTAGCGACCTGTGGATGTTTGTACTCGAGCTTTGGCATCGAGACAGCCAAATCCTAGCGATGTAACATTTGCAGAAGGAACTCCGTTCCTGCCGTTCCTTCATAAACCTAACGAGTTACCGTTACAGTTCAACCCACCCTTAATGGAACGTTGGTGCTACTCCGTTCCTCAAAAAAGGAACTAGTTCCAGAAGCGCCCTTTCGGAACACCGCTCCGTACAACACTGATACACACAGACTATATCTCGCACGTTGCAACAAAAATGAAATAAATCACAGAAGTATTAAAATAGTATGCACCTGAACATTCCTGCCCATGTTACGGGCTGCGGGTTTAAGTGTTCTGAATGTGCTAAAGTTTACGTCGCGAATAAGCAAAAATAAATCTGTTTGTGCTGGCAGCATGGGCTTTTTTGAGGTGTGGGCGAAAGAAATTGCCCGGAAAGGAATTGCCCGGAATTGCCCGGAAATTGCCCGGATGTAACGCGTCAAAATAATGATCTACTTCACAAAAACCCCAATGTATTTTTTCGTATAGCGGGTGCTTGCGCCTTTGGTTCCACGCAACAAAAGAAGAGCTTTCTTAATTGGACGTGTTTAACGTTTTCGCGTTGTTGAGAAGCATACACTCGTTCTTTCTATTCCTCTAAGGCTCACCTTACATGATACCATACGCAATAACTCCAAAGTGTAACACAGTGTTCTCGGTTTCGGTGCGCAACTTGCATACAAAGGGCTCATCAATAAGCTTGTATTTGATCCGCAAATCATCTGATTGCTCCGTTTAGCGCTCTATAAATGAATATTTATCCTCCCACTGTGCGCTCTAGGTTGAATATAAATCGCGTGTAAACAAAAGTTTTGTCTGGCGTAAACCGCCTTTAGTCAGTTGAATTCCGCTTACCCTGTTGCACACCAGCGCTGAATGGCTAGACAACCACCAGTTCCGTAGAACATCATTTACATTTAGGAAAACCTGGTGTAATATTCTTGTGGGCAATTCGGTCTCCATAAAAGGATATATCGAAACTAATCATGGTATAAAATATTATGCGAAAAACTGACCAAGGAATAATGTGCAACCCTGCCTTCATTCAAGGCCGGCGTGCTCGCCAACTTGGATTCCTTCCTCGTACTTGGACTGGCACAAATTTTTCACTTGTGTCCTCTTCCTACAAACGCTTTTTGCGGTCATAAATATGTCAACACTGCGTATATAAATGTCCCTGGTGTACCTTCGGTCATTGCTGCAAGCGTTGCGTTATTACTTTGTATGCAAACAGTGAGTTAGAAGTACGGGGCAGCTCGCCTTAGAGGAATAGAAAGAACGAGTGTATGCTTCTCAACAACGCCAAAACGTTAAACTTGTCCAATTAAGAAAGCTCTTCTTGTGTTGCGTGACGCCAAAGACGCAAGAATTTTTCGGAGCATTCACAATTACACAAACACCAACGAAATACCATTTTACGTGGCAGTACAGAATTAAGTCTCCCTTAGAGCTATAAGGCTCACAAGTTATTCCCCATGGCAACAGGAAAAAAGCTACTTAGGCCGCAAAGAGACTTTTGTTGTGCTTGCGCCAAGCTTGCGAAATCCACATTATCTTCATAAAGCGCCTACATCGGAAAATAGGCCAAAGCCATTGAAGCGCTCAGTAGGGGCCATGGGCTATGTTTTACTGCAAAATATTTCCTCCGTCCACATGGGGAATCAAGCATTTAGGCCGCCCACCAGGTCACTAGATATGTCTCCATGTCTAGGAGCGCTAATGTTCTTGCCTATGTTACGGGCTACGCATTTAAGTGTTCTGAATGTGCTAAAGTGTACGTCGTGAATAAGTTAAAATCAATCTGTTTGGGCTGGCAGCATGGGATTTTTTTTAGGTGTGGCCGAAAGGAATTGCCCGGAAAGGAATTGCCCGGAGTCGCCCGGAAATTGCCCGGATTTTACGAGTCAAGAGAATGATCTAATCGACAAAAAACGCAATGTATTTTTTCGTATAGCAGGTGCAAATCACGTGTCCCCGGTTTGAAGGGAAGTTCGGTTCAACGTCAACTGTCCGTTACAGCGGACTACAAGTGCGCAGTGTTTCCTTTAATCAGTCATATATCGCATGCGATTCATGGCCTTGGTATTTTACTTACACACGTCATACGCGCAATCCACGCCAATCGAAGACGCTACATATCATCACACCTTGGTAGTACAAATCAGGAAGCATTTAGAAACGCTGAGTAACTATAGAGACCCTCCACGGTTGCTCAGTGGCTATGGCGTTGCTCTGCTGAGCCCAAGGACACTGGTTTGAATCCATGCCGCAGCGGCGCCTTTGCTTACTGAGGCGACAAGCAAAAGCACCCGTGTGTTCGAGATTTTGCCGCATCTTAAAGATTCCCAGGTGGTCAAAATTAATCTGGAGCCCTCCACTACGGTGTGCCTCATCGAATGTGTAGTGTCGGCGCGTCAAACCGTACAATCAATCCGTCAAATAATCAGAGGATTTAACGTGCCTAAGCTACACTTGGGCTATGAGACACGTAGTAGTAGATGGTTCCTAATAAATAATGACCAACTGGGGATCTTTCACTTGCTCTAAATCTCGACAAAGGGACGTTATCGCTCTTTGGCGCTCTAAGAAATGCGGCAGCCGTGACAGGCAATCAAACCCGCGTAGTTAAGCTTAGGAGGACAACACCTGAGCCACAGAGCCACCGCGGTGGGTAATTATTAACGCTGCCCCTCATTAGCCCTTCACAGCACGGCCTTTTCTCTAAATTCTGGCTCAACTAAACCTAGGTAAAAAACAGTGACCTTGATAACGATAAAGAAAAATAATTTCGACCAGCGAAGTGAAGCGGTAGATTTAACTTCTATGTGTTCTATGCGTGGCCCACTGTGCGCAAGTTTGGTGGAAAACCGAGCACATATAAAATGGAGACCTATATCATGAATCTAAGCCGCGCTGAAGCCACATTTGTTGCGCGTATTTTTAGTGCTCACGAAATTCGTGTAACCTCTGCTCCAGCATCAGGTGTGGCAAAATGCTGCTGGTGTTCTGTCTTTGAAAGCGTTTTCTTATCACCAGCTGTTCGCCGTCGAACAGCAAGCATGACGGTGGGGTTTTAGTTCGGAATTGGGTGTCAAACAGAAACATTGTTTCGTTTTGACCGAAGCAATACAACTACAGCTGAAACCACTGGGTGAATGCGAGGCAAAAGACTACGGAGCGTATGAAAGACATTTTCTTGTTGAAAACGAGGTTACGCGCAAAGACTAGCTGATATGGTCACTCCCTGTATAACAGTGTTTCGTAGCCACTTCTGTTTCTTGTAACTGAAGCTGCACGCACTTCTGGGCGATATAAAATGTCTAAAAGTGATACCCAAAGGAGCAGAAAAGTTCTGTAAACGGCGAATCCTCAGCCATTGCTCATCTTTCTCCCCCAAATCTATTGTCAAGAGTTACGGTAAGGTTGTGTTTTCATTTGAAATGAACTTGCTAGTTTCCGTCGGACTACATTTCGGAGCCTAACAATTTAAACAGAAGTCTTTATAGCTGATTTTGTATACAGTCTGTTTGTGCCCCTCCGTAAAACTACGGTGTCTCCAACCTCGCCGGTCATTTTTTTTAATTCTTTACTATTTGTTTCGGATTCCTGGTGAAGGGGGGCGTTAAATAGTTAGGTTTTATAATGCTGTAATACTAAGTTTCGCGCGTAATATGACAAAACTGCGTTGCAGCTTCTTTTCCAACAGGCTAACCAGCGTAAACTTTAAAGACAGTGTTATTTAAAAACACTTTTATTTCCAAAACAAATCCAGAAACTGTGTGCCCTACATAAACGCCTGACTTTTATTATATATCCGCTGTTGAAGTACAACATTTTTGGTAGCACATGACTTCAGCCAGAGTAGTAAATGTGGCATTTGTACTTAAATGGCAAGGGCCTACACGCAGTGCTTGTAAAAAAAAGTTGAGTTGCTTATCCTAAACGGCTAGCTGCTAATCGAACCGATTTTTATGTCACAAGAAAAGCTAGCACATACACCATATTCAAGATACTACATGCAGTCTGAACTAATCTATTTTTTTCGTCTTTTTACAACACTTCATGCTCTACCTTAGCTAGAACATACTGCGTGTTCCATCCCACACGGACAAAAACTGGGAAATCGCTATTCAACCTTGCTCATCACACGAAACATTTGCAACAAGCAACGCTTTTAGCTCAGCACTTTGTAGGGCATTTTTCCCGCAGAAAATAATATAAATCCATCAATTCACAGTCTTGAAAACGAAGCATAGCTCATCCATCTCACCGTCCTTAAGCGTTTGGCATGCTGGGATGGGTCTCTCGGATTTTCCCATATCGCACATCTAACATTTCTATAAAAACGCTGCATTTTGCGCCATTGCTTCGCCGCTTCTTGCTAACCACTCTATTGCATAAGGGGCGTGTCGGCTTTCTATTCTGTAGCGTTTTCCAATAGAGAGAGCGAGCTTTGCATTGCTTGGCAAGTTTGACTGGTGACTCCGAACGCCAAGTCCGTGTCGACACGACCACAAGGCATGTTCCTTCCGCGATTGGGTTTTCATAATGGGTCCAACACCAGAACAAGACGTGATTTATTCATAGAGCACGTGCACAGCGTTTTCCAACCAACGTAAGTATAGGAAGAACACAAAAATTTAATGATGTAGGTCGATTGCACGATACAAACACCATAGCTGAAAAAACAGCCTAAGAATATGTCGCGCCTATTTGTGGTGGTTTTTTCCATAACATTGCAATATTCATGGACAAAGCTCCTCCATCCCCTGCTGATAAGTAGGACTGGGATCAGGGGTAACAGTATGGGCCCCCTCTTAGCCCTCCCATACCGAGTGATGTAAGGTAGCAGCAACAGGGCAGTAGTTATAGGATGCCAGGTGTTGGGTGAGGCAGATAGCGCGTAGGCGCGTGTTATTCAAATTTAAATTCGTTTCTAGGCGGCGGAAAGTGGATGCATCGCCGTGTGCAAATATAATGTAGCGCGATCACAATGTGTTGTTTATATTGCCATACAAGGTGGTTGTAGCTATCGCCCTTGTTTTTGTCTTTTATACAAGAGCTGTCGTCACGGAAAAATTCGTATATGGATCGAGTTGTTTTGGTTGCCACGGACTACCAGAGCTTATTGCGCATTACAGATCCTATATAAAACAAACAACATTTGTTTTACCGTGGATTGTTTGCACGGAACATATATTAAAAGATTTCGAGGGGGGGGGAGAGAATTGCTGCCAGATGACGATCTCTTCGGCAGCAGAAGATATTAAAATCTTTTGCGTATGCATAATTTTGACGAGCACATTATTAGTTTAGGCTTCACAACCGGTTGCCCTTAATTAGATCTAAACATTTGTTAGCCACGAATTTCTTGCGAATGCTGTCCTCAGAGATCTTCCTCGCGCTTACTAGCACCTGGACACGTAGCTTCTACACTGAGCTATAGCAGCGCACATCATCCGTAACGTTTTACCATTATTGTCGCTAATGTTTTATGAAAGTCTTACCTTTACAATCTTCCGCACTTCCCGCTTTTTCGGAATGTTTTGCCTGGGCTGAGCCCGCATTATTATTACTGTGTGGTTGTTGATGTCCAGTGTAACATTTTGTTTAGGAGCACTTCGGCTGATCATAGGAACAAGAACGGTGACGTTCAGATGAAAGGGGCTCCTTATTCGATGTGTGATATTCCAGACTATTTCCCTGGTGCATTCGGTTGGCGGCACTGTCTCTCGGTCTGTTTCAATGGAGCTTGCCAGGCATTCCATCTTTTCTACTATCCCGTAAATCGGATGCCTGTGGGATCCAAGAAAATTAAGTGTGTACAATGAACATTGATATTTTACGTACAGAATAGCGCCCGTTATTAACAATTACTTTACATTTCTCGATAAATTCACCAGCAGGCACACACATACGCACACAAACAAGTATACAGGCCCTGAGAAAAAAATAGAGAGAGAATCAAACAGACATGCAAAATATGTTCACCTGCTCACTTGACTCTAGACGAAGAAACAAAGCGGTTTGGAGAAAATGCAAGGAGAGGAACGAGGCAGAACGAGCTCTCACTAACTACCGGGATATATTCAAAACGAACAAGTATTTATACACGACATATCATCGAAACTGCTTATGTGCTTACCTCAGTGTAACATCAAACACTGAAGTCGCTAAGAAAAAACAAAGCTTGCTCCAGCATTCAACAACAATCACTAAAGGCCACCTCTGTATTGTATAAATGAACAGAGCCACGGTAATGCACTCATAACCACTGCTGAATATGTTTAAAGCCTCCATTATTTCTTGTTTGAGCTGATTAGAATGTTGTAACGAGGCAGCAAAAAACGATGCATCAATCAATACTGCGTGTGCAATTGACAATTTGCGTGTATGGTATAAATATGAGAAATTTACAAACACTACAAGCATGTAAGCCATTCTTATAGCAAAAAACATCAGAGGATAGAAGAATAGTCATTGAAATGCATAAGCAAACTACCTAGCTATGCACAACAAAAGTGCAAATAAAACTAAAACTATCTAAGCTATACAACTACATCTGCACAAATATTTCTCGTAGTTCCTTTAATAAACAACTGCACAGTGTTCCAAAATTATTCAAAATATTTTGCAGGGTATACTGCAGCATTTTAATTTGATACCCGGTGCGAAAACAAGCAATTTGTCAAATATCAGTGTTTCGCGTCTTAAAAAAGTGCTTGCTGCGTCAAGAACTATCAAGAACTGTCTGAACGCTGGTAAAGACTCCTGAAACGGTCGTAAGATACAGAAATTGTGCATCTTCGCAAAAGTGACTATCTTATATGTGCGGAAGAGTTGTAATGTAAGGATCAAATAATCAAGACTACCGATGTGACGGACAACCTTTTCTGTAAACTAAAGATCTTATTAATACTTGATTTAGTAGTACTTAGGCAGAGTACACTGCAATAGTTAACATGAGTTGCAAGAAAGTATTATGAATCTGTAGATTGATTTTTGTTGGAAGTAGGGCCCGACAACCTGAGAAAGCGCCAGCTGTTGAAGATAGTTGTTTGCAAAGGTTCCCGACATATATAAATCCCATATAAGTCTCGAGGAAAAGTTACACCTAAGTTTTTGTAAGTTTCAACAATTTTTGTTTCCTGCCCTCAACATATAACATGGACGTCTAACTTGACTATTTTCTTTCTCGCTCGAAAAACCATTACCTCAGTTTTTGCTGGGTTAATACTAGTGCTATGACATAAGGTGCAGTGGATTAGTTTAGAGATCAGAATAATGCATTTCAACCCTAAATTATTGCTCTCGGAACCTGAAAGAACGGTGGCACTTTCGTCGCAGTAAATAATTTCGCCGCGTTATCAATATTTAAGATGCGTTTTGTATAAATGTTGAACATAAGATTGCTTAGCACATTTCCTTGTGGAACACCTTTTGAATATACAGAATAGCGAAAATCGATGGTTGCCAATGTGCACATACTGATATCTGCTTTCTAAATAGTATTTCACCAAAGCTAGAGCTACACCACGAACACCTTGAACAAAAATCAAGGAATGATCAAGAGAATCAAAATCTTTGCTAAAGTCAACGAACAAAGCAAGAGTAAAAAGCTTTTTTTCTTTTTATTTAACAGATTTTCTTTATGGGAAAGCAGGGCTGATTCAGTAGATCGTCCCATTCTAAAGCTATGCTGCGCATCTGAGAGAGCCCCAGTTTTATTAACCAAACTGGTAAATCGCGAGTGTAATATTTTTTCAAAGCCCGTCGAAAAAATAGGTTTCACTGTTATTAACCGACAGTTCATTGCGACATTTTTACCCTCACCTTTAAAAAGTCCTGATTTTCCCATCACTCTGGGAAAAACACTTGTCTTCATGGCCACATTAAATGTGTGTTTGTGTACAGGGGTGATAGATCCTAAGATATGTTTTATTGGTGTAATTTGTAAGTTATGGATGTCGAGAGGCTTGCTATTGTTATCGATATGAATGGTCATCGGTTGGTTGCAGAAAGAAAATTTCCGCCTAACCAATCTGATCTTCCTGGAATGAAAGATCGTTAGATGGTACAGTAGTAATATTAAAATATTGAAATGGTTAGCTAGTTCTGCCCCAGAAAGACACTAGTTGTTATGTACAATTTGTTCTATAAAAATTGTTTTCTGCGGCCTAATACGTTCTTCAGGACAGTCCAGGCAGCATCTCCGTGATTCAGCGTGATCCTCGAAAATTTTTTCTCGTAATAATCTTTCTTTGCACGGGCGAAGTTCGCAGTTCAGTTTGTTTCGGGCAGTTTTGATTTCTTTAGGCGCCCGCATTTCAGGCATGCTCAGAAAAACGGAATAAAGCTTATTCTTTTTATTATCACTTTCACATGCACTGACGCGACCCAAGGCTTCCTTATTTGTTTCGATGGCTCAATCACTTTAAAGGGAAAATGCGAGGCATATCAATTTGAAATCTCTCAAGTAACGCTTCGTAGGGTTATTTAACACCATTCAGTTGAAATGGTGTTAACAAAATGGTGGCTGACTCGAGGGACCAATAGACAGACAGACACACAGATACAGACAGATGACAATTTCCGAGTTCAAGCAGCCAAAAAAAGGCTGCCATGTTTAATGGAAGAAAACGGAGGAAACAACAGGTGAGGGTGACGGAGGCGTTGCAAGTCGTAGACAGGCTGTTCCGACATCAATAACGAGTGAGCCACAGCGCTAATTCACATCTGCCTGCTGCCCTGCAAGACTGGCGACGATTTCTCGACTTGAAATCACTGGAGTGTTGGTTCTACCAGCTACTTTACGGACTAGAACGCTACGCCATTCACTAACCACGCCCGCGCCAACGACCAGCTCACCGACGACATCTATGCGGCACGTGAGCCCGAGCATGTGCGAATAGGAAAATTTCGTAAGGAACTGTGCACATTCACGTTATTTTAGTACATCTATTTGTGTATATTTTTATTAGTCCGTCAATAAATTCTGTATGTGTCTCAGGAAATCACTCCTTGTTCATACTCTCCAGATTGGCTAACTTAATCCAATAAAAACATGTTGCAACATCTGCTTATGGACGTGGGCCCTCTTAATCTTGCAAGCCGCCCACCAATCTTTTCTGTAGAGACGTCCGTGTTTCACACAACGGTATAAACCGCAACAGATACACCCCGCACGCATACTCTCACAAGAAAGGAGCAAGGTCATAGTGCTCAACAGCATTGCTGCGCAACTTATGATGGCTTATTGGCACCGACTGCGTTTTGGCTTGGCCGCCTGGGATAGTGTTCCCTGGAATTCAGGGCTGAAATTCCGTAATGAGTCCGTATATTAGGTACTCGTTCTGTGCCTCTGTATAACCTATTACTTACGTTCAGAACGTGCGATGCTGCTTATAACTGATATATTGATTTTACTGTGGCATGTGCCAGCAAATACAGCATTGTTCTTGGCAAACAAGCTTTGAGGGTACTCGAAAATATGCTTTCTCTAAATACAACAAAGTTTCATATTGCCATCATATCCCCGTTCAGTTTTTGTTTCAAGCTGCTCCTTTTCTTCGCCTGCAGCCTGGGGGGAAGCTCATTTTTAAAGAATATATTATAAATTGATGATGGGAGAGGAACGTCACGCGGTTATTATTGTGCAAACATTCTTCGGCGAATCGTCGAAAAAATTCGTCCGCCAGTATGTCCCTACTCAAAGCAATCTATAGGTACATATTGGTCATGAGCTGAATTTATGAAATGTCTTAGGACCTTTTATAACAACTCGCCCGTGCCAAGTACCGCATACGTATGGTTGAGCATTGCACACTAAGCATTTCTCGTTATAAAAAAACCATGGAGCCGTTTTTTAAAGAATTCTTTATGGACGACCTGCCACAAAATATTTTCCTCTTAGGTAGGAATACCTGGAACTTTATGCGTATGTAAGCTCTAGAAAAGATGCATACGCACTTTCTGACTATTTACTCTGTACAGCCTATACATACATTTGGAGCTAATCAAATAATGAGGGTTACAGTCCTCGTAACGGCGCCACCTGTTGCGAAAAAAAGACGCAGGTGAACGCCACTACGCCGGTAGAGTATTTTCGTAATATATTCAGAAGGAAATCTCTCGCTGCAGTGGTTTGCAGGTATTTGTGCCGCCATTGCCTTTTTATTTCGCCTTGATTGTAACATGCCTCTTTTTATCTCCTGGCAAAAAACGCAGCGAGGGCGACCACTTCCTGTCTTGTTCAGCTTGCATAACTTTGTTAATTTTGTGACGAAGGTGTCTCTGATGATCATTTTATTATGCTGATAAAAAGTTTAAATTGTCGGTAAGGAACAAATGTTACGGGTATAGCAGCCACCGGAAACTGCTCAGCTGGTTGGTAAACCACGCGAAGTAATAATAGGAGTCACCTCCGTGGTACATCAAGGCGAACTTGCTACGGCATGCCTTGCTTAGGCACCAGCGCCAAATTTCTTTACAATAAATATTGGTATACCATTCTGAGAGCTTAACATCGTTTAAGCAAGACGGAAGGTTTCGCAGAAATCAAAACGCCTTTTTTAGAAGCCCTTTGGGTATTGTAAGCAGATCTGAGTTAAGAGCACGTGTTAAAGATTTTATGATCGAAGATGATAAAAAGAAGCACGAATATGAACTATAGGAAAACCCTTCGAGGAAGAAACACTATTTTGGTTTGAATTCTAGCATGAACGCTGGAGTTGTACGGCGGTAACGTTTCTTAACATCTCCTGGCAATTACATAGGCGAAAATATACACTTCAAACCTTAAACGCCCTCAGGGAAGCTCATTCTCAGTTAATTCAAATGCCTTCATTGCCCTGAACGCTGCATATTTCCGCACAGTATTGTGGCGCCGCCTAAGGAGATGCCTTCAAAAGACACGGGGCAAGCATCGTTGTATGAGGTTTATTTTTCTACGAGCTTAGCAGTTTTTGTGAAGATATGCAGCGTTTTGTCTGTGTTAAAATTGCGGGCGTTGATCCCCACGACGACTAAAAGATATGGATTACTAAGGAATCAACAGTAAATCAAATATATTACTTCCTTCCACTGCCGAACCTCAATCCACAGTTATGCCGACACTTAAGAGCGTAATTCAGCAGCAGGTGGCTTAACCCCTACCGCGAACTGCCGTTATGAATCCTCATCATCACATGACCGTTGCAAACACTGCAATGAAGTATGCCGGAACTGTCGCAAGGTTGCCCCCGGGGCTGATTATGACATGTCCTGACACAATGGGGGTCTTTCACATCAGTACGCACTGTCTTACCAGCACCCGGCAGCACCGATAAGCCCATTTTCTCAACTTCGGCCTCTGCCCCTGTTGAACTATAATTGGGGAACGTGGGCCAGTCGCCCAATCTGTATTTTTGTGGTTCAGCCGGACATGTAGCGACATATTGCGGCCGGTGTACAACACCTGCCCCTGCCGTTCTCCCACCGTCAACTTATCGTTTGGCCAGCCGGCTGCCTGTCCCTGAAGACGCCTGCTACAGCTGCCAGTTCGGACCCTCAGCTTCTGACTACCGCGCTTCTGTTAAAGGTCATGATGTTCCCTGTCTCCCATGCGCCGATTACCAGCCGGTTCTGAACAGGAAAGCTTGCCAGTGCAGTTCCAGAGGCAAGAACAGCGTTACGATGGAGCTGTCCAAGGCCTCATTTTTCTGCCTTGAACGTTATTGACCTGTTAGCTGAAGGCAGACGTACACAGGCGTGAGAAGACATGGGCGCTGCTGTGAAGTGATTAGAGCAGAGTTTTTTGTATGCTGAGAAACGTGACGACGCCGTTGAGTGGCTTCTTGCTGTGTACTGCAAACGCTCATCACATTCTATCGTTGGTGGCTTGCAGGGCTCGTGTGACCAGGCAAAGCATCTTGTACATAATTTAATTAATTTTGCTTCCTTCGTGTTCACACGATGTTATTCTTGGTCGGCACTTTCTCACTCAGCAGAGTGTCGTCATCGACTTTGCGCGTGCGGAAGTTGAATTTACTTTACCTTGTGCCGCGTACAGTGAGAGTAAAACCACCGCTAAATTGGTCGTCATCTAGGACACCAAGATTCCGTCACAGCGCTCTGTTTAGGTGCCCCTGAGCTCTGATTCTTATATTGAAGCCACTGTGCTCTTTGCGCCATCGCGCTCTTCATTCGCTGTAAGCGCCTTCTCCGGCCGTCAACTCTGTCAACAACCCACGCTGGTGCAATCCGCTTGCTGGTCAACAATTTGTCCTCGCATCAGTTATCTTTGCTGCACGGTGAAACGCTAGGCGGCATTGAGCCTGCTAATCCAAATGTCGCGGTTGACGCGGCCGACGACACTACTCACCTTGACATTCTGGAGTTGAGCGCAATGTCAGTAGAAGACGTGTCACCCACCGGCGTATTTAGTAAGGTCATCGATATCGACCGCGCCCCCACCCGACGAGCTTAACAGCGGGAACTTCTTCAACGATTCGTGTCTTCTTCCTTACAAAATAAATGTTCTTGACTTTATAGGTCCATGTCCTCGCTAGCGTACTAGGGAGAGGTTCAGCCCAATTTTCACTTTTATGCAAATGAATAGGGTTTCAATCAAATCTACCACATGAAGGCATATTTGCTCACGGACTTTCACTATATTTGAGTAGCTTCTCGGTATCGTGTTTTTTTGCTCAGTTCGCTAGGCGTCTGACTCCACGAGTGTCCTTACAACTTTTTATTCTCCTTCTGGCGATTTAGAACACGCGGCGGATTGTGCAGATGTTGAAGCAGATGAGGCATCAGTAGTGTTTGCCCATTCAAAAGATGGAGAAGGCGATAGCATGGCAACTAGCGTCAGCAAGTCAGACGACAGATCCAGCAGCGACAGGGTTGACAACCATGGAGGTAATGATGACTGCCGGGGCACAGGCTCCCTTCAGGAAAAAAAACATTTGGAGGTTTTGTTTCCAGCAAGCGGTTTCGTAGAAATTTTCCGCGAAATGCACGCTCTCTTTTTTGGCGCATTGACGCATTCTTTGGTAATGCTGAGAACATTCGTCTACACCTTACGAACCTGTTTGCGAAACACATAAGATCTAGGGCTGGCAGGATACAGTAGATGAAGAGATGCTTGTGTTTCTTTGTATAGTAATCAAGATTTTTCTTCATAAGCCACACCACGTTTCTCACAGGAGGCAACATATTACGATTACTGCACATACTGTACTACAGCGAAAATGATAGCAAACCAAGAGAACCTGCACAACATGCAAGACTCACCTTTGCACAGTTCCCTCTTTTGCAAAGTTTCCTCAGGAATACGACACCCGTTATGCCCACAGTGAACAATAATCTCATAACATTACTTATTGTTCCGTAAAACTGCAAGTGCTTTCTCTGTTGCAGTTGTGTTTGTAGCCTAACAAATAGTGTTTTTTGAAAATATCGCTCTTTTATCTTCTGCAGAAACGCTACACGGCTCTAACGGTTAAATTTGCGTACCTCTCCCGGGATACAGATGGACCGCTAGACTAACTCTGGTGCAGGACTTTTTAGGGTTGAATAAACCAGATTTTAATCGCGATCCGTACGCCAATGCTGGTCGAGATGTATTACTACGGTTCATCTCTCGCCTTCCTTATTTCTCTCTTTGGTCTCACTATGACCGCCCCCATTTGGAGTAGCGAGATATATTGCAAGTGGGGCTCTTCAGTTTCCATTAAATCTTTTTGTCTCTCTAGAAGGAAATGAGTTCAATTTAAAATAACCGAGTGAGTTTTTCACTACTGTTGGTGCTGAGCAATGTAAGCTATGAAATCTACCAGTGGTTTGCTGAGATGCGACTCCAAGGAAAAAGACCTTTGTTCAAGAACAATTTCGAAGACGCTCAACTATTTGGGGAATACGGTTTATTAAAATATTTTTGTGCACATAGGACTAGGAGCATTTCTTATACGCTCTAGTAAACGTAACACCACTACCGAGTAGTGTTCTGTGTACTAAACCATCTGTTTTAAGGTCTATGAATGATTTTACTTAAGTTTTTAGTGTTTAACGTCCGTATTATTGGTACTCACTCCTGTGGTGCAGGTGTTCTGTTCCAATAAGCGTAATCTCCCGTGAGTCCCCATCCATCAATATTATGAAGTTCTCGTTTTAGTTGTTCGATGTACCGGTCAGCTTCATCCCACAGATTAACAACACTGGCGTCACCTGAAGAAGAAAATTAAAGCAGTTACACACAATAGAAAGCTGTGGCAAGGCGGGGACGTGATTCGCCAAAGGGAGTGTGCAGCCCTCACCAAACTGGTTTCAGTATCAGCCCGGCGATAATGCTGAAAGTAGCCAAAAGAGGTGCCCCTGCCCCCGAAAAGGCCTATAAAAATACTTTGAATTGAATTTTATTAGTTTCGTGTAATAATTCATTATATTATGTTTTTTGTATTTTATATTATTGTATACGTATTTGCGGCCTAGCAACGGCAGCCTCTGTGGCAACGGCGCAGGCCAAGACAACCCCCAGCACTTTGTATTTGAACAACGCGTACCTATCAGAAGCAACACAATCGACATCAACTTTGTACTGCGGGGGACCCAGGTTCGATGCCGATAAGCGGAAGTAGTTATCTTTTCCAGCGTCTGTTTGCGTGCGTTACGCCGTGACTACGGCGGGTAGATACCGTGACCTGGGAAGGGCTAAGAGGACAAACCGGGCCAGTAAAATGTTCCGCCCGTAAAAAGGGATGCTGCATTCGGCGGTCTTTGGCGTTCCATACGACACTGAAGCTTTCACACCTCCTCAAAGCGCGAGTACGACTTTGAAGTGCCTTAGCCTTAAACTAGTCGTCTAAAAACTTCTAAATGAAGCATGTCGTGATGTGTGTTCATGCTTCTGGTATTACGGATGGGGTTATTATGGTGAAAACCATAAGTGCCCCAGATCTCAAAAACCCGAAAACATTTTTGTAGCTAATTGTCTGGTGAAGGAAATAAACCCGAGCCTACACAGTGCTGGACGAGCACCGTACGAACGCTGCTGTCTATGTTTTCTGTTACCGTTATTTCATACGTCACTTATTATTACCAGATTACAAACTATCCGCCATATTTCGGCTGGGGAAAACAAGTAAAACATACCAAAAGTTGCAGCCGCAACAAACTCGAGCACGTTGGCAGCCTAACACAAAATTGGCCGCGTATCTGCTCCTTCCGTTGCAAATGTCGTCGAAAGACGATAGTCTTCGTGGACATTTGCCAAGGAAATGTCCCCCTTTGCTTTCCCGCTCACCTCTCATGGTGTTCCTGTACCGTCGCGCTCATCCAAACGTAAACACACTAAAGGTTTGCGCAAGGCTATTTCAATTTACCGCGTTCAACTGCTACAGGCCGGGTTCCTCGATGCCAGCGCTGCTGGCATCGAGGAACCCGAGGAAAGGACTGTTTGTTTTTTAATCATTCATACAAACCCGATGAAGAAGAAGAAATTGGTGTGGGCAGGGCATGTAACGCGAAAGCAAAAAAAAGTTGGTAATTAAGGGTAAAAGAGTGGATCCCTACAGAAGGGAAGCGTGGCAGAGGGCGGCCGAAAGTTAGATGGGGTGATGAGACCAAGACATTTGCGCCGATAAATTGTTCGCCCTAACACCGGAACGGGATAATTAAAGATCAATGGGACAAGCCTTTGCCCTTAAGTGGGTGTAGACAGGCTCATGATGATGGTGATGAAAGACCCGATGTGAGAGCGCGGCCATAGCCGAAAAAAATGAAGAATACTACAGAGCGTTGACTGCCAGGACTTGTGTATCACCTTGTCGCAAACTACCGGCCACGCCTTCAATTTCAATTAACGCGGCCAACATGACGGCTTCCTCCGCAGCGGAGGGCCAATTTTTGTACATATAGCGGGGCAGCGGCAGTAAGGTTCGTTCGCGGCTGTTTCGATTTCTCGAGAAGCGACGTTGGTATACCGCGTGGAATTGGTTGGGATGAGCGGGGGGCGCCCGCGCGATTCCCGGAAGGCGACGTCACAATCGGGACAGCATCCCTGCACTCGCAGGTGCGACGTGGTGTCACGAGCAAAGGGAAAAAAAGAACCAATGGGGACGGCGAAGGAGCAAATGTGCAACACAATCCGGCAACCGGGCGAAGTCTTCTTAAGTGTGTGAAAACGGGAGCTTGGGGCTGTCGATTGGAGATTTATCAACGTGCAAGTCACTGGGGAGGTTCCAGGGTTGAGGTGGCTTTAGCGGAAATCCGTCGGTAGGCTTGCGGCGGGATGACCAGCATCTCGTCTACGAGGTCGAGTTCGCCTGGTCGTCCCAGGTCACAAGGCCGAACAGAGTCCGCACCCAACGCCCCGAAAAGCGTAAGCGACTGCTCCAGGGTGACGCAACTTTAGCGGAAGTTCGTCGGTAGGGCCGCAGCGGAACGACCAGTGGCGCGTCTTTGGGATCGAGTCGCCTCGTCGTCGCGAGTCCCGAGGCCGCGCAGACTCCGCACCCGGAGCCACGGAAAACGTATGCGGCTGCCCGGCGAAGCCGACTCCGTTGACTTTCCCTCGTTTACCTCGTGGTTATACATAGCCACACCTGGGGATAAGATGTATGCCCCCTCCTAGACTGTTTATTAAGTCGCTTGCAGCTTTCGTACTTGCTTTGTTTTTTGTTGTTGCCTACGGGTAAGATGTAAGCATCCCCAGAGAGTGTGTCTCTGTATTCCCCCATTGTGTTCTTGTTTTGTTTTTTCGTCGTTGTTGCTTGTCTAGTTAACGCTGTGCGTTAGCCGCCCTGCGTGCACGTGCGCCCATTGTACGGCCTCCCAGCTTAGTCTCTGCGCGCGTTTAAAGCCGATGTCTGGGTAAATGGTTTTTTTCTTTTGTCTTTTTTTATCAAGCATTGTCTGTCCCCGTGTAATCTCGGGTTATTCATGCAGTCAAACCATTTACTTTAAAAGGTTCTCGTGCACCTCTGTGAACCCTCAATAACTCCGGCAGCTTCGGTACACGAGCACACGCACGGGTCGGCAACCCTGTAAATATAACTAACTATTGTCGCGCCTGACTGTTTGCGCCAGCCAGCAAAGGGGGTGTGTGACACACCTGCGTAGTGCCCGAAAATGTTAAGAAACCGAGGCGTATCAAAACAATGAATTGGAAAACCAGGAATCTTTTTTGGGGTACTTAACGGCATGAAAGCTTAGGCTAGACTGGGAAAAATTATCCCAGCTTTACGGACCTAACGTTGCGAACACTGACGTTAACAGAGGAGCTGCCTGTCAATTACGCTTAAGGCTAAGCTTCATAAAACTTATCAAAGCCGGCAGAGCCACTTCCGTCCGCGCCAAGCCAATGTTGCCTTCTTCCACTGCCGGCGCCATCCACTGGAACTTTGGTTTTTTACTTTTTAATATATAACGCGACGAGGATGGTGCGCAGCGAGCGCTGTTTGTAACTTAATGTTAAAAAACAGTGAAGGACTATTTTTATTTGCTGTCGGAAAAATCAAGCACTCGTGTATTTTTATTGCGAGTACAATGCATATTTCATTTACTTATTTATGTCCTGCCTCAAATATGCCTAGCGTTTTTTTTTGCGCAACAGTGTTGAGAAGCATGAACATGTTTTGAAGTGATGTCCCTATATAAACGTCTTGATCAAGGTTTTTTTTTTTTATTGCTGCACTCACCCCGCCACAGAGGCGAAGGCGTTGCGCTGCTGAGCACGAGGTCGCTGGTTCATTTCCCGGCCGCGGCGGCCGTTTTTCTGATGGAGGCGAAAAGCAAAAACGCCCGTGTGTACGAGATTTCGGCGCACGTTAAAGATTCCCAGGTGGTTTAAATTAATCCGTAGCCCTCCACTGCTGTGCGCCTCATCGCCTGCGTTGAGTCGGCGTGTTAAACCCTGCAATCGATCAATCAACTTGCTGCACTCGAGCTTGGCACGTGATGTCCCCTCGCTTGGTGTTGCCCTCCCCTGATAACTGTGTCCGCGTTACCACACCTCATCCCATGAAAGCCTTAACCAACACTACCTTCACTGTTTAAAAACTAGCCAGCTTGTGCATTCAACATAAAATTGACAACTACAGGCGAACTCATTTCCGTCAAGGCAATGCACCGGCTATCATTGATTGATTGTGGGGTTTAACGCGCCGACGCAACGCAGGCGATGAGGCGCGCCGTAGTGGAGGGCTCCGGATTAATTTTGACCACCTGGGGATCTTTAACGTGCGCCGAAATCTCGTACACACGGGCGTTTTTGCTTTTCGCCTCCATCAGAAAAGCGGCCGCCGCGGCCGGGAATCGAACCCGCGACCTCGTGCTCAGCAGCGCAACGCCTTAGCGACTGAGCCACCGCGGCGGGTGCACCGGCTATCAGGTAACTTTGCCAGAATGATTGCGCTCGCCAATATATTGCATAGTTTTAGCATTGCTGCTAGCGTATACGGTACGCTAGTGGTGCATGAACTGCGACCTGACGGCGCCCGCGCACGCAGGCACAGCGATCATGAGCGCACCTCAGCGGAACAAGTGCACGGGAATGGCAAGGCGGGCCACCGCTCATTTTAATGAATGCGCCCATGCCCAGTCTGGTCCCGATACCCGCTGACACTAGCGTAGCATACGGTAGCCCCGTGCTAAAACTCTCTATTAACACCGGGCTTCCTAAGGGGCTTGAAATGTGCTTTGATGCTCGTCACACCAGGTGACGGTACTCCGCTAGGACGACAGATGGCGCCCCCGCCTCGACTGCCGTTCAGTGTGCGCTCTCGACTCGTGCACCGGACCCCACCAACCCAGTTGCGCAGACAAATGAGATGGTGCCACAGCCTCCACGGCAGTATATCGCGGGATGGTGGCTTGTGTGCCGGGCCATGCGGCGCACGTCCGTCCCTGTATATGCAGCGCTACGCTACCACACCGCAGTGGTTGAGCTTCGAATAGGTACATACCGCGACGAGCGGCGTTGCGAGTGACCCTGCCTCAGCGGGAGGTTGCCGGCAGCGTGCCGAAGTTGCCAGATAATATTGCCCTAGTTAAACAAAACATCTCCCTACACGATCTTTAGGGACCGTATTCATTCGGCAGTACACGCCCCCCAACGACCCGTCATTTTCGGACCCTTATACTGGGCCCAGGATAGTTCCCGAGACGAGGTGACGGCCTTCCAGTGTATGGTCTCGGTTTTTGCGCTGGGCCACACGCTGCACTACCACCTTACAAATATACAGCGATGAACCACCATACCCATGTTAGTTAGCTTTGTGTAAATGCAGGCCCGCACTAAACTAAGCGGAGCACGGAGGGGTGGCCGACTTCCCCCGCGGTGCCGCGTAAAAACACAGACGAGAAGCAACGAGCGATGTATGAGACTGCGTGCGCCCTGCCCTTGCATTTTGCACTTTGTAACCTCACCGCCTGTTAAATATAGCCAGGTTTGCAAGAATTATACTTCTAGTACGCGCACGCGCCAA
This sequence comes from Haemaphysalis longicornis, assembly GCF_048455015.1. Classification (NCBI taxonomy): domain Eukaryota; kingdom Metazoa; phylum Arthropoda; class Arachnida; order Ixodida; family Ixodidae; genus Haemaphysalis; species Haemaphysalis longicornis. The sequence goes on along the minus strand of NW_027526282.1, from coordinate 605,131 downwards.
ATGGAACATTCCTTTAAAAATTTCAGTCCATACCGTTAAATGAACTGAAACCGTATGACGTAACTGCGCCGTTAAATCCGTACGATCTAACTGCGCACCGCAGGTATCCGAACCAATCAAGCCTACCCGCACAGATGCTAACTATTGCTTTAATTCAATATTTTATATCGAAACATTACTCCTCACAGCTTCTTACCACCCCAGCCGTAAGTTTCAGTTTAAAACACACAGTGATTCCCTGGCTGTTTCTCTCATTTGTAAAAAGAGCAATCCTCTGCGGCGACTTTAACGCCTGCACTGGGAGCACTTCGAAACGCTAGTTTGCAGAATGACTCATTTTCACATTTTGCCCAGAAGCTTGTACAGTGATATACGCTACCGCGCAGTTCGCAATTCCATGACTGGGCAATTGACTTCAACTTAACGCGAGGGTTCGAGCTAGTTGGTACTCCATAGTGCAAATTTAAAGCGCAACAAATTAGGCAAAAGACCAATGACTCAAGGACAAGCGCTTGTTCTTGTGTCAATCGTCTTTTGTCTAAATTTGTTGCGATTTAAATTTGCACTATGAATTAAATTCAATGCTGGCCACATTTTTTCGGACAACGAGCCTTTTTATTTGTCAAGGCTATGATTCTCGGATCTATGCGCTTTGTGTATAGGGATGTTTCTACTATGCAATGGTAAAAGGCATTTCTGACCAATATATTCTTCCTCTCACATGTGCCCCGACGAAATATCAATTGTTCCTTCATAGTTACCACACAGACTTATCCGAATGTTGGATTTATGTTGCAGTCTAGTACAATAGCTGAAGTCAGCAACTTGAGTTGAACAACCGATTCTTTTCTTTCATTGAGCCAGAGTGCTCTGTATCACTTTTATAGGTTACCCTTAAGGGCCTTTGGGTCAGAAATTAAGCACAGCTTCCCCTTTATGCTTTTTTGTGAATCGATTGTACTGCTTTTGGTAGTGTTAACATATGGAACCCTTTTAGCTTTGGCCTTCTCAGTCCTTGCCTTCTGCGGGTGTGGTTACCCTTCTACTGTTTTTAACTGTAGTATAGATCTGTGTGCCAGAAACAAGACTCACTTTTGAGTCCTGAAAAAATAAATAAACGCGATTGGAGAATAATACTATATACTCATACTAATAATAATAATATTAATTGGAGAATAATAATATGAAGTAGTAAGAGGAATGTGGAAAGGAGTATTGGTTCCGGGTCTCACGTTTGCGAATGCTGTACTCTGCGTAAATCAGACGTTCTATCAGGCCTTGAAGTAAACCAGAGAACGGTAGGACGTTTGGCCTTAGGCGCGCATGGAAAAACAACTAACGAAGCAGTTCAGGGAGATATGGGCTGGGCGTCGTTTGAAGTTAGAGAAGCTCAGAGTAAAATATGCTTTGAGATGAGGTTGAGGGCAATGGATCAACGAAGGTGGGCAGCTAAGGTTTTTAGGTACCTATACTTGAAAAGCGCGGACACGCAGTGGTTAAGAAGGACTAGAAGGCTAACGATGAAATACGGAAAGAACAGTGGAGATTCCAAAACAGCCAAGGTAACCAAAAAAGAGGCAAGGCAGATTGAAACGATTAAATGGAGAGAAAAAATAGAAGGTAAAACGTCGTTAGAAATGTACAGGGCTTAGAAATTGAACATCAGAAAGGAAAATTTCTACGATAATTCCCAGGGCATTGCTTTCCTTTTTGAGGCTAGAGCAGGTTGCCTGTGAACTAAGAGTTTTGAGGGGAAGTATTCACAAAATTATGGGGTATGTGTGATCTGCGGAAAAGAAACAGAAACTTTGCAGCACATAGTGTTAGAATGTGAGAGTATCCATCCAAATCTACATGAAGGGAATATTGGTCTTTCAGAAGCCCTAGGATTTAAGGGTATCACAGAGGAAGTTAACTTTGAGGCTGTCGAGGGGACGAAAAGAAGATTAGAATGCTGGTGGGCGAAAAGCAGAGAGGGGAATATTGCCTGGGACAGTTACCACCTGTAACAGGGAAGAAAGTATTACGGGTCTAACAAGCTTTAGTGCCTGCCCGAAGCAGCGCTAGTATTAAACCAAGAGTGTAAAACATGATTATATTAGTACTTTTTGGTAAGATGACATGTCATCCCCCCGCTTCAAAGGGGAGATCAATAGCAATCATCATCATTATCATCATCACCAACTACATCACCATTATTATTTCTGTATCGTCCATACTAGTTGCGTAATTTTGCTAGACTGCGAAAAAGAATATCCCAAACAAATTGATGAAGGCACTTGCGTCACTTGACCGCCTTGAGCGCAAACTTTTGGAGACACCTATTTCGTCGTCTGACGGTGTAAACTACGTAAGCAAGCACAATTGCACCCGCTGCAACATCCGCAAAAGGTTCCTGAAGAGCGCTGGTGCACCCGTTCTTCTTTTTGCCATCATGTCCAGGGGTTATGGTGTACACACTATTTTAAAACGTTTTTGGTTTGCAATTCATAATCTCGTCAATATTTAGTAAATATTAGTCCCTAAACCCTCCTCATTCCTCTCCAATCACCCAAGTGAGTGTGCGCTAAGACTTAAAAGACCAGCAACACGTTTTGTTCTACACTGGCAGCGTGCCAATATAACGCAGAAGTATTGCATTGGGACACTACTGCGGAGACAAGGTTTTGAAATCCCGCCGAATCACAGGTGGGTTCTTATCTACTTTTCACAGCGGTGGTCATTTTCTTTGTAGCCCAACACCTACTTCACTAACAGCGGCAACAACCTCTCTTTTCTTGCTGAATCGGGCACCTAAGGCTTTCGGCATAAAAGACGTGATGCCCCGTAAGCTTTCAATGGATTTTTGGTGAGCAAGTGCTCGTGTTATAGTAGAGGTAAATCCTTCGAGGCGGCGCTCAGAGGGTGAGTCGTACAGAAAGAAACAGCATTTACCCCATTAAAAAAGGTACAAACGCCATGCGGCAGGCTTGGACATTCCTCCCCAGCTAACACAGCAAGAGTGAGTGCGCGAAAATTTCGTAGACAGATCTTTGACTCCTCGCGAATGTGCCGCCATATGCAAGCTTCTGCGACTGCTTCCTAGCTACCAATACTCCGGTGTTGCTAATTCAATACATTCGTTTACTTATTTCTGATTCGTGGCCACTATGGCTCGAAACTCCCTGTGGTCCATGTTTTTTTATTAGGGGTGTGCGAATATTAGAAAATTTCGAATATTACTCGAATAATAAACATGCTATATTCGTATTCGCTTTGAAAAGTATCTGTTCGAGAGATTTCGAATATTCGAACCGGTTCGAATAATCGGCGATTATCGCATATTTGGGTTGTTTTGTTCAAGGGGGGACGTGGCTTTCGACTTCTGAAAAATGACCAAAACATCGCTTTTTAAAAGCAACGTCTTCGGGTTCTAAGTTTTCTATCCCGTGAGTTTGCAATGTTATGGCGCCAAAAACTGTCGCAAAGTGGCACAAAAACTTTTGTCAGCCGGGGTGACAAAATCTCAGCGCAAAACTGCGAACAAAACGGCAATTTTCGGAGCGCTCTATCTCCGCAACGGTTCCAACGGGAGCGGCCATTTTGGTGCCATTGGATCGGCCGAGCGATCCTCTTTCCGGTCCTGGCCAACTATTTTATCGTCGTGCACTAACAAACGCACTATCGACAGAAAAACAAAGACGCACAAACGAAGCCAGCAATAGATGCTGAAGCGCGGTTGGCCCTCCAGTCGGCGGGCGTTAAAACCGCCTTCCAGATTGGGCGTCGCTGCGGCAATGCAAGATGGCGGCCGATTTAACTGCGTAGTGGGCGTTTCTCAGTCGTTTGCGTTGCTTCACTGGGCTAAGCTTTTGTTCAGTCACTTTATCTACTTTGGTATTCAAAAGGGACATTATCGCGATGGGAATGCCTGAGATCAAAAGCCAGATTACGGGAAGTTGCGTGGCTCGAAAGGTGGAGGTCATCGAACGCTTCGTGCTGCGCGTGACTTTACCCTGGCGGGTGAAACACGTGGTGCGCGCTCTTGATAGCGGTTCGCGAAGTGAAGTTTTCGTCGGATTTGCGATGTTTACACACTTCCTTATTGGAGTTATTGGTATGTTTGGCAGTAGGCTCGCTAGCTTTGGGAAAGAAGCGACAGACGCGTCAAAAGCTGCGACGCGCACGGCGTAGCCACTGCGCATTGAAATATCAGCTGACTGCGCCACCGGGTACGATTGAGCGCCAGTATAGTTGTAATTAATGCCTGTGACGTTAGATTTAATATTAAGAGCGACCTGATGGGCCATGTCAGGAATACACAAATCATGACGTGTTGCGGTGTACTATCGCCACGATGCGGGAGAGCCAAATCGCTTTTTCTCAACGTTTCCTGTGAACTTCAAAAAATCATGCAAGCAGGTCTGAGTTGGGAATAAAGACGTGTTGACGGCGCTAAAAATGTACCTTACTGTCATTCAATTTAACCAATTGAATTTTTCGGGAAATTAATTCCAATGCATACATCTATAGTTTGTGCATATTGGCTGCGCTACGAGGAATATTGGATGCCCTGAAATTCAGGAGTACTAAAACATTTATTGAAAACATTTATTGAAACATGTATTGAAACATGAAAAAAAATATGTATTGAAGTTAGAGTTAGGCCAACCTTCGAATGCCAACCTTCGCAGGCCAATTTTCCAAGTAGCTCATTTATATCCTTGCGTTATATAAACCTTTGGCAATGAACACCTGCACGTGAGCTGCTGCTCCAAAGAAGGTTATAAAGCATAAAAGAAGTCAAAACTCAGTTTTACGTGTTATAAAGGATACAACCCTAGCGACGTTTGAATGATATCTGTGTTGCAAATTCGGAAGTAGTTTTTCCAAAACTGTTTTTCTTGCCACCTACGGCTCTTGTTACAGTAATTTTTTATTCCTTTCTTCGCGTTACATACCTTGATGAACAGTTCAGGTCGTGAGACTCTATTATTTTCAGGTTTACGTTTTTTGAATTTTGTATGAAAATAGCTGTTCAGTGTCTATACGCCCGTTAATCGTTCACCTCTAAAAAACTGAAAACAAAAAAAAAAGTGTGTTCTAATAAAGAAAGTCTAAGACTCTTACGTGCTCCGGCTTTCATTTGGGA